>NC_080852.1:29311933-29619701 GCF_030435755.1 Ochotona princeps | reverse complement strand
GGGGCTGTCCCAGTCCTGAGGGGAGCAGGGAGGGTGGAAAAGACATTTGGGGGACCAGATTTATAATCCAGTGTTGCGGGAACTAAGGGCCAGTTCTGCATCTCCATTTTTGCTTCATCTCAACAAATTGTCCGCACCCAGCGAATGTTTACCGAATCCAATTTGGTTTGCACTGTTGCGCATCTTTTCTGTAGTCTCTCCACGGGAAAGCACTTTGCAGTTCTGTTTCTGAGCCAACGTACACACCACCATTGCTTTTAGCAACCTTCTGGGACTTGGATTAGCTCTGAGAAATCCACCAGCGCTGGGGAGTCCTAGGAAAGCGTGTGAGGACAAAGAGAACACAGCTAGTGATCAACAGCGGTGCGCTGATGGGCACGTGCAGTTGGGATGTTAACTAGCAGGTCTCCTCAGACTTACAAGAGCAGCCGAGGAGCTCAGCTCACTGCTCGGGCGAGACTAACTTGAAATGTCGGAGAAGAATGGAGGGATGGGATGAGCTTCTCCTTCCGAGAAGTGCATTGGCAGAGCTGACTAATTAAAGTTAAAAGCAAATGTCTGAGTCACACTTCCTGGCTTTCTGGCTCCCTTTCTGGGGTGTGCTACTCCACTAGAAAACACTGCGAATAACACATTTGACACTAATGTAGACACTAATGATTTTAAGTTTCTCCAGCCCAATCTGAGGAGTTTTCTGTGATACAAATAAATATGTGCTTTGGGCTGTGATTTTTCCCAGCTAAGCGATTCGGAGTTCCACATGCTTGTTTTTCTTTTCTTTTTTTAAGCATAAAGGTTTTCACAACGGCAGGATGGTGGAGGGGATGGTGAGGGGACTTACAAACCTTTTGTGGCTAAAGTCCTGTGGGAAGATGAATGTCATTGTCACTTTTTTCTCAGATAAATGGAGTGGAAATTTCCCATCCTTGGTTTCACAGCATATATTTCAGAAGGAGTCTCCTTATGGTGTTGTAATTAGTTTTCAAATCTTTTTTTTTTTTTTTTTGGTAAATGACATAATACTGCCAGTGTGGCAGTGAAAATCACTGATTCCATCTCTCCCCAAAGGCAAACATTTCAGTTATTGGTCCTGCAAATTCATCTTGCTGTTTGCAACTAATAGTATGATGAACGTCTTGATTCATCCGTATTAGAGATGATCTGCTGACCTCATGTTTAGACTACACGAGGATTTAACACTTGAACACACACTTCTCCCCCCTCCTCCCACTCCCTTGCCATTTTACCTTTTCTTCTCTTTCAGGAGTGACACAAGCAACCAAGGATTACATTGTGATGACTGTAAATATTGTTCACTGCTGAGGCAGGGACATATTCTCATCTTTCCATCTCTTAAACACGCTTTTGTTTTTCCTGGAATTGGTTGTTGCCTCAACTTTTCCCATCTACTTCATTTTCTATGTACTTATTTCTGCTTTTTCCTCCAAGCTTCTAAAAGACCTATACCAATGCCTTTGAACTACATTTTCTAAATGATCAAGGATGCTGATTGTTTTGTGAGTTCTGCTTTTTTAGAGGCCTCTCTTCATCATTCTATTTCCTGCTTTGTTCTTGACTGGATGTAGGCTTCCTAGTTTCCCTTCGAAATCCTCTGAGTTATTTATCCGGGTTTTGGATCTAATATCTTCCTCTTACTTTTCTGTTTTCTCTCTTACGTTGATTATACACATTCTCCAATAGCTTCCTAATACCAGCTGCTGAGCAAACTTCTGAGTCTGTATCGATCTGCAAATATTCTATTCCAAACTTGATGATTGTAGAAATACAGATTTCTTTATTCATACTTATTTCTCTTCATACGTCTAATTCATAGCTTAGGGTCACCTGGCATCCATTATGGTCTTACATTTAATGCCACAAATGCATTCTACTTCTTTACATGGGGCTTGTTTCTTTGCCAGCCAGGAAGCTTTTAAAATGTTCTCTTTATTCCTGATATCACTAGGCTGTGGATTTTTTCCACCTTCATTGCCTGGGTGACTATTGTACCTCAAAGAAAAGCTTTTGGAAATTTTTTTTGTACTGCTTCTTTATCATTCTTTTTTTTCTTATTGTTTTATTTTTTGGGAGACCTCCTGTATTTTAATCTTCTAATTCTGTTACACAATTTTTATGATTTTAAGATACTGTTTTTAATTTTCATGGCTGCCATTATATTCTGTTGCTTCTTATCTGTGATATTCTGTCCTTTGAAGCTATTTTTGGATTACATATATCTTCTGTCTCAGAGGGGATTAAGTTAATGAGCATGCTCACTTGCGCCGTGGGGGCAGGGCTGTCTGCCTGCATTTTCAGGCAGGCTGGCTGACATTGGCAGGAGGTGCTGAGGTTGTTCACAAGTGGAGCCTCAACCTCAGTGCCAGCATCAGGAGACTTCTTCTGCAGGCTGTGCAGTGTCTCCAGACAAGAATATTCAGCCTCCTGCCTGAAGCAGAGGTGCCCAGGTACCACTCCAGAGGACAAGGAAGCAACAGAGGGCCCTGCTCAGGAGGCACACTTCCTGGGCATATGCCTGCTGCATGCCACACACATCTCTGTCACGTGCAACACACCCAGGCCCTTGAATCTGAAAAGTCTAAAGGAAATAATTTTCTCTACGCAAGAAAACTTCTCACAAGGGCATGAGGGAAACCCTGGGATCTTGCACTGTGTATAGAGACAAAGTTAATGTATCATTACCTTCCCCCCTCCAATTTGTGCAGTTCTGGCATTTTGAAGCTCAAGACTTTTCCAGAACCCTGTAGAGTGGTCTCATTCCTTCTTAGTAACTGAGCCATGCCTACCTCCATGTCAGAGACTGCACCTTAAAGTGTTTTCTTCAAAACATTTTTAGAAATCCCTTGTTTCTTTTTGCTTCTATCCTAAGTGAATCCAATTTGTTTATTTATTTTTACCATCATTTTAGGGAAATTTTAGGATAGAGCAAGGATAAAGGTTTCTCTAAGATATTTGCACATGATACATTCGTTAGGGAACTAGTATCCAAAATAAAGAATGCCTACATCTCAACAATGACAACGTAAACAATCCAGTCAAGAAGTAGAAAAAGAAGTTATAGAAATGGACAGTAAGTACATGAGAAAATGTTGAACATCACTCGTCATTAGGGAAACACAAATTATTACCTCAATGAAATACCATTTCATATCCACTAAGTTGGAGACACATCAAGATGGAGTATTCCTAATTTTGAAATCCACAATCCAAATTGCTCCGCAATGCAAAGCTTCTGAGTGCCAATGTGATGCCCCAAGTGGAAAATTCTCCACCAGATCTCCTAGGTCACAGCCTAAATGCAAGCAAGCTAAAAATGTTGTGGAATGTTATCTTCAGTGTGTATGTCAAAGGTACCAATGTTGATAAAGTAATTTCATATCCAGATTTGGGTCCCATCTCCAAGATAGCTCATTATGGATATACTAATATTTCAGTCTGAGATAGTCTCATGCAGTTTGGATATGAATGTTTGACTTGTTTTCTCTCTCTCTCTCTCTCTCTCTCTATATATATATATATACACATATATATACACACATATATACACATATAATAATTCACACACATATAATTTATATTATAATTTACACACATGCAACTCAGAAAATAGTAAGTGTTGACAAGGATGTAGAAAAGATGGTACCTGCCTGCTGCTCTCATGGAAATGCAAAATAGTACTGTAATTTCCCCTACACAGTTTGCAATCAAGAAGGGGAGATGGGTACTGACCAAGCAGGTGCAGGAACACTGGACTGTAGCCACAACAGGTGCTGCTTGCTGCAAAGGCCAAGTACCTCTCTCTCGCATGGGAGAGTACAGCAGGAGGGCTGCCCTGGGAAGGCCTCCCTAAGAAAGTCCCCTCTGAAGCGTGCTGTGCTCTGTGTCCTCCAAAACGCTTGCTGGAGGCTCCATCCCTCTGTGAGGCAGTAAGAGGGTGGGAGCTCGCTGGATTCGAGGAGATTCTCCCTGGAGCTCCCTTGGTCCGGTCCCAAGGGCTGTGTAGGAAGAGGGAGCAAGACCACAGGAGACACACACCAGGCAGGGGGAAGATAAGATGGCAAGGCCTCTGAACGGGGGAGGCACAAGATTTCTTGTCATTCTCCCAGGGATTCTGCCTTGCACCCCCAACCCAGGCTTCTCTAGCGTTCTCCAAAGCCAAGTTCTTGAGCAGGTGTCTCCTCTCAGGCACTCCTGCTGCTTTTCTTCCTGGAAGGAGATGCTTTCCTGCCACTCAGAACCAAAGAATCAAGTTCCTGAATCTATACTAAACACAGTGTCACCCATGCACTGCCCAAACACCTCAGAGCTTGATATCCAAGTGCCAGCTGCAGGGCAGGGTTGGGTTCCAGACTTGGGGAAATCCGAATATGGGCCATATAGTGGATAATAACATGATAGATAAGTTAAATTTCTCTCCTGCTACCCTCGAACTGTTTGTCAGAAAATACCCTTTGTCTTAGGGGATATGTCTGAAGTGTTGAAGAATCTAAGGTCTTGTTCTTTACAATTTACTCTCAAATGTCCACAGATAAAAATAGGAGCAAATATAAAGAATACTGATAAAAATATGAAAAATAACAAGGCAGAAAATATACATAGTACATGAAAAATATTAAAATAGGAATAATGATGTCTATGTTTCACAGGGCTCAACCTTAGCTATTGACGAAACAGAAGTAAATGTGGCAAAATGTGAGTGATAAGCCAGAGCCCAGTGAGATGTTCTGGCAACTCTCTGAGGTGTCTGGCATTTGTTTCTCCTTAGAAGGGTGGCATTTTTAAAGGCACTCAGGTGGAATAGCATCCTGGATCACGCAATACAAAGAAGATAACGTGATAGCAGTGGTTTTCCTGGTCCCCTTGGAAGTCTCCCTCCCTTGTCTTTGAAGCATGACTGCAAATACATCGTTGGATCCCACCCAATTTCAAAATCACTCAGAAGGTTCTACAAACCTGCAAGTCTCCAAAGTATTGCTAATGGCTTCTGCTAGAAGCTGCCTTGACATTTGACTTACGATTTTCACTCACTCCCCGTTTGCTTTGAAAGACTAAATGGTTTTCCAAACTTGGCAACGCCTGTCTGGCCTTTCAAGACAGAGTCTAATGGAGAGCTCCATGCATTTACACTTTGCCTCCAAAAGTTCCGTTAGGTTTTCCGGGGAGTTGCTCCATCTACTACTACAGTTAATATGAAATGGCTTGGCAAAGGGCTTCAGAGTGAGTGCTTCTAGAAATTGGTCCATCAAGTGACTCTTCCCTTATGCTTTCTTCAAGTGCACTTCTTTGTGAGCCCAGTGAACCTGAGATGCTGGGAAGGCACCCATTCAGTCCATTTCACAGAAGCCACAATGCCCTCTACCCACCCCTGTGTGGGGAGAGGGTCTTGGAAAGATGGGTCACTAGAATCCAAAGAAATGAGACTTGTACAGAGCTTTGAGGGAAATTGTAGGCTGGTACCATGCAGGCTGGCTGGAGGTACCCTCACTGAGAAGTGGGCCAGGGGAGAAGCCATGATCCCACACACCTCCCACCTCTGCTGTCTTTGGGGGGCTCCTCTTCTAACCCCAATCAGAAGCCTTAGGATAGACTTTCCCTGGTCAAATGATCACTGACCGGACTCTGCAGTGTAAGGTATGTGGGGAGCCCTGTAATGCCTGCCTGAAGGGGCAAGGGGAGGTGGCTTACCTGTTCTGCTTCCTTGCCTGTAAAGTAGGAATAACAAAAATGACACCAACCTCATAGTGCTGTCAGCACTATAAATGAGACACCCATAAGTGGACAGACTGGCTGCCTTTATAACGTTCGGGAAGGAAGCCTTCAAGGGAGGGCTCTCCCGGGACAGTCTTCGCCCTTCTCTTGGCTTCCCCAGAAATGAAAGACCTCCCACAAACACTGCTGGTTGGAAGACTCATTTCAAGACCTATTGCACAGCTGTAGTCATGAATAAGCCATGGTGCTGGAGGAAGGACACATGCATCCCAGTGAAACGGAATTCACATTCTAGAAATAAACGCTTATGTTTGTGGCTGATATTAGACAAAGGCACTCTTTTTTTTCTTATTTGAACAGCAAACACACACACACACACACACACACACACACACACACACACACACACGCAAGATCCTCCATCCACTATCTCATTCCCCAAGTGTCTGCAACAGCCAGAATTGGGCCAGTTGGAAGGCAAGAACTCCATCGGAGTCTCCCACACAGATGGGAGGGACCTAAATCCTGGAGCCATCACCCGCTGCCTCCCATGGTGCACATTGGCAGGAAGCTAGGCACTCCGATAGGCTGTGCGGGGTCCTGAGCATTGAACACCCATCCCTGGTCAATGCATTCTGCGCAAGCTGGAGTCCCATGGTGAGTGCTCAGTAAATGCGTGCCAAATGAATTACTTGGTGGAGTTGGCATTTATAACAACCTTAGAGAGTCAAAAGGGATTTTCAAGTTCTTCTCAGGGGCAGTATTTTGTTATTTTAAATCTAAATTTGTCTTTATACCTGACAGATAGCAGCCCTGTATTTCTGGACACAGCTATGTTCTGTAAGATGGTTTATGGCGGAGTGTTGGGTGTCAGCTTATTGTTCCCAGTCTTATGGTGAGCCCCACCAACCACTAGAAACTCACCGGAAGCATTTTCATATGAACCCCAGAACTCAGCAACAAACCCATTAGCAGAACTGGTTATTTTTTTAAAATCTGTATTTCCAGCATCTGTTAGTTCATCAATAAAGTAATATGACTAGATTTTCAATTCAGAAAAGATTGCCCAAATATAAAGAACTGCATTTTTAAAAAATGCAGTTAAAGAACCGAACACACCCCACAGGAATTTTTCTAGCCTCAAATTCTCATGGCAGGAGATTCCTGGGTGTGCAACACTGGAACTAATTTAAACCTCTATCCTGTAATTTATAGTTCAAGAACTCATGTTGCCCTGGTATTCCTGGTCTGCCCGGCTCAGTGAACTTGGCACTCTGCAATGCTGGCATTTAGACCCATGGTTAAGTGTGTTCAGCAGTAGCCACCCCGGAGCCTTCCCTGATTTCTCCCTCCTCCCTCCTTTCTTCCCCAGCTCCTCTTCCCTTTCTCAGACAGCACTACGGTGTGTGGATCTGGCTCTGCCCCAAGTTCCAGTGAACATCTGGAGCAATTTTTCTATTGTTCTTGAACTGGCTTGGGAAAAAAATAACCACAAGTAACTTGACAAAGCACCATTTCCCCCTCACATTTAAACCTACCTAAGTCTCATCCATGGCATTGACCACGCTTCTGACTCCTGGACACCCATCTCATCCAGGTACCTTTTGACCTGGGTTTTAATGAGACATTTGCTACCTGGGATTCTGGGGCAAACTGTACAGCTGTTGTCAAGGTTGTGCTTTTTCTCTTCTGGTAAAGTGGCTTCAATATACCCTCTCCTATACCACCTCCCTCCCTCCCCGACCCCCCAGTAAAACGGGTGATCGTGAACCTCATGGTGTTTAGCAACGTGGCCCTCTGGACTCACACACAGAAAAATGGGATTGTTAGTGCTTTGCAGCAATACATGCAGAGAAACTAAAATGATAGAATTTTTGCACCCATAATCAAAGTGTAGGAACCAGCACTGTGGGTTAAGCCACTGCTCACAACACTGGTATCACCTGAATGCCAGTTCCCTGCTAATGTGCCTGCGAAAACAGTCAAAGATGGCCCAAGCACATGGGCTCCTGCCATCCTTGTGGAGACTAAGATGGTGTTCCAGGTTCCTGGCTTCCACCTAGCCCAGCTCAAGCCATTGTAAACATTTGGGGAGTAAACCAGAAGATCTTGGAAGATCTCTCTGCAACTCTGCCTTTCAAATAAATAAATAATTTTTTATGATAAAAATGTTATTGAGTGACTTTTTCTTCACTTTTAGAGGCAGGGACATAGAGCTCTCCCATCTACTAGTTTACTCCCCAGATGCTCGTTGCAACCAGGGGACAGCAAGGTCAAACCAGAACCCCAAACCTCGAACCCAATTCAGGTCTCTTATATGACTGTCAAGGATCCAACCACTTTAAGTCTTTGCCACTGCTTCCCAGGATATACATTAACTGGTAGCTGGAATCAACGGAGTTGGTACTTGAATCCTCACAGAGTCCCAAAGAGCATCCTAACTGCCAGGTCACCTGCTCACCCCATCTCCTCCTCCTTTGTTATTGGTTGCACTTACAGTTGGAACCATTTGCACACGTTGGAGTCACCACCCCATCATTTCATATCAGAACTCTTCCCATTAAACCATACCTTCCTATTCTTCCTCCTCTTGACTTCTGGGGACCAGTGTTTATTTTCTGCAAAGCCCATTCCTGCGCTACATCTCCACATGGATGCCACTACATATCTCCCCCTCCAAGCAGCTCGTCTGAGATCTACCCCCACTCCCACCCCCACCCAAGCACATGGTCCCAGGAACCCATCAGACTCCCGTGTGATGAGGGCCAGGAAGCGGCCTTTGCCTGAGATAGTCCCTAGAAGTAACCACACGACCAAAAGGGTGTGTGACTCAGGGCAAGCCCCAGGCACCACGCTTTGCATCGGGGTGTCCTTCACTCCTGCGCTCTGTGGCTGTGTTGGAGATTTTTCAGGGGGCATTCTAACCAACTCCTGTCTTAGGAATGCTGGCTTCTGCTTTAGATTCATTTTTCTCTTAAGAAGCCGGAGGGAAGCAGGTTGTGTAACCACAGACAGATCAGCCTTACAGACTATAAACTGAGCCAGGGTGGCCCATTTCAAGGGCATGGAGGGGGTCAGGGCAAGAAAGCAAAGTGGCAATTTCCTCCAGCCACATCATAGACATGCCAGCCAGGTTATATCTAAGCTATCACAGAGAAAGTGGAGGAGAACGCCAAGTCACAGGCCAGCCCCAGGCAGCAGTAATTACACCCCTTTTGGCCCAGCATGCAGAGGGGTTCCCAGTGCAGTGTGTGACCTTCAAACCAGGCCAGAAAGCTCAGGATGGGAGTGCCTGGGGCAAGCCAGGGACTTCACAGTATCATGAGTCCCAGAGGCCCCCTGTCCTAGGGGGTGGTCAGCAAAGGACAGTCATGTTCCAGACACTCCATGAGACCACATGAGATGCATTAGAGAAGGCATTATTTTGGAGTCATCCAGATGTGGGTTCATATTCCAGCTCTGTGCCCATCTATTCCCTGGCCACAGACTAGGAGACCAGGAGTTGGTTGCAGGTAGTTGGCTAGGAGATGATTCCAAGGAAACGCCAGTTAGGGATGTGGGTGTGAGAAGAGGCAAGACATAGAGGGGCCAGAGCTGTGGGGCATGAGGCTCCAAGTTTTGTCCCCATTCTCAGCCCAAGGCGAGGGAGCTGAGATATATGTCCAGCACCAACACCCACCCATCGTCAGCTGAGAACATTCACTCCCCAGCATGTCAACTTGACCTAGATGTCTTAGCGGCACAGAGGAGCCCTTAGGTAGGAAGTTCAGAGCTGACATTGGAAGTTGATTGGATGCCTTCACATTCAACCTTGACCCATGGTTGCCCATGTTGTGCTTTTAAGCTCTGGTCCTGCCTGGGGAAGTTTGAATGGAAATACAGCTGTTTTGGAAGTTTGATGAACAGCTACTTGTTTGCCAATGGCTTTGGTTGGCCTTGCTTTGGTTTCTTAGGAGGCAGAGTAGGGTCCAGGGCATGGTTGCTCTGGAGAGAGACAGGGTGGAGAACAGAGAGCTCTAGGCCCATGCCAAAAGGAAGGGTATAGGAGATGGCAAGAAGAGTGGGAGCAAGCCCGAAAGATGGCAAGGCCTTGGTATTCTTGTGCCCAGGGGTCTTCTGTGCCATCTGCAAGATTTGAGAAGAGACTACTGGGAGTAGATTTCTTTCGAAAGTTATGGGACTGTGTTGGATGTCCAGGCTGAGATGAGGCAAGAATAGAAATAGCCTCAACGTCCTGGGTTGGGGTAGCTAATGCATCTGGGAAGGGCTTTGGACTTCTCTAGGCCAAGGAGCTGGGGCAAGATCAGTCCCCCCAAAGACAACCTTGATACTAGGACCTGGGGCACATCTGCCATCCATTATACTCCACACACCTATGGGCCTGGGGAGGTGGTCCTAGGGAGAGAACTGTATTGGTGAGTGGGTGTCCACTGTGAACATCCAGGATTCTGCCTGGCTGGGGCCCTCTGAGGAAGCTCATAGGACATACCCTGTTATTGTTGCACAAGAGTTCACAAGAGTTCATTCTTTATACACTGTTCCCACAGCTCCGATGAGAGCTGCCCTAGGTGTACAAACATACAGGCTGAGCACACTGCTGCCAGAGAAAATCTTAGGCAAGGAAGGCCAGGGGCAGACCCTAGGTATGGCAGCTTTCAGCGCATGGGAACTCCCACTGACTCATTTCCTACATGACCACAACATCCAGGGCTGGACCAGGCCAAATCCAGGCGTTAGGATTTCCACCTTCGTTTCTCATGTGGGTGGTGGGACCCAAGCAGTTAGGCTGTCTCTTCTACTCCCTTCCCTGCTCATTAGCAGGAAGTTGGGTCAGAAATGGAGCAGCTGGGACTTGAACCAACATTCTGATATAAGATTCTGGCTGCAATTTAACCTACTCTAACACAACAGTAGTCTTGTAAGAGTATTTTAGTAAGACAAAAAAAATTGAAACCCATGCAGTCTGTAATTCATATTTTCTACATAGTTTCTGAAGACTCTTTGCATATGTACATAAATCAACATGAAGAATGTGTTACTGTGGGCTTTATGAGGTATCTGTGTTCCCAAGAGCAGGTTGGCAACGGCTACATGGAGCGTGGCAATGCTTGACAGACTACAGCCTCTGCCTGGGGTATGGCGAGCCAGCATAAGGGGTCCCTAGTTCCATTGCCTATAATGGAGGTGGTTTGTATCTGTTAGGATGAGCTTAGCTTTAGTAACCAGAGACTTCAAAATGTTATGACTTGCATGAGATGAATGTGACTCCTACTCCAACATAGGGCCTAACTAGCAAACCTACATAGGTTAAACCAAGCAGTCTTCCACCCCAGGCGCACAATGGTTCTGATGTCTTGGCAGACCTGGCTGAGTTGGGTGAGTTGGGAAGCAGTCTTCCCTTGTTCTTTGACACTTCCTGGGAAGCCTACTCACTGTCCCACCGGTAAATGGGCAAAAATCCACGTAGGATTACAGAGGCCCCAAACGCGATGTGGGCTCTGCAGCTGGACCCTTAGAAAGCACCTGACCATGCTTTGCCCCTGCCTGAGCCTCCCTCAGGACATGTTCTCAAAATCAGCATGGGGGGGAAGAGAAAGAACGGTGTGGGGGAGGGCAGAACATTTAACAACGATCTGGGAGTTGTTGCTTCCAGCCAGCAGACTCTTTCAATTTTTATACGTGGCAATGTGGTGATTAAGTGCTGCTCGTGCCAGCGGCTTACTGGAAGGAGGAGAGACAGAGCAGGGGCAGGAAGGGTGGCGCATCCGATGGAGCAGCCTCACTGGAGGCTAAGCCCAACTTCCGCCCAGTCTGAACCCTAAGGATGCCTCAGTGCTCCTTTAAGTGCCCTCCTGCCTTCCCAGACATCAATCATGAATCTTATGACTTCTGCCTCCTTTCTGTTTAAAGTGTGTGTTTTGGGTCAGGGGTGGTGACAAGGAGAAGGTGGAATGCACACTCTGTCCTGGCTGTTTGCTAGGAAAACAGGTACCTTGGTGAATGTAGACTTCAGCCTGGCCCAGTCCCAAATGTCATGGATATTTAGAGAGTGAACCAGCAGATGCTGGCCTCTCTCTCTCTTTCTCTCTCTCTCTGCTTTTGGTTTTTGTTTTGGTTTTGGAAGGGGAGACTGATTATGCTTGTAGTTTTATTCAGGTTCAATTTTAGCAAATGCGTCAGGGTGGGAGCCTGCAGGAGGAAGATGAAGCCATGGAGCAGGATTAACTCTCAGCTTAAGGTCCTTCTCATCCACATAAAAACTCCCAGGACAGAATGGAGTGTCCAACAGGGACTTGCCCCCATAAGCACCATCACACAGACAGCAAAAGAGCTTAACTGTGGATGTCCATTCTTTTTTTCAACAAAGCTGTAAAGTTTTGCTGATTTTCCTCTTAGATTCAATGGTCTTTCCAGCTGTGTGGAAGAGAGCTACAAGAGGAAGAGAAAGAACAATTTCGAGTAGGGGAGAGAGAAGGAGCTATCTATGAGATGATAATAGAATTGCTGGGTTGAAGCATTTTCTATTGTTTTGCTTTTCTTTTGCATTTTAGGATACAAGAAAGGGGAGATTGCAAATGTTGTTTGAAAAGGATTTTTTTTTTTTGGTTCAGAAAGAAATCCAGAGTTGCTTTGATTTCATGTTGTTTGTGTTTTTGTAGCTGGAAATCTTTGCCCATTTGGAACCCTCTAGACAGGGAAGATCTGCCTATCTTGGATTCATGGGCACCAAGCCCAGAGAACAAGGTCAACTTGACAAATCATGAACATTTATCCAGGTCGTGGGAACATAATAATAAGTTATTGGACGGGAGTTCCACAGAGTGTATCTGAGCTGGATGTGATTTTGTCAGGAGATGGTTGGCATCCTTAGCTAAAGAGTGCTTAGAAGCGAGCCTAAGACAGACTCTTGTTTGGGGATGCTCTTGGGGGGACTGAAGCAGATATACAAGGCAAAAAACTGAGGAAGGGCACAGGCTCATTTAGACCCTCATCCCCAGCCTGTCCCCACCGGGGAGTCCTAGAGCACAAAGTATCCCATTGCTGAGATAGGGTGGAGTAAGGGGATGAAGAACAAGGTGGTTCCTGTTTCCGAGGCCCCAGCTAGTACCAAGGAGGGGGACCTGCAGGTCTCACTCCCAAGGGATCTGAGTAAGGTCCCCACAGTGCCCACTGCAAAAAGAGATCCCCAACTTTAGACTCCCATCCACATTAATGGCTGACACCAAAAAGCACATTTAAAACTATTGTGAAGGGAGATGCATGGGGTGATGACCCTTGCCTGGAACTC
This sequence comes from Ochotona princeps, assembly GCF_030435755.1. NCBI lineage: Eukaryota > Metazoa > Chordata > Mammalia > Lagomorpha > Ochotonidae > Ochotona > Ochotona princeps. The sequence continues at coordinate 29,606,686 of NC_080852.1, read as the reverse complement.
TTCTGATTCCCAGCATGTTGAGAAAGATGGGTTCCTGGGACCAGTCTTGCGGTACAGTGGGTTAAGCTACAGCTGCCAGCGATAATAACATCCTATATGAGCACCAGTCTGAGTTCCGGCTGCTCTGCTTCTGATCCAATTCCCTGTGGATGTATGTGGAAAAACAATAGAAGGTGGCCCAAATACTGGGCCTCTTCCTCCCATGTGGATGACCCAGTTGGAGTTATGGGCTGCTGGCTTTGGTCCAATCCCACTGTCACGGTCATTTGAGGAGTGAATGAACAATTGGAATCTCTCTCTTTCTGTCCCTACCCCACTCTCCTTTTCTTTTTGTCACTTATTTTTAAAATGAATCTTAAAAAAAAGCAGAAGATGGACTCCTGAAAATTTTGATCTCATTTCCCTATGAGTCAGTGTAAGTTCCTGAACTTTCCATCCACTCAATCCTAATATTTAATGATCTTCATTAGTAACTGGATGATTGACCCCAGGGAGCTTTGCCATACTAAAATGTGTGTTTCTGATCTAGTGCTTACGTATGCCACCCTAGGTGAGAACGAAACCCAGGGTGAAAAGATTAGTTGATGAAATTCAAATGGAATTAGATCCATATTCTTTTCATGAGAGTGTGAATCAAAAGCTTAGATCAGAAGCAAATTTATATACTTTCCTAAAAGACTAAAACCAAGAAAAGCCTGAATGTCAAAATACTCTCAAAACTGAAACTGGTATTTTGGGTGCCATTTCATTTGGTTCAAGTCACGTGTGAATATGTGTCCCCCATAAGCAATGCGGTGAATTTTGTCACAATGTCTTCACCTCGGTTTCCTGAATCAACAGTCACTCAACATCTCACCGCTTCCCTTTTCAACTTGCCCTGTAATGTAAAGGAGGAAGAGAGAGGAAGGGCTTCCGTTTTAGAATTGCTGGAATAGGTAGGAAGGAAAGGAGCCAATCAGGAGACAAGATGCTTGCTTAAAAGCCACAGAACTAAGCCAGGGTGAGGGTTTGGCACAGCAGGTAGAAGTCCACTGGGGATGTTTATAGGCCGCCTTGGAGTGTCTGACTTCAGAAGTCCTGCTTCTGCTTCTGTTCCCAGCCCCTGCCCCTGCCCCAGGAGGCAGCAGGGTCTCTGCCACTCGCATGGGAAACCTAGACTGAGTTCCAGGGTTCTGCATTCGGCCTGTCACAGTGCTGACTGTGGCAGGCATTTAGCGAATGAACCAGCTGATTGAGAGGTCTCTGTTCTTCTCGCCTTTTCTCTGCCTTTCAAACGAAATTAACTCATCCCTTTTATGAGTCCCCTTCCTGCCTCTCTCTGTGTCAGCCTCAGTTCCTGTCAGCACACCCCACTGAAGTACAGCTTGGCACTGCCATGAGCTTGATGGATTCCAGGCATCCTTCTGGAATGGAATAGAACAGAACCGGCCTCTGCCATTTGGGAGGTATAGCTCTAGGGCCTTCAGGCCATTTCCAGGCAGGTGGGAGGAGACACAGATGACCTTCACTTCCCAAAAATGCCCAGGCTGTACCCAGACTGCAACTGGCACTCCTTCTCTTCCCTGCCTTGGGCTACCAAGGGACACAGGGCCTGCTGTTCTTTTTGGGGTCTGGCAGGATCACATCCATTATTTTATAATGCTGTTTAAAGAATGAGCTTTCCCCTCTTGCCTTTGAAGTATTTGCTTACATACATTTTCTCACTTTTCTTCCAGTCTTCCCACCCTTCCCACATATGCACACAGAAATAGCTCAGCTCTCTGGAGCGGGAGGCCAGGGCTCCGAGCTGTGCAGGCAGGGCTGCGGAAGCCCATGGCGTCTTCCCAGAGCTGGCAACCAGCCGGGTAGGGAGAGGAGGTTTTGGCCTTGAACCAAGGACGTAATTATGGACATGTTTAGCATCCGGCCACTCTTTTCCTGTGAGGGCTCTGCTAATGAGATAATCCGCCACGCACATCTTCTGCTGTGTTCATTTTGCAGAGAGAGAAAGAAAGAGAAAGGAGGGGGAGGGGGACAGAAGGAAAAATGGGACCCTAAGATGGCTCTTGAGGAGACTGCCGAAGAGAGGAAGCCCTGTGGCCCGGCAGAGAGTTCAGAAGGAACAAAAACCTGTATAAATCTAGGCTAAGTGCCCACCTGCACAGCTTAGTACCTACATGTAGTGTAAGCACCTACACTCAGTACCTACACTTAGGCTGCCAAGGTGTCACTTAACCAAAGCACAGTGACGTATTCGACTCTAAAATGAAGAAAAATTCAGTTTTGCAACCCTGGCCAGAGACCTGTGCCCGGAGATGGGGGTTGTGTTAAGTGACATGTGAGGTCCAGGCACTCCCTGGGACCTAGGCTGGGATACAGGGTATGCTCATGGCACCTGCTGTGCCTCTCCAGGTAAGATGAGCCACATGTAGAGACACAGCCAGGGGCTGCCGACAGCTGGCACTTTTGGGGGGCAAAGTCAAAAAAAAACTCCCTAAAAATTTTACATGAAATTTCTAATCTTTAAATGACTGTTGCTAAATACTTTGGTTTTTTTTTTTTTTTTTTTTTTTTTTTGAGATCTCTACAGGCCACACAGTGTCCTGAACTTTGCTTCAGTGCAGAGTTTTTGAGATCACTGCAAGTTTTTCAACCTTTTGGAAGATCCTTTCTATGCATGGATTTTGGCATGTTTGCACTAAAATAAATGTATCTTTTACTATTTTCCCCATGAATCTTTAGAAGTCTTCTTGTGTGGCCACATGGACTCTGTGTGTGTGTGTGTGTGTGTGTGTGTGTGTGTGTGTGTGTGTGTGTAGTCAGAGTGCAGGAGGTTTACTAGAAGGGTATCGCGAGGAGGGGTAGGAGCTGCAAAGCGCAGGACTGAGCTGGAAGGGCATTAGCTTGCCCAGCAAACACGCCCAAATTCCTGCCACCCTAGAGGAGTTCCAGAGCAGAGCTTGTCCGCTAGAAGAGTTCTGGGTTGACAAAATGGTTGGGCCCTAGTGCTCTTCACTGCTCAGTTGTCAGCTGCGGCTGCGTGGGTAATCACGTGGTCAGGGCTGGCAGCTGGGGTTGAGCTTAGGGCAATAACAGCTGGAGGGTCATCCTTGCACCTGCTCTGCCCCAGCTGAACAGCAGGCCCTTTCGTGACTCAAGATCCAGGCTCCATACTGTGGAGGCTGCCACACACTGTGCCTTTCCCCTTGGAGATTGTAAGGGGCCAGTTTCTCCAGGGACTGCTAGGGGCTAACTGTGGCATCTTCCCACTGTTTCAGCTGCCTCTTGAGAGGGACGCAAGAACACACTTTATCTCCTCTTCCACATTTTGAGGTTGGACATGAACCAGGAGGGAGCCCTGCCGGCTGATGTACCTCCCATCATGGGCTCAGTGGACATGTAAGTGCCTTTCCCACTCATGTCCACTCTCAGAAACCAAACCCAGGTTTGCTAGGATCTTGGCCTACAGAGTGAACTACAGAGTTCACTCCATTCATTCGTTCAACCCCCAATGTCTCTGGTGTATAGCAGATGTAATTGGGGTTCACCCCTGGAACATGGGGCCTCATTTGGATGAGCCACCATTCTGGCAGTGGGAGCTCGTCTGTATATGTATGGAAGCTGAAGATGCTTGAAACATCATGAATTTGAGGGAGGCCCTTACATTTGCCATCTTTTTCTATTGAAGCCCAAAGGAGCTGCTATTTACCACTGTGGAATATGTAAATTGGGGAATTATTGAAGATCTGAGGTCAGGTCTCTGTAAAATATCAACTCTTCCGTAATCACCATCATCATTTTCCTCCACGCTGTACATTCAACAGATTAACTTAATGAGTACTCACTGACGCCAGGCGCTGGCCTGGGAACTGGAGATGGAATTGTCCATGTGATTTGGCTCCAGGCCTCAAAGAGATCCCCACGGGTTGCTTGCACCCTGCTCATCACCAGTGCACATGCCACTGCACCTCTCTCTCTTTTGGAGATGGGAGTTCAGTGACTAGGCTTTCAACTCAGTGCTGGTGGCACAATTGGCACTCTGCTTAACACGACCAAGTTGGCAGTGTTTGTGTCAGCCCTGGGAACCCTGACAACACCCAGCAGCAGCAACAGCAGCTTCAGGGATACCTAAGAGTTTCATCTTCATGCCAGACTTGGTCCAGGAGGCAAGATTATGGAAGATGACACAGCTCTCCAGTTCATGGTCCTGTTTAATATGGATCTGCAAGGTTCTGCAGAAGTCACTCTGACCCAGTCTGAACCCATTCGCCAAGGCATCTTCAAAACAGCTCATAGAGAATGTGTATTATGAAAAAACTCTACATAGATCTCAAATAATTTTGCACCAAAGTAAACTTACCTTTTGTGTCCATTCTCTATCAACTTGTGTGTGGGGGGGGTCAAGACTCCATTTGGGAGATGGGGTCCCAGTTCCCCTGGCCAAGTACATTCCCTAGAGTTGCATGTCAAGTGTTCCACCGTGTCTGTGTACCACGGAAGTGGCCATTTGCTCACGTACTCCGTCTGTCAATCACAGACTCTACATCTGTCACTGAATGGCTGTGCATTAGGGAGCACACACACAGGAAGTTGGTCTCCGACCAGCAGAGCTGCAAAGTCAGTGATTGTAGGAGTTCTGGAGATGGACAGACCCTGACTCCATTCCCTATCTCTTCCCATGCTGGGGACATAGTGTTCCTAACTCTCATGGAACAACCACCATCGTTATTCTTATCACCATTCTGTTGTCCCAGAGTGGGATTAAATGGATTAACCAGCAGAATTGGTGAGCAGGATGAAGACGGCATGAGGGAGGTTGAGCGGAGGATCAGGAGACAGACATATGGAATTGTGTCTATAGCCTGCCACGCATCTCCACAGCAGTGCCCACGTGGCCTTTTAGTCACCCTGAAGACACCCGTGGCAAGTTCATCAGTGTCCTGCCAGTGTCACATGTGGGCAGTCCTTAAAGATGCAGGCCAATGTTCAAGGCAGGTCAGAGTGGTCTTGAATGGATGAAGGAGCTCCAAGAACACAACTCAGGCCCATCCACTGATGGGGACTAGTCATGTAAGAACCCTATCCCTCTACCTGCCCAAAGAGTCTCCGGTGAAACTTACCCTGTTGCCACTTGCCTTCCGTTAAGGCCTCTTCCCATCTTCTTGAGGTCACCTTCCAAGTAAAACACAAAAGGATTTCCAAAAGTTCAATGAAAGTGAAATGAAAAGAAAATTTTATTTTGGTGCAGAAACATTTGAAACCCACGCCTACATATTTTCCCACGAACGTTCTAAAGATCCTTTGTCCTTTGGCCCAGATCTTCGTGTCTAGGTCTGTTTCTTAGATGAGCATACTGAGACACCGAGACCCGCGGGAACTTCAAGGTCACAGGGCTGTGTGGGTAAGCCAGACAGTCAGAACCTGAGCTCCCAATCTCTAGCACAGGAGTTCACAAACTCAACCATGCCCATCTGAGGGTCCGAGCCCCTAGTATCTGTCATTCATCAAGCATGGGAGGGAGCCTAGAGTTGACAGTTCTAGCAGACTCCAGGAACTGCTGCTGGTTCTGACACTGAGCCGTTGGCATCTCTAAGGTCAATACTGAGGGCTCAGCAATGGGAACCCTGGTCCTCATGCTGCCGGAGGTGTTTGTTAGACTGGGTCCGTTTTATCAGAATGGTGGGGGCCTGTTCCCAGGCAGATCTCATGTCCTAGGGGAAGCTGCTGGGCTCTGGTGTGACTCTTGTAATCTGTAGTATAGCCACACACACACACTACCCATGTGGTCCCCCCCCCCCCCCCGGCCTGCTTTTTTTCTGGCGTATCTACCAAGGCAGGCTTTGTGTTAGATGCTCTAGGGACATGAAACCGCTAAGGTCAGATGTCTCACTTGGAGAATGTGGGGCTAGTTTGGAGTGAAACACTCGAATCCAGACCCTCACCAGGGTACGAGGCAGCCAGGTTTAAAAAACGGAGCTGTGGGCATTTGGCCTAGGCAGGTGCCCGGGAGGCCTGCATCCCCCATTGGAGCAGCTGGGTTAGAGCTCCAGCTTCTCTGCCGCTGCACGCCATGGGACACAGTAGGTGATGCCTCAAGCCCTTGAGTCGCTGCAGGTGACGTGGGGAACCCAGATGGGATGCAGGGCTGCTGGCTTTGGCTTGGCGCATAGAAGTGAACCAAAGAATGTATGTCAATTCTTTCTTTCTCTTTGGCTTCTAAATAAAAAGAAATGAATATTTTTAAAATTTTAAAAAACCCTCAGAGCAGAATTTGGTGCCGATTAATATCTTGGAAGAGAGAAGGCAAGATCCAGAAGATGAGCAGCCCATGCTTCAGGGGCAGGGTGGAAGTCAGGTCTGGCAGGTGGCCGGAGCGGGAGGGAACCATGGACACGGCTTTGGATTCTGTGATTTCTGTGTTATCTGCGGTTAACACTGCGCCCTGGAATGAAAGTCTACTGCGGTTCTGACTCCTGACATTGGAATTCGTTCCCTTGCTGTCTTTATTGTGCTGGCAAAAAGAGATTAACGCAAGTGATGAAAAGAACCCATATTCATGGAAGCCACCACAGGAATTTGCATTCGGGAGAGGCTCAGCAGGGTTCTGCTCCGACAGCAGCGAGAGGCAGGGAATGGCATGTGAAATTACCCCTGTCTTGGGCTGTCAGTTTCTAACACCTTTTGTGCATTCCGTTCTAAGACCAAAAAAATATGTGCATTTCACTCACAGTGGGAAAGCCACACGCTAACCTGAAGCACGAGCCCCTCCCTCAGATACAAAGAGCTCACGAGAAAGGCTTCTAAGTTTAACCAAAGAAATTGTTCCTATTAGCAGCATATTTCATGTAGATACATAAGATAGCTATTCATGTGTGTGTTGTATGTGTGTGTGCATGGATGTGCGTGACTTAGTGGCAATTTAAAAATAAAAAGGACAGCAGTGGCTTGAATCATAATGATTTGCAACTAAAAATCCATTAGCGCTGTCTATGGATAATGCTAAATATACCAAATGTCAGGATGTGGCAGGCTGCAAGGACAGCCTTAAAATAGTTCCTTTGAAAATAGCCCCTCCGGATGGCTTTTCTGCACAGATCTATCTCCTTGACATATATTCCTAGAGAAATAAAGCAAACGAGCACACTGCGGGGCAGATTCTAAGGAAGGAGAGAGGGGGGACAAAAGCCAGAATCTTCTGCAATACAAAGCCCTGGCAGTCCCAGGCTGGAGGGCCCCACACTTGGGGTCGCTGGCTCCCCAAGGCCTGTCAGTAGCCTGAATCTTGTCTACACTGGCCTGCGTGAGAAGCACATGGTCTCCTTGTAGCACATCTTCCCTGAAGCTCTGGGCTCGGGTGCTGGTCCAAGGGGCTGCAGCTGGAGGGAGCTGCTGGAAGAAGTTGAAGGCTGCTCATGACTTTTGAGTTTCCTGCACAACTTTGAGCGCTCTCTCTCTCTCTGTCTCTCTCTTGTCTCTCTCTCTCTCTCTCTCTCTCTCTCTCTCTCTCTATCTCTATCTCTATCTCTATCTCTATCTCTATCTCTATCTCTGCAAGGCCTCTCTTTGCTCTCTGAGCTACAGGTCCTGGACGCCATGGAACTCTGCCTGGAGAAACCCGTCTCCACAGACTGACTGTCTAAATAGATACACCAGCTCCTTCGCCCTCCGGTGGTACAGATGGGAGGTGCGCATCTTCAGCTGATTCCTGGAGCTGAGTGGCCTTCCCTTCCCTGCCTCCCCTCCTCCACTGCCCTCCTGCTGTTCCCTGGGATTCCCTTCTCAAGTCAGCCATGTGTGCTTGATGTCTCATCTCAGGGTTGTTTCCTGGAGGAATGAAAAGTGAGGCAAACACATCTCCTGCTACAGGGAGAGTCCTGCCTTATCTTTTCAGAGTGCAGATGGAAACCATGGGGACGGTGTGGAGTAGGGGGGAACTGCCAGGTGGGTGAATTTTGTATGCACTATGATTGTGTGCCAGAGCCTGTGGGCGGATGGCAGCTGGGAGCTAGCTCAATGGAAAGAGATGGAGTGGAGGCAGAAGGACTGTGCCAGTCCCAACCACGGCCCATCCCAGTTCCTGAGTTTGCGAGAGCTGCTTTGGAGGAGTTGAACTCTGCGTCTTGAAAACTCCAGAAGTTAGATCAGCCACCAGCATCTTTTGACTCTGAGATGGGGCGGAAGATGCAGAGCCGTGCTTATCAGATCAGAGGCTGATCCATGAGCATCCCTCTCGTGCTGGCTCTACGCTTAAGGCAGGGGCCTCTCATAGTCTGACTCCTGCCTCAGAACCTGTTTTATTCATACCATGATAACACAATGCATGCATGAAGAAGCCAATGTCATAAAGATGATACAGTTCTAACATTTCTAGAGGTTCAGGTGGCCTCATTGCTCTGATTACAGATGGGAATGGCCTTGGTAGTCACGTGGCAAGCTGGAAAGCAGAGATTGCTGGGCCCTATTCAGCATGCTGGGTGCAGGCATGAGAAATACCTTCCAAGAGTAGACCCCAAAGTGACCTTAGGGCCTCTCCCGGGACTCACCTCCTAAATACCATGACTGGTTCAAGCTTCTACCCTCTTAATACCATTACCTTACAGCTTGAGGTTCAAAGTCATGCATGACTTTAGGAGCCAAATCCTGTTCAAATCATTGCAGGATCCACACTCGTATGACTTGGCATTGCAGATTCTCAGCCTTTCTGTAGGCCTGAGGTTGCAGGCTTGTGTTTCAGTGGGCCACTCACTGTCTCACCTGCGCATCTGGAAGTTAGCGAGGGATGGTCACCTCGAGAGGGGACTCAGAAGGAAGCAAGAACTCAAATTAGTGCCCCCGGGATGCTGCCATCACAATGCTAACCCCTACACCACATTGCTGACCTTGCCAATCCTTTATTCTCTGCTACCACCAACAGTCCTGCCTCTTGGTGCCCACAGATAGAAATGCCACGGATCCATGTCATTTCACTATGTAACTTTCAGACATCCGAGAGTGAACGAGTGAGCGCTAACTTAATAGCATTTCTGTATACTTGTCTGATTACTCATTGACATACTCTTCCCTTCACATATTCATCTATTTTCCTACATATTTCCAAGTAGATTTGAGAAATCAATCGCTGAATTTTGGTAAATTTCACGCCTGAGCCTCACTAAGCTCGATCAAAATACAGGACATTTGCACCTCCCCGTAAAGTTCTCTCTTACCTGTCTACCCCTCCTCCCAGAGGCAGCTGGTTTTTGATATTGTCTTCCATCCTTTGGCCTCTCCCAGAACGTCATACATTTTAGATCATACAGTCTGAACTCTTTCTATATGAATTTTTATCACTCTGAATGCTTACCAACACTTGGCACTACTGGTCTTTTATTCTGAGCCTGTTTGAGAGGTGCATCGTGCTGGATGGGACTGTGTTCTTTTGAATTGTCCTTCTTTCATGACAGTTGGACACCAACTGCTTTCACGTGCTTATTGGATAGTCACGAATTTTCTTTCGTAAGGTATCCATTCAAATTTTGCCTGTTTTTCTCCACTTGTTCTGTCTTTTCATTGTCACAAAGATTATTTTTTTTGAATATGTGATGAATGCCAAGACTCTACTAGATATTTTTGATACTTCAAAAACCTCATGGGAAATAGGACTTAAAGTATGAATTCATTTAGACACAAAATATTTTTCCATGACACATGGAAGATGTATCTTATGAAAAAACTATGTGTGGATTTCAAAAAATGGTTGGCACCAAAATAAACTCATATTTTCAATTCCATTTGCCCATGAACTTTCTGATGTGCCCTTATCTGTCTCTCAGGTATTTATATAACTCCCAATTTATGGTTTGCATGTTTACTTTTCTATTAGTCTTTTGTGATGAATATGTTTTAAATTAGGAGGAAGGCCAGTGTATCAGTTGTTTGTTACGGCTTTCTATAAGCTGAGAAACCTTTTCTACGCTAGTTCGAGAAAGAGTCTTCAGCGCTTTCTTATACGGACCTCTTGGCTTTAGCCTTTACATTTTAGCATGTTGAATTAAGTTTGCAGTGTGGAGTAATGTAAAAGTTAAATTTCAGGATTTTTCATATGAATATCCAGTTCTTTTGCTGTAGTTGTAGAATGAATTATTTGGGTTATCATAGTTTTTGTAGTTGTTGTTGTTAAACATCACCAGATTATATAACTTGACTAGATTGCTGGGTTCCATTTTCTAACCTCTTTGCTAATGATCATTCCAGTACTACTCTGTGTTATTATTTTTTTTTAAAGATTTTATTATTATTGGAAAGCCGGATATACAGAGAGGAGGAGAGACAGAGAGGAAGATCTTCCATCCGATGTTTCACTCCCCAAGTGAGCCGCAACGGGCCGGTACGCGCCAATCCGATGCCGGGACCAGGAACCTCTTGTGGGTCTCCCACGCGGGTGCAGTGTCCCGAAGCTTTGGGCCGTCCTCGACTGCCTTCCCAGGTCACAAGCAGAGAGCTGGATGGAAAGTGGAGCTGCTGGGATTAGAACCAGTGCCTATATGGGATCCCGGGGCTTTCAAGGTGAGGACCTTAGCCGCTAGGCCACGCCGCCGGGCCCTGCTCTGTATTATTATGTCAGAGTCAGTATTTCAGGCAGCCAGTGTCAGTTCTCTGACTTCGGGATTGTTTGGGATATTTTAAGTTAACTGAATTTCCACGTAAATTTTAAAGTCCTGGAGCCTGCATCATGACTTAGCAGGTGTCACTGCCGCCTGCAGCATCAGCATCCCTCATGAGCGCTAGTTCATGTCTCCACTCCATTTCTGGTCCAGCTCCTTGCTAACAGCCCTGAGAATGCACAGGAATGCCGCGGTTCTCGGGTACCTGCTATCCATGTGGCTGACCTGGAAGAAGTTCCTGGCTCCTGGCTTTGGTCTGGCTTAAAGCCAGAACATTGGCCATTTAGGGAGTGACCCAGAAAACAAGATCAAGTCGATCTCTGTCTCTCTCCCTTTACATGAGAACTCGGGTTTTTTTTTTTTAAGATTTATTTATTTTTGTTGGAAAGACAGAATCAAATTTACAGAGAGAAGGAGATACAGAGAGAAAAATCTTCCATCCATTGGTTCACTGCCCAGGTGGTTGCCCTGGCCAGAGCTGAGCCAATCTGAAGCCAGGAGCTTCCACATGGGTGCAAGGTCCCGAGGCTTTAGGCCATCCTCTCCTGCTTTTCCCAGGCCACAAGAACTTGAGACATCACTTCCTGTCACCCAGGGTATGCATTGACAGGAAGCTAGAATCATGAGCAGAGCCTGGACTTGAACCCAGGAATTCCAATACAGGATATAATTGTCCCAAGAGGCATCTTACGCCCAAATGCCCTGCATGAAATATTCTTTTGCTATCCTTTATTTGCTTATTTGAAAGTCAGCGTTGCAAAGAGAGAGAGGGGGAGGGAGGGAAAAGGTGGCGTGTGGTGGGGGCGGGTAGAGAGGAAGAATATGAATGGATGAGAATCTCCTACCTGCTGGTTCACTCCCTGACAGCCAAAAAGTTACCACGTGAGAGGGGAGAGACAGAGAGATCTTCCATCCGCTAGTTCACTCCTCAGATGGCCACCATGGCTGAGGTTGGATCAGACTGAAGCCAGGAGCCGGAAGCTTCATCTGGGTCTCCCACATGGATGGCAGGGGCCCAAGCATTTGAGCCATCTTCCACTGCTTTTCCTAGGTCATTAGCTGGGAGTTAGATAGGAAGTGGAACAGCCGGGACTCGAACCAGCACCCATGAATGATACTGGTGTCACAGGCAGCTGCCTTATTTGCTACGTAACAATTACCAGCCCCCATTGGTTAGCCTTTCAATGGCTCTAGGATATTTTTCTTTCATGTTTGATATTGATGATTTGCATTGGTTTTTTTTTCTAGCTCTGAATAGCTGTTTGATTAATCTTACTTAATAGCAAACTTATAATGTTACTTTGTAGCATTTTTTGTTAGCTTTAATTTTATCATTTTTTCTCGTGTAAGTTTTAAAACATACTGTCCAATACACTTCCAAAAATCTACCAATATTTATTCCCAATAATGTATACAAAAACACCATTCAATCCATTCCCATTATTCAATCTTTGGATTGCATTAGACTGGGTTTTGGTTTTCACTTTCCTATTCAACTTTGAGTTATGACACGTATTTATTAGTCATTTGTCTTTCTATTTCTTTGAATTACTATTCATAATTTTTATGCTTTTAATTGAGCCGTGTTGGCTGTGTTATTGAATTAGTCAATTTTGACATATTCTTAATGTAAATTGCTTTAAAATATATTTACTCTTTATATTATTAGTATCAAGAAAAGATATTTTTGCTGTTATTCTATGTAGCAGATTTGTTGTATCCTTTATTAACTCAAATAATTCTAGAAGATGCAGTGTAAATAAATTAACTGAAAATGTACTACTAATAATTCATAAAGATGATTTTAATTGGTTATGGTGCTTATCATCCATAGCTATATCATTTCCAATTACGTTTAGGATTAGGCATGTTTAATAATGGGATACTACAATACCAAGTGCTGTCTGGACATCTTTGGGCCATACAATGTGTGCCCCAGGAGATTTCTGGGTCATGATGTGGTGTGCCCACACACTCACAGCCAACAGGAAAATCTCCCCAGCCAGCTAGTTTTCTAATCAGCCAGGCTGGATGCATCCTAGCCAACGTTGAATCCAAAAGGTCTCACCTCCCTCCCAGCCAGCCTGTGGACTTAAACGCCTCACATGTTTCTGTGGGGTCCAGGGGTATCCTAGCCTCTGAAATATTTATGTAAGAAAACTGACACTAAAATGTTTCTTTTGATTCCATTTTTCCATGAGCTGTTTGAAGAACCCTCGTGTGTGTGTGTGTGTGTGTGTGTGTGTGTGTGTGTGTGTGTGTAGCCTATTAGCTTCCCTGGAGAACCCAGACAGCACCACGCTCAGGGGGCTGTCTGCTGCTGTGTTTTGCTCACAAAGTCTTCAGACCTTGGGAGCTGGGTGCATCACCATTTTGGAGTTCTCTGTCATTCAAACAGCTCTCGTCTCTCTTTCCTTTTAAGATTCCCTGTCTCCAAAGAGAAGAGTCTTAGAAGCAGCCTAGTATATCAGTTTTCCTTTGTTCAGACACAGGTCTACTGGCACCCCTCTCCAGGTGTGCTGACCAGCTGCTGGCCAGGGCTGTGGCCTCGTCGGGGACATGGTGTCCTATGCCTGCATTCCTTGACTTGCCAACGGAACACAGTTCCCAAGAGCAGCAGCATTCGTAGTGGTTTCCTGGTTTTTCTAGGCACACAGGAAAGCACCTGCTTCAGCTAGGATCTTTCTGGCTTCTGTCCCCTTCTAGACCCAGGCTTTCGGAGTTTACATGGTCACATCAGTCCAGCTGAGCGAGTCTCCCTTTGGAGGAACTCAAACTGATTAGGGGTAGGGATTACATCTTGGCTGTGTGATGGAATCCACGCCTGGGAATGATACTGGGTCCTTTTCATTAGTCCTGCTTCCTCTCGGGGGGAAGAGATTAAACGAGGAGTGTTGCCGGAGGTGGGATGCATAGCACCATTTGCAGAAGCTTGTGGAAAATGGGATTACAAGGTAAATTTATTTTGGTGCAGAACATTTTGGGTTTTGTTTCCTTTTAAAGTTTATTTTCTTTTTAATATTATTTACATGGTTGAGAGGGAGGCACACCCATGTGAGCTTCTGATTAGCATAGGGAGGGCGGAGGTGTGGAGGAAGGTGGGGCGGGGTAAATGTTTCACTTCCTTTTCCTTCTGTGTTGGCAGCGGAGAAAAGACAAGAGGCCGCTCCTTGCTGCTGAACTATGTGGGCAGCCAGGGGTGGGGGGCAGTCATTCGGTGTCACCATAGAGAGCCTGATGTGGGGGAATGCTGTTCTGAGGGTGTTACCTGAGTGATCTTGATAGTTCTGAGATGTTGGCTTCGTTGTACCGTGGTTGAGAAAATCTTTCCAAGGTCTATTGGCTGACCAGGAGGTCCACCTTAGTGTATTCACAGACCCAGACTCTTGCCGCAAAGATCAACCAGGAGTGTTTTCCAACTTATTCTGCTTCTTATCCTCTGACAAGGCATTTGCTATCCTCTCTTGGCCTAGATGAGCTGGCTGTCATGTCCCCCATGTGCATCTGAGCATGCTCATCAGCAGCTGAGGAGACCCAGTCCTGACACATGCACACCAAAGGTCAGACCACATATCTTGTGATTTTCCCTGTGCCTGGGGTCTGAGTCCAGCGATCTAGTTGGGGAGTCCCCTCAAGAAACCTCACTAGGGTGACCTCAGACTTGATTCATATGTGTCAGTGCAGGGTCAGGTTCAGTCCATCACCTACACCAACCAGCATGGTGCAAAGCATTTTGAAATCCATGCATGTGATGGCTCTTCCAAGAGTTAATACAAAATGCATAGTGGGTACAGAGATAGCCTAGTGGCTAAAGTCTTCACCTTGCACATCCAGGATCCCATATGGGCACTAATTCATGTCCCGGCTGCTCCACCTGCCATCCATCTACCCTGCTTGTGGCCTGGGATAGCAGTGGAGGATAGTCTATGGCCTTGAAATCCTGCACCTTAATGGGAGACCCAGAGGAATCTCTTGGCTCCTGGCTTCAGATCAGTTAAACTCTGGCCGTTGTAGCCAGGTGGAGAATGGACCAGCAGGCAGAAGATTTTTCTCTGTAACTCCTCTCTGTATATCTACCTTTCCAATAAAAAAATCTAATGCATAGTATGCAAAAAAAAATAAAAACCCTAACCATGGAATTTCAAATCCATTGCACCAAAAAAAAAACCAAAAACTCATTTTTGCAAACACTTTCGTATGAGCTGTGTGAAGTACTCTCACACACAGTCTCTGCCTTTCTCAGCTCAGCTTCAATGGCTCCTGAGCCCTCCATGTAAAGTGTCTCCAGTAAAGGATCGCTGCTCTCCTTATTACCACTGCCCACCATCCCTCTGACCAGGGGAAAAGTACAACTTTTGTCCCTGCTCCATGTTAGAGTGCTGTCATTTTTGCCTTGAACATCACTATTTCTGGCCTTCATGAAAACTTTGTTTGTTTTATTTGAGAGGAAGATACAGAGGATGACAGATGCTAGAGCTCTCCCATCTCTTGTTCACGTCTCGACTATCCACGACAGCCAGGGTTGGGTCGAGCCAAAGCAAAGGGACACAACTTAGTCTGGTTCTCCCTCATGCATGGCAATGACCCAACTATTTCAGTCACCTCCTGCTGCCACCCGGGGTGTGAGTTCACAGAAAGTGGGACTGGAGTGTGGAGATGGGACTCAATGCCTGGCATTCCATCAGGGGGTGCTGCTGATATTCCAAGTGGAAGTTTAATGCTGCTCCAAACACCCACCCTGTTATCTCTTTTTATAAACTTTGGATTGCTAACAAGCAATTGTCTTATTGTGTCTCTCTCTTTTTTTTTTTTTTTAAGATTTATTTATCTCTATTGCGAAGTCAGATATACAAAGAGAAGGAGAGACAGAGAGGAATATCTTCCGTCCAATAATTCACTCCCCAAGTGACCACAACAGCTGGTGCTATGCAGATCTGAAGCCAGGAGCCAGGACATCTCAAAAATTCTGTTATTTAACTGAAATTTCACATCCTTTGACCAGCATCTCCCTCTCCCCTCTATTCCCTGTAGCCATCATTTTACTCTACTTCTGCGAGTTGAATGTTTTTCAATTCTACAAAAGATAAAGTGGTATCTGTCCTTCAGGGCCTGGCTGGTTTCACTTCATAGAAGGCCTTCTGTCACCACCCATGTTGTCACAGCGTTTCCTTCTTTTTAAAGGCCAAGTAGTCTTCCATTACATGCATAATGTATGCATGCTATACAGTCAGTAGTATATATTGGAATTACAGATGTATGTATATTCAGCATATTTTTCTTTATTCATTCTTGTGTTTATGGCTGCCTGGGTATATCTACTAGCTTGGCTAATGTGATTAACAATGGAACAAACAAGAGCATACAGATATCTCTTTTTGGCAAAGTAATTTCAGTTCTTTTAAAATACATACCCAGAAGTGAGTTCACTGGGTCACATGGTAATTCTATTTTGAGTTTTTTTTTGGGAAACTCCATCCAGTTTTCTGTAATAGCACAGTGTCTGAGCAATGTCCATGTGTTTGCTTCCTCCACATCCCCCCAGAGCTGGTTACCTCTCATCTTTTAGGTGGTAGCCATTCAGACAGGTGAGAGGGAACATCTTGTTGTGGTTTTAATTTGCATTTCCCTAGTGATTGGTGACAGGGAGCATTTTGTTTATTACTATTTTTTTAATGTATCTGTTGGTCACTTGATTGTCACACAAATGTCCTTTCAGATCCTCTATCCATGTATTCATTGGGTTATTTCTTTTCTCACTATTGAGTTGAGTGCCTTACAGATTTGGGGTATTAGTTCCTCATCAGGCATAGAGTTTGCCAGTGTCTGGTCACTCTGTTCATTGTTTTGAGTGAGAAGAAGCTTATTTGGTTTTATGCAATCCCATCTGCGTGTTTTTTGGTTATCTGAGTTTTTGGATCAAATTCAATGTCAAGGTTTTTTTCTTTTAGTAGCTTTACAGTGTCAGGTTTTATATTTAAGCCTTCAGTTCATTTATAGTTGACTTTTTTATGTACTGCATAAAATAATTGTTCAATTTCCTTCTTCTATATGTGGATATCCAGTTTTTCCCAACGCTGTTTATTAAACAGTCCACCCTCCTCTCACTGTTTGTTCTTCGCACCTTCACTGAAAATCAACTGATTCTAAGTTTACAACCTCGTTTCTGGGCTCTATTCTGTTCCATAAGTCACAAGGTTTGTTTTTATGCCAGTTCAAGGCAGTTTTAGTTACTATAGCTTTGAAATACAGCTTTAAACCAAGTAGTGTAATGCCTTTAGCTTTGTTCTTTTGTTCAAGCTGCCTGGCTATTCAGGGTGTTTTATGTATGAATTCACAAACACAAATTCATGTGAATTCAAGGATTGTTTCTTCTGTTTATATAAAAACAATACTAGTATTTACATAAGAATTGCATAGAATCTATGGATTGTTCTAGGTAATATGAATACTTTAAGAATAATATTTCTTGTGACACATGAACATGGAATATCTTTCTGTTTATATCTTCTTCAATTTTTAATTAAAGTCTTATAGTTTAGTGTATAGATATTTCAATTGCTTGGTTAAATGTATTTCTAACTATTTTTTTTTGTAAGTGGAGTTTTATTATCTTTTTTTTAGATAGCTCCTTGCTAGCATATAAAAATCCTATATGCTTTGGGTATTGCCTCTGTGTCTTGTGACTTTACTGTATTCATGTTTTAATTCCAACAACTATTTGACAAAAATCTTTGATTTCCTCTACATAAGATTTTGTCATCAACGAGCAATGACAATTTTATTCCTTTTCTTTTTTTAAAAAAGGGTTTATTTATTTTTATTGGAAAGGCAGATATACAGAGAGGAGGAGAGACAGAGAGGAAGATCTTCCATTTGCTGATTCACTTCCCAAGGGGCCACAATGGTCGGAGCTGCACCAATCTGAAGCCAGAAGCCCGGGACCTCTTCCAGGTCTCCCACATGGGTACAGGGTCGGTCCTAAAGCTTTGCAAAGTACATATAGAATGATTCCACAGAATAGATCATCCCATGTACTTTGCAACAATGTGTATTCTGTTGCTGCTGAACAAAAGTTCCCTATTTGTTTATTAGGTCCCATACATTGTTAGTAGCCCTTTGTCTGGAAGATCTGGCTGCTGTTGAAAGTGGGTTGGGGCTGGCACTGTGGCACACAAGGCAAATCCTCCACCCTGTGGCGTTGGAATCCTATATGGGTGCTGGTTAGTGTCCTGGCTGCTCCACCTATGACCCAGCTCCCTGCTTACGGCCTGAAAAAACAACAGCGGATGATGGAAGTCCTTGGGGCCCTGCACCCACATGGGAGACCCAGAAGAAGCTCCTGGCCTTCCAGTTTGTGATCAGCTCAGTTCTGGCCATGGCAGCTATTTTGGGGATTGAACCAGCAAATGAAAGGTCTTTTTCTCTCTGTAAAATCTGTCTTTGAGATAAAAATAAATTCTTTAAAAAAAAAAAGTGGGTCATTAAAGTCTTCTGCTACTCGTTGCTATCTCTGCAGGTCCTAGGTGCCCCTTGTTGGCTCAGCCCTTTGTAATTGGTACAATGATGTATTGACCTCTGGCTCATGCTCTTGCCATCTTTACTAATGCTGACTTAGAATCGATTCTCTTTGACATCAGGATGGCTGCTGCTGCTCTCTTGGCCTTCCACCAGCACAGAATACCTTCTTTTCATTTCAGCCCTTGAAAAACAGGATGGGTCCTTCTCCAGCAGGCTGCATACAGTTGGGTCTTGCTTACTTATCCAATCAGTCACATTATGTCTTTTTAATTTCTGAAATCCCAAGTCATGATTCAAGGAGGACTTCCTTCTGTAATTTGTCGCCTGGTTACTGTGCAGATAGCTCGTCTCTTGCTTTCTTCTCCCATGGCTCGGTGGCTTTCTGCTGTGCTACTCTGAATTATTTTTGTGTTTTGCATCCATTATATTTTTGTCTTTGGGCCAACACGAAGCTTGTAAAAACATCTTATAGAGGGTATTTCAAGCTCAGCTGATAACAGCTTAGCTTTGGTTGCATACAACACATGTACACTTTTACTCCCCCATCATACACATTTTGGTTTTGAAGTCAAAATTTATATCATTTTTCCAGTTTGCGTTCCTAAACAATTTATGTGGCTATAGCTATTTTTAATTGTGTTATCATTTAACTCTAAGTACTAGAGGGTTAGTATAAGTGATATTTTTATCACAATTACAGTAACAGCGTATTCTTCATTGATTCTATCATTTATATCGTGAAGTCTTATGATTCTTATTTTATATTATTAATCAGTAGCCTTTTCCTATGAGTTTAAAAACTCCTTTCAACAATTCTTATATAGCAGGTTTAGTGATAAACTCTTCTTTTCCTGGCTTGGGATAACTTTTTTCCCTCCCTCACTTGGCTAGGTATTCTTTCTGGTTGCTGAATTTTCCCTTCAGGTTTGGTCTGCTGAGAGCTTGGAGGACAGCTGTTTGGAGACTCTGTATGTGATCAGTATCTTACTTCCCTTGGTCTCTGAATTTTCTCCTACCTTGGATTTTTTTTTATAGTTGATTACTTAGTGTATTTATAAACCCCTTTGGGATTGAATTCAACTGGAGATTCTGAGCTTTCTGGACCTGGATGTTGATATCTTTCCCCAGATGCAGGAAAATTTCAGCCACTGTTTAGTTTTTTTTTTTTTAAGATTTATTTTAGTTTTATTGGAAAGGCAGATTTACAGAGAAAAGGAGAGACAGAAAGATCTTCTGTTTACTGGTTCGCTCCCCAAAGTGGCCACAATGACTGGAGCTGAGCCAATCTGAAGCCAGGAGTCCGGAGCCTTTTCCAGGTCTCCCATGCAGGTGCCTGGTCCCAAGGCTTTGGGCTGTTCTTGACTGCTTTCCCAGGCCACAAGCAGGGAGCTGGATGGGAAGTAGATGCAAACAGGCAAGCTAGATGAGATCCCAGCATGTGCAAGGTGAGGATTTAGCTACTAAGCCATCACACCAGGGTCACTGCTGTTTACTTATGCTTTCTGGGACCTTTTTCTGTCTTCTTTTTAACTCCTGTTATATAGATGTTGGTTCTCTTCATGTTGTCACATTGTTTTCATAGACTTTCCTCATTGCTTTTTCATTGTTCCCCTTAACTGTATAATTTCAAATGTTCTGCCATCAAACTGATGAATTACTCCTTCTCTTTATCGAATTTGCTAATAAAGATTTTTCTATTGAATTTTTGAGTCCAGATATTCTATTCTTCAGCTCTACAGTTTTTTTAATTGCCTCTTTTCATTGTCAAGCTTTCATTTTGTTCATGTGTTGTTTTCCAAATTTAACTTTCTTATCTGTATATTCTTTCATTTCCTGAACTTCTTTAAGCAAATTATTCTGAATTCCCTGTCAGTATTGTCATGGACCTCCTATTCTTCAGGGATCGTTATTGGAATTTCATTCATTTCATTCAGTGGTGTCATGAATCCCTGATCCTTTTTATTCGTGTGTGTTTTCATTGATGTCTGTACATTTTAGACACCACTTCTTCTGGTCTGTATGGACATAATTAGTTGGCAGAAACCTTCACTGTTTAGCTTCTGCATAAGCTAGCTAATGACAACCCGGGGCAGACAGAGGCTGTTGAATGAACCTCTGGCTTTGCTCGGAAGTCAGGGGCAAATGGGGCAGGGAGGGGCAATGTTGGCTGGCTTCCATGGCTTCACAGGGCCCCTCTGCGCTGTACAGGCATCTCCCAGCCTGGGCATCGCCTTGGGGTGGGTTTTGAGGTTATGCAGAGCTGCTGTTTGTACTCCTGGGTTGGGAATGTCTAACTTCTTTGTCCTGTAAAAATGTCTTCTTGTGGGCATTGGTCTGTCTGGACCAGGCCTTGGATGTCAATTTGTTTTCATTTATTTATTTGTTTATTTTAAAGATTTATTAATTTTTATTGGAAAGTTGGTTCACGCCTCAAGAGGCTGCAATGCCTGGAACAGAGCCAATTTGAAGCCAGGAGCCAGGAACTTCTTCCAAGTCTCCCACACAAGTACAGGATCCCAAGGCTTCGGGGCACCCTCCATTGCTTTCCAGACCACAAGCAGGGAGCTGGAAGGGAAGTGGAGCAGCTGGGACAAAAACTGGCACCCATATGGGATCCCAGCACATACAAGACAAGGGCTTAAGTCACTAGTCTACCATGCCAGGCCTGTCAATCTGTTTTTAAATTGGGTTTAATTGTGGGAATTATTTATGCTGTCTTGCCTTTAATTCCTTATCACATACATGATTTACAAATGCATGTTCCCATTTTGTATGTGACGTTGTCACTTTCTTGATAGTGTCCCATTGCCAAATCCAATAGCATAAAACCACACACTCTTTATTGGAAAATTAAAAGAAATTTCATAAATTTCCAAGAAGCATTTTATACTCATATGCTCAAATGCCATGGTATAGGCTTAATTGAAAGGGATGGTGACATAGCTATAGTTCGGTTTTTAATGAAAACAAGGGAACACCATGAAGATTTCAATCAAATATTTGAAAATTCTAAACTAACAAGGCTCAACCTGAATAAGATAATCTGAATAGTTCTAGAACCATTGCAAAGTCAAATTCATAACTTAGAAGCCGATTAAAGAAATTTCCAGGGATAAATGTCTGAAGAATTAACTGATGTTTGATCCATTTCTTCCAAAAGACACAGGAAGAAACACCTCTAGATTCACTTTTTGAGCCCAAATATCAAACCCAAACAGGAAAGAAAGTAAGGCACATCCCATTACCTATGATGACGTCAGGAGCAAACCCCATCAATATTGAACCCAAGTAGAAGAGTTAACGTACCACACAGAACCAAGGGGGATTTATTGCAGGTGATCAAGTCTGGTGCAACATTTGAAAATCTGTCATTGAATTACATCATACGGTCATATCTGCTGAGACAGAAAAAGCATTCAACAAAATCTCACACAGAAAAAGCATTCGATAAAATCTTATAAAGTAAGGAATAAAGGAGAATTTTTTTCAGCTTGATAAAACAGCATCTACGAACATCTCTACATCTAGTGTACTTTGAAGATTGACTGCTCTGCCCTTAAGGTCAGAAATAAGCTGGGGCTATTTGTTTTTGCCACTTTTATCCAGCATAACACTGAAAGCTCTAACCACTGAACTAAGTTTAAAAAAAAGAAGAAGAAGAAGAAAAGAATGGGGCCAGCCTTGCTATGGTGACGTGGCTGGTGTCCCATGTCACAGCAGCGCTTCTGTTTCTTCTGCTAAGGTGCCTAGGGGAGCAGAGGTAGGGTGGTCCACGTGCTTGGGTGGGGAGGCCCAGACTGGGTCTCAGGCTGGGGGCTTCAGCCTGGCCCAGCCATGGTTGTTGCTGTCATTTGGGGAGTAAACTAGTGGATGGTATCTCTCTCTCTCAGAAGACATAGAGATTGGAAAGGAAGAAATAAAACTAGCCGTATTCTCAAATAACGTGATTATTCCCACAAAAAAACCCTCCTAGAGTAAGTATTCATCATGACTTCAGGATACAAGATCAACGCAGAAATTGTAATTACATTTTATAGATTAGCAATGATCATGTGGAAACCAAAACAAAAATACAATAACGTTTGCAGTTAACCCCACAGAACATGAAATCCTTAGGTATAAATCTGACAAAATGAAAACGAGCTATATGCTGTCAGTGGTAAAATGCTGCTGAAATGAATCAATGAAGACCTTAATAAGTGGAGTGAGATACCGTACTCAAAGACTCGACGTGGAAAAGACATCAGCTTTCCCTCCGCTTGATGCGTAGACAGGCAGTTTCTAACAAAATCCCACTTTTTTTTTTTTTTTTTTTTTTGCAGACACAGAAAGGTCTGTTATCAAATGAATGAGGGATGGCACACGACACAGGACGGTCAGGACAGCCCTTCAAAAAGCACAAAACGGGAGGGCTCATCCACCTGGCATCAAGGCTTATGAACATTAACATTAACCGAGATAGTGTCGTATTGGAAAATAGATCAATACACTGCTTGACGAGGCAGCACAGGGAATGCTGAAAGAGACCCCCCCATGGATGCCAACTGTGTCCTGGAAGGCAGTTCAACAGAGAAGCAACATCCTTTTCAACAAACGATACCAGGATAACAGGATATTCAGAGAACTTGGTTCAAAATAGATCCCAGACTTCACGTAAAAACGTGAAAGTATAAAGCTTACTTTAAAAAGAAGTATTTATTGGGCCCAGCGGCGTGGCCTAGCGGCTAAAGTCCTCACCTTGAAAGCCCCGGGACCCCTTTTGGGCGCTGGTTCTGATCCCGGCAGCTCCACTTCCCATCCAGCTCCCTGCTTGTGGCCTGGGAAAGCAGTCGAGGACGGCCCAAAGATTTGGGACCCTGCACCCGTGTGGGAGACCCGGAAGAGGTTCCTGGTTCCCGGCATCGGATTGGCGCGCACCGACCCATTGCGGCTCACTTGGGGAGTGAATCATCGGACAGAAGATCTTCCTCTCTGTCTCTTCTCCTCTCTCTATATCTGACTTTGTAATAAAAATAAATCTTTAAAAAAAAAGAAGTATTTATTGAAGAGGTAAGGAGATATACAGAGAGACACAGAGCTGTCGTCTGCCCGCAGGATCAGGGCGGGCTGGGCCGTGGCTGGGAGCTTAGGATCAAATGCAGGCACGGAGATGTGGAACGCTCATGTGGGACGTGGGTGTCACAACCTGCATCCCAGCCACTAAGCCAAAGGCCTATCTCCAAAGTTAATTTTGAAATTGTTGGGAAACCACCTTAGGATTTAAAACTGGGCAGACATTTTTAGATGACGCTGTAAGCAAAATACATATGAGATTGATCAGTGGAGTACAGACAAAACGAAGATTTTTCTTCCATGATGAGGATGAAAAGACAAGCTAGAAGCTCAGAAAACAAACAAAATACCTTGCCAACTACATTATCTCCCCAAGGATGTTTTCTAGATTGTATAAAGCAATTTTCAAAAAACAATAATAAATGAACAAACCCAAAGCCCTCTAATTACAATATGGATAAAAAAGAGTTGAGTGGATAACATGAGAAAAGATAAAAAGAAAGGGGGTACAGATGGCCTTTCCACATATCAAAACGATGTTTAATACCACTAGCCATTTCGTCAATGCAAACGTCCTTGAGATAGTCCCTTGCCTGTCAGGATGGCCAAAGTAAAAACAGGGAGAAACAGTAAGAGTTATGAAGATGAGAAGCTAGGTTACCCATGTACCGCTGCAGGGAAGGTCACATCCCTGGACAACAGCATGGCAGCTTTTATTATTATTTTTTAAGATTGATTTACTTTTATTGGAAAGACAGATTTACAGAGAGAAGAGACAGAGAAGATCCTCCATCTACTGGTTCACTACCCAAGTATCCTCAACAGCCCATCCAAAGCCAGGAGCTAGGAGCCTCCTCCGGGTCTCCTATGCGGGTGCAGGGACCCAAGGCTTTGGGCCGTCCTTGACTGTTTTCCATTAAGCAGGGAGCTGGATGGAAAATGGAGCAGCAGGGACATGAACCAGTGCCTGTATGGGATTCTGCCGCATGGAAGGTGAGGATTTTAAGCCACTGAGTCATTGCACCGCTGCCCAAGCCTGGCAGCTTCTTTTTTTTTTTTTTTTTTTTTTTTAAGATTTTATTATTATTGGAAAGCCGGATATACAGAGAGGAGGAGAGACAGAGAGGAAGATCTTCCGTCCGATGTTTCACTCCTCAAGTGAGCCGCAACGGGCCGGTACGCGCCAATCCGATGCCGGGAGCCAGGAACCTCTTCCGGGTCTCCCACGCAGGTGCAGGGTCCCAAATTTTTGGGCCGTCCTTGACGGCTTTCCCAGGCCACAAGCAGGGAGCTGGATGGGAAGTGGAGCTGCCGGGATCAGAACCAGCGCCCATATGGGATCCCGGGGGTGGCAGCTTCTTAACAAATCAAAATGTATGCCTGGCATTTGATCTCTTATGTGTTTATCCCATAGATATCTTACATCCTTATGCCCCTGCCCCGCCCAACAACAACCTGTCCACTATACCGCAGAGCAGCCTTATTCTGGTAGCCCCAATCGGGAATTGACCCTTTGATGAGTGAATGGTTAAACTGTGTATCTGAGCCATGCCTTTGATAACTCCCTACCCCAGAAACCCTTAGTTATACCTTACCTGTGTGACCTCAAGAGAACCATGCTGAGTCAAGAATGACGGTGCCCCAAAGGCTACATCTCTAAGGAATTCCATGGGCATAACATTCTTGAGATGTCAACACTGGAAAATGTGGAGGACAGATCAGGGTGTCGTCTGGGATAACCCCCTTCAGGTGTGGCTGAAGGCTTCTTGTGTTGAGTTCAGTTGAGGGTCCTGTGGATGGATTCGTGACATTTCATGTTTTAAAAAATTGCATAGAAATAATCCCACACACATCCACACACACGAGGTAGGAAGGGAGAGGGAAGGGGGAGTTTGAACGAGATGTGCACACTGTATTGGTGCTAAGATCCTGCTTGTGCTAAGGGCTGGGGAATTGCTAACACTGGGGAAACCTGGCTGTGCAAATCTACAATTCTCTCAAAACGCCGCTCCTTGAATGTCTGAAAGCTTCTGGGTTATATGTTTACAAAAAATAAGCGCAATCCTCTTAGAAACCGCGAGGGCCAGGGCGCAAGGTTATTTCTGAAATGTTAAATAAGAAGGCACCACCTAGGTGAGAAGTGCCAGCCCCTCACCTTGCCCTCAGTGACGCGCTACACGCTGCAAGGTGCGGCAATGAGGAGAGGGAGGCGCTGGCCCTGGCCTCTCCATGTTCAGGTGTGTGCATAGGTGGGCGCTGATGTGAGAGCCAGAACAGGCGGAGCGCGAGCGATGCCTCCTGCTGTCAGGGAGGGTGGCCGGCTGCTGAGGGAAGGGGTGCCGGAGGGTGCTGCCGCCTCGGGGACACCCTCCTGCTGCACCCTCCGGAGGCCGTGGGCGGCGGATGGACAGCCCAGGTGAAGTGACTGAACCCCCCCACTCACACACACAAAAAGGTGAGCTCGGGCGACGGGGCGGGAGCTGAGGCCTCCAGGCTGTGGTTCAGGACCCCCGCGCTGGGCAGCCTGGCTCCCGGAGGCGACACTTCATTCTGGAAGCCTAAGAGGCTGAGAAAGCCTGGAGCAAGGCACAGTAGCCAGGGAGGGTGGGGCCGCCCGGAAATCCCGGCGGCGCCAGCCCGGTGGCATCTGCAGGCCGGGGGGCGCGCACACGAGGGGCACGTGGGTGTGGAGGACCCGGCGGCGCCCGCCTCCTCCCTGCAGCGCCGCGGCTGCCGGTGCGGGCGCTGGAGGAACAAGGGGTGGGGCGCGTGCCCCCGCGCAGACTGTCCCCTCCATCTCCAGTCCCGCACCCAGCGAGCAGGGACTAGGGACCACACGCTAGTCCGGCGACTGGAGGCGCCTTCCACGCGTGTCTCTTTCCCGATGCGAGAGCCTCCTTCTCGTTCATACTGTGGGAAGCCGGGCGGCTTTGTGCGGGGATGGCTGGGGGTTCGGGCTGGGGAAGAACAGGTTTCCTAAGTCGGACACCCCCGGACGAAAGCATGGTATAGGACGCAGCCCAGGGCGTGGGACAGGGAGCACCCTGGGGTTTCGAGGAAAGTGCACCCCTGGACACTGGCGCTGGGGACCTGAGGGGTCCACGTGGGCGGACCCCTAGCCACCGGCGGCAGTGGGGTCGCGGGTGGCCATTGTGCGTGCTCCCCCAGACTTACACATGGAACCCTCCCCACTGACCAAAGCCTCTGCCCGCCCCTGGTTGGGCGGTCGCCGGGAGCGCGCAGGAGCAGAGGCGGCCGAGCGTGGTGGCGGAGGGTGGAGGCAAGCCCGCGCGGCGTGGCGAGGGCGCGCAGAAGCTGGCCCCACCACCCCCC
Source organism: Ochotona princeps (assembly GCF_030435755.1). Lineage (NCBI taxonomy): Eukaryota > Metazoa > Chordata > Mammalia > Lagomorpha > Ochotonidae > Ochotona > Ochotona princeps. Next base: position 29,580,161 of record NC_080852.1, on the reverse strand, counting down.
GCTGTCGCAGCGCCCCCTCCACCCCCGGTCGGCGCGGAGGAGGCGGCGGGGCTGCGTGTACCCGCACTGCGGTCTCTGCCACGCTAGGAATGGAAAGAATATGAAAAAAGGACCAGGGTACGGGGGCGTGGAAAGGCGGCCAGAGACTTGCAGATACCAGCGAGAGCGCAGGGATTTGGCTGCAGGGGCGAGAAGTGAAGCGCGGGGCGTTGCCTGCGGGCCACCGGGTGCAGGGTGGTTCCCCTTGGGGACAGAGACACCTGAGAGCGGGCACGGCCGCCTGTTCTGGCGTCCGCCCGTCTCGCCCCTCCACGCTGCTAGCACAGAGGCAGCAAAGCGCCCAGTTCTGCCATTTCATTTTGGGTTAAGAACCAGGACAAACCCGGCACTTTTTACCCTTCCTGCCGCAAAGTCACCACCAGGCAGCTTTTCCAGCCTCAAGGCGTGGTCACACAAACCCCGCAGCAAGTTGCTTGGAGGTCGCTGAAGGCCCAGGGTCGCAGCAGCTTCGCGACCCCCTCCCGGGGCGATCTTGGTCCAGATGCCCGGGTGAGAGTGTGGGGGGCGCACTTGGGCAGCGGCAAGTGTGGACACAGTGTGACCTGCAACCTAGCACACCGGCACTGTGCACCTTGCCCTTGGCTGCGGCCAGCTCTGGGCGCACCCCAGCACTGCCCAGCACCGCCCAGCACTTGGCTCCATACTTTCTAAGCGCTCGGGCAGCCACGCCCAGGCGGTCCCCACAGGCACTGCGTCCCAAGGGCGGAGCCCGTCCAAGTCCGTGGATCCGGTGATCTGCAACCTGCGCGCTGAAATCGTGCACGCGTGTGCCAAGCGTTTAACCGAGTAGTCTTCCGCAGGCTTGTGAGACAAAGCGTTTCCAGCAAAGATGGTCCAGAGTTCAAGTAAAAAAAAAAAGAAAAGAAAAAGAAAACTTGAGGCACGGAATCAGTGCCCGCTGCCCCTTGTGGCTTTGGGGGGGGGGGGGCGTGAACATGCGTTGTGTCCTGAAGAAGGGATTTAAGTTCTAAATCCCTGCAGATTCTGCCGGGAAGCCTTCGCTTCTGGTGGTGCCGCAACAAGTGACCCCCGCTGCCTCTCTGGCGCGCCTGAAGGGGCCACAGCCTCACCTGTCCCGGTGCCCCGTGCTTGGGGGAAGGGGTGCGAGTCATTTTTTTTTTTCCACTGTGAAAATTCTGTGTGCGTCCTATGTTTTGAATTTCTCTTGTCATAATCAACCTTTAATTTTAATTTGGTGGTCCCATCAATACCTGAATATGAATATTTTAACCACCTGCTTTATGGAAGGGTTAAAAAAAAAATACAGGACTTTGATATTTCCCCAACCTTTGGGGTTTGGAAAAATGCGGGTTGGGGGTGGGGAGGAAGGTGGGACAGAGTGTCATTGCCCAGAGAACAAGACGCCTCTTATTCATTTAGCGGGGCCCTTTATTTTCCCATCGGTGTTGCCTCCAAAACTCCTGAACTAGGGTCTGTACCCCCAAAGCTCCTTTTCCAAGTAAATTTGCTCCCTAACTCCACGCCCAGCCAAGTGCCGGAGCCACAGGTCTGGGTAGCCAACAGCGTTGGGAAGGCCCTGGGGTGAGGAAGGCGTCGTCAGGTGGGCGCCAGCCGGGAACCGAGGCGGAGACCACCTCCGCAAGCCCCCGGGGCCTCGGCCTCCGTGGCGAGCGCTGAAGTAATTCCCGGGGACCAAAGTTTGCAGGAATCCGGCGTGGAGACAAACGGCTCCCTCCAAGTCGGTTAGGAGAGATGGGCACCCGGACCACCACCCGAGAGGCCAGCGGACGCCCGCATGCTCGGCCCCGCTTGGCGCAGACGCCATCCGCGGGCAGGGCGGCGGGCGTGACACCGCATTTTCTGCGGATTCCGGCCATCCAGGGTGGCGCAGCCCGGAGAGAGGGGTCAGCGGCTGCGGCGCCCTCTCTCACTCTGGGCGCGCGCTCCGGAGCCGACCCGCGCGCCGCTCCCCGGGGTGGGGGAGTCTCGCCCAGTCGCACACCCACACCCCCGTGAGAGAAAAGCGCTCGTCTCTGGGGGTGCTCGAGGGCTGCGCTTCCCAGGCCCTCGCGGCCCCTCCACCTTCCTCGTTTCACTGCGACCTGTGTTGCTGAGGCGCTCCCAGAGGCTGCAGCCGCGTCCGAGTGACCTCCCTCTCCCCTTCCACCTGGCCTGCTTCCGGGGGTAGGGTGGCCCGAGACTGAGCTCCCCAGGGAGTAGGCCCGAGTCCCTCCGCCTCGGCGGCACCCCCGGGGCGTGGTCGCGGGGGGTACCCCGAACCTGGGCGGTGTCTGCCATGCGCCCCCCCGTCCCTCCCCGTGAGCACCTTTCTCGCGGACCACGCGCCGGTGTGCGCAGGGGAGGGGCGGAGCGGCTCCCAGGTGGCACTGGCGTCGAAGGGGCGGCGGTGTGGGCTACCACCGACAGTGCCCGCGCGCGCCTGGGGGTGGGGGGCTGGGGGACGCGCACTGCGGCCAAGAGGACCCCGGAGGCTGGAGGGCGGGGTGGGAACCTTGGCGTGTCCGGGCTCCGCCGCAGCGCGGCTGCAAGGCCTCCAGACGAGCCTGCGCCCCGTGCGCGCTATCCCTCCGCCTTCCCTGGGTACCCCCGGCTTTTCCAGGAGGAAGATGGGGTGCCCATCGCGGGAGGCGCGCGCCGGGCGGTCACGTGTCCCCCGCCCCCGCCACTGCGGCGGGAGTTCCAATCAGAGCGCGCCAGGGGGCTCCTCCCGGGCAGGAACCACCCGGCTCGGCGGCGCAGGGTGGGCCGCCGTCACCTGACCGCCCGCCCCCGCCCCCCGCGAGTAAGGGGCGGTGGTAGCGTCTGCTCGGTTACAAATGGCCCCTCCCGCCCGGCTCGCCCGCTCGCCGGAGCTCGGCGCGGACCCGCCCGGGTGTGCTCCTCCGGCCGGCTTCCCGGGGTCCCGGCGCGGCGTCTGGCTCGCGGGTCCGGCCACCGCCGAGGACGTGCCGGGTGCGCAGAGCCAAGGCCTTGCCGGCCCGAGGGGCGCGAGGGGATGTCTGCGCCGCCGAGGCGTGGGGCTCGCCCTCCGGCAGGTGAGTGGACGGCCGCGGGATGCTGCGGGAGCGGTGCGGGACACAGCCGGGGGTTGTTGGGTGTGGACGCGGGCCTTTTGCGACGTCCAACCCAGGTCAAGTTTGCAGGGCGAATCCCGGGTCTCCCCCTCTACTTCGGTTTTCTCTTTGCCACTGCCTTGGGGGTCGGGGTGGGGAATAGGGGGTGGGGGGCAGGTTTGGGCTAAAGCTTCGTCTCGAGGGGTGGGGCAGGAGGTGGGGTGGGCTTCGGAAAATTTTTGAGATACTTGACAAAGGTGGAAAAGACACCTCAGGTGGGAGCGAGTGACCGCAGCTGGTGGAGGCGAGACAGGTGCGTGTGAGTGTGTCTGCATGTGTGGGTGTGTGGCGAGAATCGGCCCCACGGCGGGTCCTTCTGCTCCCCAAAACCACTTGGAATAGGGAGAGGACAGGGTAGTGCAGGGAGTAAAGCCAGCAGCCGGTGGGTGTCCCCAAGCATTTCTACCACAGGTGTCCCTGTGGTAGAAATGTGTGTGTGGGGGGCGGCGGTCAAGGTTGCTGGGACGAGGGGTCCGAGGGCAGCCGGAGAAAATCCTTTTCATCTTGTAACTTCCTGCCAGAAATTAGTAGGAAAGTGCTGAATCACACAAAAGAAATGCGTGGAAAAAATAAGGTACTTGATGTCTTGGTAAAGTTGAGCCTTTTCCCCGCAAGGTGTGGACGCCGCGTTGAAAATGCTATTGGGTGACCATGCCCTTGGCTTTATGTCTGTGGTTCCTTTGCTTTCTGCAGGGTGAGTGGAATACAGGCTTGTTTCTTGCCACCCTCATCACCCTTCTCTCCTTAACACACACACACACACACACACACACACTCCCCTGGGGTGGGGGGGAAGGAAGGGAAAGAAATCCAAGACGTGTGTGTGTGCACGCGTGCCCGTGTGTGCTCACGATTGTATGAGGAGTGGAGGAAGCACTGCTGAGAGAAAACGCCCTTGCTGAGTGTGTGCGGTGATGGCCAATGTGATTTGTCATATGCCACCAAAGGGAATGTCAGACTGATAACATGCACATAGGAGAGAAAATGAAACCCGAGTTGTCCATTGAGGAAGAAATAAGCCGTAATCCAATTGCGCCCAGCCCAGGAGTGTTCAGGGTTAAAAGCCTCTAGTCTTGCCCCCAGCCTGGGTCCCCTATGGTGGGGTCCTAGAGAGGTCATTTTTGATAGGGGTGCTGAGGTCTGACCCCTAAATAGCTTCATGATGATTTTATTAATACTTTTTTTTTTTTAAGTCAGAGTCGGGGTTAGTAAAATGGGTGTGTCCAGCCGTGGCTGCAGCCGGGTTACTCCTGGCCACACTGTTGGAGCTGCCTGCTCCGTGGCCTGCTGACTCACGAGGGAACTAGCATAGCTTAGCACAGTTGGATTTGAGCTAAACTCCAGTTTCAAAGGGGAAAAAAAATTTTTTTTTCTTAAAAGCTGGAGAGAAGCAGCCCCTCAGGTTTACAGGGAGGCTGTTCCCGGTTCCTTGACGGGTCACCTTCCTTTGGGTAGCTATCAGCCAAGCTTGTGAGGTGACTACGAGAGCTGAACACAAAGGTGTTCATGTCAATCCGAATGCTGGAAACCGAGGTGCTTGCCGACTCCACAGCAGCTGCTGGGGGAAGTGGGATCTGAAGGTTCGTGGACAGCTACGGTCTCACTGCAGGCTAGACCAGTGAGCCCCACCCTGTTTGAGCATCTGCAGGCAAGACCAGCAAGGCACTGGGTGATGCCAATGGTGCAGGGAGAGGCGGTGGCTCAGCTGCTACATTCCTGCAAAGACTTGCAACCTTCCCGAGGGTCAGCTGGACCACACAGCAGAGAGCTGCAGCGTGTGAAAATGCCCACTTAACTTTTCAAGGTTGATTTTGCTAAAAAAAAAAAAAAAGGGAGGGGGTAGGAGCCCAGAGGTGCTTCCCAATGTTGAGATCCTAGAGCTGAGAGACGTGATGGAGAGGACGAATTTCAAACCGCACAAGGATGCCCAAAGAGAATTCACACTCTGGTGCAGTTCATTAAAAAACATTTTTTTTAAATGAGTTTTTTTTTTTTTTAAGAGCGGGGGCTCATTTCTCGGGGCTGTATGGATTCAGCCAGCTTGGGAGAGGCAAGCACCTGGCATCGCAGCCATGAGATGTGTGAACTGGAGCGAGACACAGATGTTTGCCATGGACTCGCTGGTCCTTCCCGCAGCCCCACGGTGGCACAGCAGGTTGAACGCAGGCCACTGCTAGAACGAGGCGAGGACGTTTCAAATCTGATTTCAGCTTTATGGGGAAGGAAATGTCCTGAGATCCACAGTTCACGATGGTCGCAGCCATGCTTGCCTGCAGCGTTGGCTGCAGATGGCGGATCCGACCTGGAGGGCTGTTGCTCTTTCCCTTTTTTTTTCCAAAGCCAAAACATGGCAAAACAACACCCCTCCCATTGCACCTTCCATTTTTTTTTTTTTTTTTTTTTTAGGGTAAATACAATTGCTTAAAGAAATGGAGACTTCTTCTCTGAGCAGCTGCAGGGGATTAACACATTCCCAGCTCTGAAAGCAGGTCTCAGCAGATATTGCAGTTTGTGGTGATTCCGCGTGTAAATTGCATGTTGTGTTCTAAAGTAATCCTGTCAAGCTCAAAGCCACTGAAGCTACCTTGCACTGTTCTTGCTGAATTATGCTACGCTTGCTCCCTCTCTTAAAGCCGCAAGCCACACCTGTCAATGCTGGCACCTAGGAGGCTGTGTGAGTCGCATCATCAGGTAAATTGCCTGTGATTGCTGGTCATTCTCAGATCAAAATAGATTTCAGCTGCGGCCTCAAGAATCCCCCTGGGAGAGCATCTCTGGTGTTGTGGCTGAGGTGCCGGCAGTCTGGTTTCAAAAAGGGTCTTTTCCCAGGAATACGCAATGGTGTGCAAACTCTGCCCGCTTATGCAGTTGATTGCGGCGGGAGAAGCTTCCAGAATGGGTACCGCCTTGAGTTCCAACCGTGAAGACGCACACAGCATTATGGGAGGAATGTTCGAGAACATCCACCTCCCAGTGAAATGCGTGTACTGGTGCGACAAACACCTGGACTGCTGTTATCATCAACAACCTTTTTTTTTTTTTTAACCACAAGAGATGGTGGTAATGTCCACTGAGCTTTAAAACAAAACAAAAGAAAAATAAGTTTTCAAAATCTGTTTTTGCTTGAAAGTCAGAATTAGAGGAGAGACAGACGTCTTCTGTCTGTGGTCCATTCCCCAAATGGATTCCACAGGCAGAGCGGAGGCAATCTGAAGCCAGGAGCTGCTTCTGGGTCTCCTACGTGAGTGCAGGGTCCCAAGGCTTTGGGCCATCCTCGACTGCTTTCCCGGGCCACAAGCAGGGAGCTGGATGGGAAGTGGAGCAGCAGGGGAAACAAAATGGCGCCCATATGAGATTCCAGCACCACAAGCTGAGGATTAGCCTGTTACGCCACTGTGCCTGCACCTCCATTGAGTTTGTTTGTTTGTTTGTTTGTTTGTTTGTTTAAAGAAAACCAGAGAGCCTTATAAGTTGGAGAGAGGCATCTGGTGTCTGATTTCTTTTGGAGTTGGCTTCCAAGCACCTACCTTTTTCCGTTTGAGGAAGTCAGATGAAGTGTGTTTTGCAAGAATTTGCAGGAAATAATATTTGCTCCACCACCTATCACAGGGAGTGTAAGGTTAGCAATACTAGTGGCTTTCAGGTTGAAGTTAGTATATGCTTGCATCTGGGGTTGTACTGAGGCCATGAAATGCAGTTTTTTGTTTTGTTTACTTCCTTTGGAAACCTCTCCTTTGAGTTCTGTGACATTAAACATTCACATGTACATCTTTGCATATCCCAGCAATGTGCTGGGTGAGCACATGGTGCTGCACACACACACAGCCTACACAAGCCAGACTTGCTAGCGAGGATTCTTCAGCGCTTCCTTGGGGAATCCATGCTGTGTGGAGACTGGTATTTCCTTTCTGGGGGCAGTAGGCCCTGATTCTTTGGGCGCAGTGTTGTTGGAGTTTAGGACCAGCCAAAAAGGACAGTGAATGAATATGTATTATAAATCAGAAAAGTATGTTTTTTTTGCAAAGGGTCCTATTTTAAATTGTTTATTTCTTACTTAAACATTTATTTATTTGAAAGGCAGAGTGACAGTGAGATCTTGCATCTGCTGGTTCCTGCCCCAAGTGGCCACAACAGCTGGGGCTGGGTCAGGCTGAAGCCAGTAGTGTGGAACTAACTGCATGCAGGTCACCCACAGGGATACCAGGAACGGACATTTAGGCCATCTGCTGCTGAAGCTGAGTGAGAAACCTGGAGGAACCAGGCCTCGAGGTGGTACTCTGAAATGGGTTGTGGATATTCCACAGAGCAGCTTAGTGTGCTGTGCCACAGCCCATGTGGGTTTGGTAGTTTCAGACTAGCCCAGCGCTGCATTTTAGAACTAAGAGTGTGGTGAATAACAGCCTTTGTTCCGTTGTAGCTCCGGCTGCTAGCTCCTCCATCTGCCATAAACCTCCTTTGATTTGGAATTTGGAAACCAGCCAGGCTGTTAATGCTCAAACTACGTTGGTCTTGCAGGTGTCGACGCTGATAGCACGGACAGGGACTCTGCTCTGCGACCTGAGAGTGGTTCAAAATGTAAGTTCAGCAAACCATGTAAGTCAGTCCGGGGACCTCTGGAGATCCATTCAGAGAAGTCCTTCCACCCAAGACTAGTCTCCTAAAGAAGAATCTAGAAGAAGGCAGCACAGTCGCTCGGGGAAGGGTGGGGGACACCTAACCTGACGCACACTTGCCGGCAGCTCAGCAGTACAGCCGTTGGTTGACATTCTTCTCCACCCGCCACCCTCTGATTGCTTATGATAGCAGATTGTGAACTGCTGGTGTCTGTGTGATGCCAGCTTGATGTGTCCCCAGATGTCACCTCTTCTGAGTGGCCCTGATGAGCAGCCACACCCAGGCTCAGGGGCAGAGTTCCCCTGGGCAGGCTGAGCTCCTAAGGGTCTTGTGCTGCCACACATATGAACCCCACTGCACTGTAGCCCAGCTGATTCAGGTCACACTGCTAGGCTCTGGTAAGTTCTAAACTGGAAAGTGTGGGGGTAGGTGGGAGGCTACTACTTTTCACACAAAGCCCTTGGAGAGTGTGGGGTTTGGCAGATTGACTGGGGCTCCAGTCGCTCTTTGTGATTCTTCCAAGTGTGGCGCTTGGTGCAGGGAGCTGTCTGCTCTCCGGAAGGGGGGTGCTGCAGTTGCAGACCGCCCTCCTTCCATAGAGATCCCAGCCTGTAATGTATTATCGCAAACGCCGCAGCCAGTTAACTGCTTGTGGTTCTTCTCTTGTCCCTTGCTTTGCTGCCTTACTCCCAGTGTGAATTTCCCCGTCGTTCAGTTCTCTTAAATATCACTTCCACTTGCGTTTCTCTGCAGAGTTCACTGCAAAGCTGCTAATAGACTTTCAACACAAATAGTATATTGATCAGTTGAAATCTCATTTGAGCTTGACTGAATATACATAATGGGGTGTCAGTCGGAGAAAAATCTCATAATAAATGGCAGGTGACTTGTATTCATGAGAAAAATGTCTTGGGCAGCGCACGAAATACCATGTTTACTGTAGCATGACGGAGTGATTCCGTGGGCCTCTGTCTCCTTTGACGGCTGTTTAATGGCAAAGGCAGGGTTAGCATACCAAGATGCTGGAAGTCCCTCTCTTTGTTTATATGGGAAGCGTTTTTGTACACGCTATGAAGTGTATAAACATCTAGAAGCCCAGCCAGCAAGAAAGAGCTTTTCTACCTGAGGAGCTCAGAAATTGCAAACAAATCTGTTGAAGTTGCTGTGTATTTCAAAGCAGCCCCTGATTTATGCATTCCACATATTCCAAGTTTTTACCATGTGTGTATCAGTGCATATACTCATTGTATGCAAATACCATTTTCTGCACAAATACGGGAATACGCGGTGTGTTGAGGGAAAACCCTGTTTTACATAAATTAATTTTTTTCATTAATTGTTTTTTAAGGACAACCAAGCGGCGAAGTAGCTGTAAAGTTTTGGAAAGCTGACTCCCCCACCCCTTTCTGGTTCCCAGTGAATAAGAAGTGAAGCACTCTCGTCTTTAAATTTTTGCGTGTGATTCTTTTTTTTTTTTTTTAGATTTATTTATTTTTTTATTGGAAAGGCAGATATATACAGAGAGGAGGAGAGACAGAGAGGAAGATCTACTGTTTGATGGTTCCACTCCCCAAGCGGCCGCAATGGCTGGAGCTGAGCCAATCCAAAGCTAGGAGCCAGGAGCTCTTCCGGGTCATCTCCCACGCGGGTGCAGGGTCCCAAGGCCTTGGGCCGTCCTTGACTGCTTTTCCAGGCCACAAGCAGGGAGCTGGATGGGAAGTGGGACCACCGGGATTAGAACCGGCGCCCATATGGTATCCCGGCACTAGCAAGGCGAGGACTTTAACCACTACGCTATCGCGCTGGGCCCTACATGTGATTCTTTAAAACTGGTTTTCATGATCCCACAGCGATGCTGGTGGTAGTTCTATCTGGGGAGGTGATGTTGGCATGATGTTAGCCAAGTGGATCGTTGACTCTCTCCCTTGCCAGCTCTCTGGGGAACCTGGCTACAGAAGGGTTGTAGGGTGTCTGTCCGATCCACCGTAACCCTGCTCCACCCAGACCCTGTCAGGGCATAGCTTCTTCCCAGTCTGGCGTGGATTCCATGCCAGCTTCCATCAGAAATTCGTTGCCTCCTGCAAATGATGCTAACAAGCTCTTGCTGCTCAAATTACACCGGCACCAATGTCTCCTAATTCCTGTGCCACATTGAGGATTTTTGAAAGTGTGTTTGTGGGACTTTCTACCTTTTCGTCTTGTGATCTGTCTGGTAGCCATCAGGATCCACTTATCATAAAGAATATGGAAAACATGACAGAAAAGGCTGTTGAGACAGCAAAAGACAGAGCGAGAGCCCATACCTGTTGTCATGGACTTTGTGGAAAAGCTCCTGGTTTCTTTTTCAGGTGTCTGATCTTAGGAACAAGTACGGTTTGGTGAGCAACTGGGGTCATGTGAGAGCTCACTGGATGCAGAAGTTCAGCATTGCATAGTCCTGGGAGAACTATACTTTCTGTAGTGGTGTCTTTTATAAGTAAACTCTTACATCTTGTGGATTCCGTTTTAAAAGAAATCTTCAAAATATGAAAACTTGCACTATGAAAAAAACTGGCCATAGATTTCATTTTTGTTTTCACCAAAATACATGTGTGTTCTGATTCTGTTTTCTATGAATTTCTTAAAGTATTCTCATGCATATATATGTATATATATATGTATGTATATATAGGTATGATTTTGTACCAATCAGTATTCGTAGGATGTGGCTTTTTGTACAGAGAATCAAATTGGATAGCATATGCTTGGTTAATGATGTCATTGAGATTATGGCAAAGCTAGGTTATGTAAGAACTTTAAATTCAGGAATTACCTATTTGAGCTTCATGAATTTTAGTGTACAGAGAAATGTACATCTATGCAATTTTTTAAAAGGTTTATAATTTTTATTGGAGAGTCAGATACACAGAGAAAAGACAGAAGAAAGATCCTCTATCCACTGGTTTACTCCCCAAGTGTCTGCAATGGCTGGAGCTGAGCCGATCTGAAGCCAGGCAGGAGCCAGGAGCCTCTTCCAGGTCTCCCACAAGGGTGCAGGGTCCCAAGGCTCTGGGCTTCCTCAACTGCTTTCCCAGGCCACAGGCCGGGAGCCGGATGGGAAGTGGAGTAGCTGGGATATGAAACAGGGCCCTCATGGGATACTGGTGCATACAAGGTGAGGAATTTAGCCACTAGACTACCGCCGGGCCCCAACTGCAAATTTTAAAGCCTGGAATTATTGGATATCATCGATATAAGGGAAAATCAAGTCACAAAGAATAAAACCTTTCTAGAGAAAGTTGCATCAGAAATCTACAGTTCTAGACCTTGCTGTTATCCTAAATTTTGGATTGTCTTAATATGAACTGAGAAAACCTGAGGTATTGAAAGAAAGGATTGCAGTTTTGGTCCCACGTACCCAGTTTGGTAGTACAGCTACTCACTGCCACTGGGTTCCTTTCTGCTGGTTGTGAACACGGGCAGGGAGCGTGTATAAGACAGAGAGAGCCAGTGTCAGCTCTCATCTTCTGTAACTAGCTCTTAACCGTAGAATGAAAGACGCCACCAGTAATACTCATCAAGTTCTTGATCTTCATCACTTTAAAGAATATTGAGCAAATTTTAATAACGTGCTATTTATAATCGTTTGATAGAAATGAACATAAAATTCTTGGGATTTTGGTTTGGACAGAGGACAAAGCAAGGGTAGAAAGTGATGGAAACACCTGGATTTTTCCTTCTTTTCCGTTGCAACCAGTGCATCTTCAAGCAACCAAGAGTCCAGTCCCGTCTGTTCCATGTGTATTTCAAGTTCTGTTCGCTTAGTACAAGAGCTACGTTGGGCTGACTCTTCTGATGATCTCAGTAAGAACTAGGTTGATGCAATGAATTAAGGATAATATGCCTTTTAAAAATTAGTAATTTTTTTCACTTTAATAAACACATCTGGGTAAGAAAAATAGCAGTGTATGTACTAACTCAATTATCAGTGAAGTCGTAGTTTGGTATAAATGACTTGGAATAAATTTAGCTTTCCTGTTAATAAAAAGTTAATTTTGAGGTTTAATTGCTTGCTAAAAGAAAATCACCAGGAAAACTGCTGAGCTTCGTGCATGTTAGTTGCACTAAAGGGAAATCCAGTAACACAGGAAAAGCCTACACACCTCCAGGTGCCTTTGAAGGGGCTGTGCCCTCATGGACAGCTGGATGATTTACTGTTTCACAGTTACCAGTGTGCCAGTATGTTCAGACTGCGAACACATGTGTAGTAAGCATATATTAAGAGTATATTATTCTGCTGAACTTAATGCGAACTGATAGTGTATGCGCCATTTCAAGGGAGCCTATCCATTTCTGTTTAGTTGAGCCTATTTCTGTTTATTTACTCAACTGTTCACCTTGCTGGTTTTTCATTTTTCAAAGATACATGCTGCTATGAAGGCTGCCTTTTTATTAATAGACCAATCTGTTGTAGTTACATAGGAATTTGGTGGAGAAGTCATGGAGATATTTGTTTGGCTTTCCAGTTTTTGAAGGAGAGGGCTTTAAAGGAGTGACTTTTAAAAACAGATTTTGAAAAAGGATTTATTTATTTGGAAGTCAAGAGATAGAGAGATCTTTCACCCATTGGTCTGCTTCCCCCAAGGCTACAGTGGCCAGGACTGAGGCCAGGAGCTTCACCTGGGGCTGCCACGTGGAAGGTGGCGGGGTCCCAAGCACGCAGGCCATCGCAGGCCGTTAGCAGGGGGCTTGGTCAGAAGCAGAGCAGCCAGGACAAGAGCAGGTGCCTGTATGGAATGCCTGCTATGTGATAGTGCTGGCCCCAGGGTTCTCATTAAAGTACTACTACTACCATTAATAATAATCCAGCAAAAGCAGTGTGCCACTGTCAGGGTCAGTTTCCCGCTCCATTTTGCTGTGGTCTGGGTCCCTTTCATTGTATTTGGTTCCCACTGATGTGTGACCACAGGACATGCAAACCCTGTATCCGAGGGATTGATTTTGTCTCATCCAAGCACAGGGGGTGTCAGGTCCCTGTATCCCATCCCCAAGGATTGGCATCTGCAGTATTACAACCAAAGTCCTTCTCCATCCAGGTGGCTATGCCCTCTCCCTAATCACCTTTGGACGGATGACATTCATTTTCTCCGTGTCTTTGCTCAAGTTCATTTTTCTTTTTGTACAAGAAGGCTTAAGATGAGACTTACCCAGAGGAACTCTACTGCAGATCCACCATCTCAGACTCTTCCGGAAGTCCCGGGGAGGCATGAACTTGAGCAAAGCTCTAGCCTCTGTGAATCCTCTCAGCAGGTGCCCCTTCACCCACTGTTTAAAGAGCCAGGATGTTAGGCAAAAGCGGACAGACACACCACAACCCTCCGAGGCTGGGGTTGAAATGAATGGTAAAAATCCAAACAGTCCAAGGTGAACCCTTTGAACAGATGACAGATGCTGCTGTTGGCAGGTGCAGGGAGGTCAGTTGAATTGTAGTGGGCTCTTCTCCTTTGTGCTACTCCAACAACAGAGGTGGCTTCAGTGCCTAAGCCTTCCCCTACCGTCTAGACTTGCCCAAGGAGCCCTTTCCTCGGGCAGCACTGTGCTGTGGAGCATTCTGCAGCTGTGGCCATGTTCTTCCTCTTCGCTGTTCCACGCAGGGCCACACTCTCCACTTGTACGCACTGGGCACTTGAAATGCGGCCAACGTGCCTGAGAAACTGGTTTATTTTTTAATCTTAATTAAAAATTGAAATTTAAAAAGCCACCAGTGGCTTGTGGGTGTGCATTGGACTGCATGGTTTTAGAGCATCGGAGAGGCGAGTGGACTGTGCCATGAAGTCTCCTTTGGGGACTGGGCACTCGGAGTGAATGCCTGCCTGAGAAGCCATAGCCCGCTCAGTGGTGCCCCAGCTTGCTAGCAACATGGTGGGCTACTGCAACACTAGCTTACAAATCACACTTGTGCTCACTGGGTTTTTGCTTTTACATTCAATTAAAAAAGAATTTTGTTTATTATCTTATTTGAAAAGCAGAGACAAAGATAGTCTGGCGCTTCCATCTGCGTGTTCACTCCCCAAATGTCTGCAACAGCCAGACTGAAGGCAGCACGGCCTGGACCTCAATCCACATCAGGTGTGTGCGTGGCAGGAACCCAAATCCATGAGTTCCCAACTTCTGCCTTCCGGGGTGCACATTAGCAGGGAACTAAATTGGATGAGGAGCGGGGACGCCCACCCAGACACTCCACTAGACACTCCATAATCCTGCACCTGCTCTTCCATTGCCAAGTGCAGTCCTGTGCCCTGATGTGCAGTCTCACTGGAATACCCTTGATCCTTCTAGAACTGCTCCAGGCCCTGGCTGACTCATCTGACTTGGAGCACATATGGGACCTGTGCTCTAAGAAAGGGTTCAGGGATAGAAGTCTGGATTTGCTCTTGCTAGGTCTCCTCATCACTGCACACCCTGTGTTGCGCATGACAAGCCTTCCTCTGCTTTGCCTTTGGATCCCTGTGTCTGAAGGGATTATAGCTTGAGCACATGTAAAACATAACACCGACAACCTCTGTCATGGCAAGATGGGTTAAGTAGTTGCAACAGCGATTCACTGCAGACACAGACCTCAGCTGCCTTCTCCCATGCCCCCAGCTTAACCCTGTTGCATCCACGTAGTGTGTCTCCTGACTTGGGAATGACCATGAACATTCTGAAGCCTCTCGAGGACACAGGAAGTCCAGACATTGCACCTGTTTCTGGTGCAGTGTGGTTTGTTATGCTACGCCATCCCAAGGCTTTAAGATGAGTGTGTGGGGAGGGCCACGGGATGCAGGGTACCTTGCAGCTGCAACCACCCCCACTGGGTGAGGGTGAACCCATGCTTCCCAGAACTCACAGGCCTTAAGAGAGGTTAGCACTGGGTGAAGCTGGGCGAAGAAGCTCTCCACTAACACCTCGCCATGTTCTGTTGAGAACAGAGATCCTGCAGGCTGACCAGCTTTCTGAGTCGCTCAGATTTATTTAGGGGAAAAAAAGTCTAGACCCACCCTGCATGGGCAGAATCGAAGCGTTCCCCTTTTTTGTCCCAACTCTGCTTTCGTGGCTGATGTCAGAGCACCCCGTAGGCTGAATCAGGACCTCGAGGATGGCCCTGGGCACTGGCAGGTGCTTCTGAGGAGGCTTGCGTGGAGGCTCTGTCCCATACCAGAGAAGGTTTAGGGAGTGTGACTTGCATTTCTGCTGGCGTGTCCATCCCCAGAGCTTGGCTGCCTCTGTAGGTCACCCGCTGTGCATCAGAACCATTCCTGTACCTTTTGCAGTCTCATTCCTTCTGTTGTGTCCACTGGGCCAGGGACCCCTGCGCTCATGGCCCCAGCAGTGCCCCATCCAAACCCAGCTTTCTGGTTCCTGCCAGGCATCCCCTGCGGTGTGGAGGAACCTAAGCCTTCCTCTCCCCCTTCCAGTGCTGCTCCTGGGAGTCGCCTGCAATCTTCAGGGGCCCCTGAGTCCTGTCACTTCTTGCCAGTGGTCCCTCCCATGCTTGCACCGCTGTGTTCACAGCACTTCACAGCTCCTGGGAGCTTCGCTCGGCCTTCCCAGCAGTCCCTCCCCATTAGGCTTGCGTGCCCAGCCCACCAGGCCCTACCTGCAGCCCAGGCCCTTCTGCTGGCCTGCCTTCCTCTTCCCTGTCTCCTCATCTTCTCCTTCCTCCAGATCTGGCTTAGAGGTCACCCTGCAAGCGTCCCCTGATGGCTGTAGTCAAACCTTGTTAAGACCTTGCGCCCTCTTCTGCACCTCAGGGCCTCCCCTCTCGCGTGACTGCTTGGGCCTCTGTTCATGCTGCAGGCATGCCTTGCAGTTGGGCCCTGCTTCCCTCAGCTCCTGGGCTTCATGGGTTCTCGTGCTGCCTGTGGCGTTGCTAAGGGCTGGAGGCTGCAGGCAGGGCCAGAGGTCCAGGAGTGTAGATGTGATGGGTCTTTATCTTGGGCCCCAGCCTGCTGCTCTTGTCTTCCTGCCCAACAAGTGTGCATGTGCATACACACACACACAGAGCACACAGTGTGCACACACAGGGCACCCTTTTGCATTCACACAGGCACTGTTGTATACACACACACATTTGCACACACAGGGCACTCTTCTGCATGCACATGTAAGTACATAGGCCCCTTTGCACACACATATATATGCACACATATCCCTGTGGTTAAAATCTATCCTTCCTGCATTTGCCTTCACCCCCCCCACCCCCGTCTAAGCAGCCCATCCTCACCCTTGGCCTCTCCCTACCTTCACTAGCCATCCTTGACTGTGTGGGAAGCTTTGTGCAACAGCTCTGTTTGGAGTTATCCTGTCTGTCCCCAGGGAGACCCCTTCTCGGGCTGTTACTTGGAGGATAGCCTCCGAGAGCTGAGCTGGGAACCTCAGGGCCAGCCCCCTCCTGCTCTGGGCCATCCCCGCCTGCAGAGCCTGGGGGAGACTGGGAAAGCAGGGCTTATTCTGGGAACTGCAAGTATGTCAAGTATTTCCATGTGGGGTGGCAGTGGAGGTGGGACAGGCAGTGCCCTGACAGCAGTTCCTGGGCCTGCCCCTTCTGGCACAGTCCAAGCCCCATGCTGCTCCCTGTCAGGCTGGGCAGGCTGGGCCTGGGCATGCCTCCCTTGGTGGGGTCCCTTGGGGTCCCCTGCTATATAGTGCCTACAGCCAAGGGAGGACACCCCTGGGGCTCCACACCCCCAGCCCCTGCACACTGATGGTTCTCTTGTTCCCCTCATCCTCCACTGGGAAAGGACAGCTGAGTCTGGAGGGACGAGGGCAACAGATCCCCAGCCTAGAGTGGCCGTGCCAGTGGGCAGTGGCACCTTGTACACGTGCCTTCCTCCAAGAAGCTCCCGAGTACTTCCACCCTGTTTGCAGCTTTCTTTGTAGGAGACTGCTCAGGAAGCGGGGCCATGAGTTGGTATGGTGCTTGGTCATCGCACTGAGAGTGCCAGCACAGGCTGCATTGTCCCTGGGCAGCAGCCCTGTGGCACAGGGCCAGCAGCCTAAGCTCGTCAGTGGGTGGCAGAGCCTCTGTCGCTGCATCTGGGGGTGGGAGGGCCAGGCACGTGCCCAGCCTGGCCCTGTGGCCCCACTGCAGGAAGACAGAGCAGCTCTGATGGGCCGCGAGGAGCTGCTGCACCTACACCTGCAGACCCAGGGGATGTGTGGGTGTCTTAGCCATTGGAGGGAATGATGTCGGTTGGTGGTGTGAACACCTCAGATGCCATAAATGCCCTGTGACCTTGGCAGGATGGTCTTGTAAGAGAGCCTGGTGGTGGTTTGGGAGGCAGTTCAGCCTACAAGAGGCTCCAGAGTGTCCAGAAATGTCTCACCTTCGCTACCATGCCATGCTATACCATTCCCTGCCTCGCCTCCCTCCACCTGACCGTGTCAGGTTACTGCTTCCCCACCTGCCAGCTTCTGTGCCTGCTGTGTCCCCAGGGGCCAGTGGACAAGTAGTTCTGGATCATGCCCCCTGGCTGACTCATGCCTGGGAGACCTCGTTGAAGGGAGATCGCCTAGGTGGGCGCACTCTTCCTCAGGCTGAGCTGGCCACCTGCTCCTTGAGCATACCCTGGGCGTCTAGGGCCGTGGCTGTGTCTCCCACCCCCAGGGTCTGTAACCCCTGCTGCTGTTAGCTGCACTCTAGCATTTCCTGAGCTCAGCCCTTGGCCATGAACTGGTTATTTTCAGAACCACATATGTACTAGGGCTGTGATCGCCACTTTGATGAAACTGACTCAGAGAGGGCAGGCCCAAGGCTCAAGGTCACACGGCTAGGAGGAAGTGGAGCTGGGTCATGTAACCATTTTGTCCTCAGAGGTCTGGGCTCTGGGCTGCTTCCAGCCGGCCTCCTGGGCCCCTCTCATACCTACTGCAGGTGTTTATGAATCACGAGCCACGGAACATGATGAGGGAGGCGTGAGGCAGAGGCCCAGGTGTGCGTGCTCCAGTGGCCTCTTTTCCTAGCCACCCCCTCCAGGCTGGGTCCCCAGGCTGCCATCACCGCATCCTTGAGGCTCCAGGGCTGTACTTAGTACTGAGTCATATCCGCTTGTTTTTTATCTGAAAGTTTCATTCCCACTGGAAGGAAACATTCCCTTCATAGCCGTTCATATCTGCCTCTGCAGATCATTTCATAAAGTGTTCCCAAGACCCCCAGGGCCACGTCTGCCCCTGACAGCAGAATTCCACCCCTGCATACTCCATGATTGTGTGCCACAAGCCCCGGGGTTTTTCACCCCCATAGCCTTCCGTCTCGGGCCCATCCAAATCTCGGCTGGAGAACTACCGAGTGGTTGGGGAGCAGTTTCACACACACAGCAGCCCATCATGTCTGTTGTTTCTTATCCCTTGTTGAACCTATGTGAGCAAGTGCAGGGGCCAGAGCAGGTACACCCAGACTCCAGAGAGAGGGGGATGAGGCAGCTGAGAGATGTGGAGGACACCCTTGTACAGCGCTGAGCCCCTGAGGCTGGTGCTCAGTGCAGGCTCTGCTTCTGCTGGCCTAGGTTCAAATCCCAGCTCTGCTACTTGCTCACTGCTGGGCTGGGTGCCTTTGGGCAAGTACCTTAGTTTCTCTGAGAATAGAAATGAGAATTGACTGAATGTGTGTGGGTCATACCCTGCCTTGCCAGCCAGAGGCACAGACTGGTTCCCCGGAGAGGCTGCTCAGCACAAATGGCTGGGGACATTGTCATCCCGGAAAAAAAAAGACCCAGTAGTAATCTCCATTCTCTGGAGACGGACATGGGTGACAGCTGTAGCAGAGGACCCTGCCAGCCACATCACAGGCTCCGGGGAAATTACATGATTGATTGATTATTTATTTCTTCCATGTCAAGCTCCATGCAGGGTCCGAGCTGTCTGCTCTTGGCTTTTTCTCAATGGGCTGTTGCTTCTTGATGAATGAGGTTAAGGCATGAATTGGCCCCAATTCTGGAAGTGGGACCGGGCCTGTCAGCAGAGTTCCATTGTTGGTGTGTTTGCCTGCAACTGCTGCATTGCTCCTGCTGTTGAGCCCCTCCGCCTGGCAGGGCGGGGAGAGAGATGTGCCCCGCGCTTTCTGAAGGACCCCAGCTGCTGATGCTGTTGAGGATGTCATTGTGTTTATGAGCTTGACCTCATCCAGTTGTGCAGGCCTCGCTGGGCTGGCAGGGAAGCTACCACATCAGATGGTGGCCTCAGGGTTCAAGCCATTATGTGCAGCAAGAGAGGTGGGGAGGTTGTGGCATGCAGACTGTACCCAGTGGCTCTCCCTGCCTGAACTGCTGTGTTGGAGGGAACAGTAAATCACTCCTGCTATCACCAAACACCAGGATCCCTAGACAGCCACCTGAGCCAGGCCCGATCCTTCTGCCATCCCGGGCACTCTCATCTCTCTCAGTCCTCGGAGTCACCTTGGCCGCCCTCCGGGAACCCTGCCCTGGCTCCCATCAGGCTTCTCTCGGGTGGCCTAAGGTGGTCTGCAGAAACATCCATGTTTGTGCCGTGCCTCTCCTCCCCCACCGTCATCCTGGATCCAGTTCCCTCTGTCCCTTCGTAACACCCTTGTGTGTTCCTGGGGTCTGATGGGCTCTTCTTGGTCCCCCTGGACTATCAGGGCCACACGGGCAGTCCCATATCTGGGTCACTCCGTCTGAATTTTGGTACCTAGCTTGGGCTCCCTGTTGGGGGAGGGGACAGGGCTGGGGTGGGCAGGTGGAGGGAAGAATCCCACTCCCTCCCTCCCTCCCTCCCTCCCTCCCTCCTTCCTGCCCATTCACCTACCATTTCTGCCTCTTGCAACCAGCTGGGAGAGCCCTGTCAAGGAGGCATAGTTGCTTTCTCCCCCTGGGAAAGGATGGTGAGCTTGGTCCAGCCCCTGAGTGAGTGAAATACCAGGTTAATCGGTCAAAGCAGACTCAGGACCAGGACATTTCTCACACACTGGCTCAGCGTTAGCTCAGGACAGCTATGCCTTAACTTGGAGCTCTTGGTTGTATCATCTATTCGGTTGTTGGGGTGGAAGTAGGGTGTCAGCCCTCATTGTTTGGGACTGTTGAGGGCTGATCAGAAATAAGGTCAGAAACAGTCGGGGAATGGACAGCACCAGGGAAGCAAGTCCTGGTGGAATTGGAAGAGACGATAGAATCCCAACTGTGGGTGGAGTCCTGGCCTTGGCTCTCCCGGCGTATCTGGGTTTTGAGATGTGAGCTCAGCCAAGAGCAGCAACTGGTATAAACTGGGGTGTGCATGTTGAGGCTGCGCAGTAACAAGGAGTGAGAGAGCGGCTGTCAAAATGGAGGGAGACGGACAGGAGAAAAAGCAAGAAGCTAAGATCACAGCAACCAAAACTTGTGGCTCACGCGCAGGCCAGTCCTGGGCTTGGTGAGTGTGAGGATTCCAGCACCTGTGCTTGCTGGCCCCTTGCCCCCCAGTGTCTGCAGCATTGGCACATGCTCTCAGCAGCGGGCAGTTGCTCCTGCAGCTACCAGGGAGCTGAGCTGGCATTCACAGGTCTCTAGCTGTGGGATCCCCGCTATTGGGATACTCACAGGTCAACATGAACAGCTGGACTTGGTTGTCACAGCTGCATAATTCCCCCAGGAGTGCCACGGTCATGGCCAGCTTCTTGAGTTTCCTGCCCAATCCTCTTACCTCTCCCTCTCCGCTCCCTGCTAGCTTGCCTACCCCCAGCTAGCTCCTCCCTCCACCCTCTGCCCTCCCCAGGCCTCATCCCTCCCCGCCAGAGCCCTTCGCTGCTGTAGGTGACACAGTTATCCTGAAGGATTTGATTCTTGCCCTTGCAAGATCTGCATTTGTCACCCCCACATCCCATCCTGCTTGCTGCAGGAGCTGCTCACGAGAGGAGCCTGCAAAACCTGGATCTCCTCCTGAGACCAGTCTGAACCGTCTTGTCTGATTCTTGCTTGCTGATCAGAATCTGGACAAGGCCAGTGGTGGGCGAGGAAGGCGGGTTCTGTTGTGCACACGTGGATGGAGTGATAGGGGAAGGGCTGTATCCTCACAGAGGTCTCCTTCCTCTGCTCTTGGGGGAAGGTCCCCTAGAGCCAACGCCCAGGCAGAGAGTAGGAGTGATCTTGAGAGTGATGGAGGCGCTGGGGCTCAGGGTTCTGGGAGTATTTGTGGGCCCCAGGCTTGATTTCCAAAGGGAACAAGGCTGGCCCCTGCCCACGCTCTGAGGGAGAACACCCTGATATCATGGCCATTCTGCAAGATGCATGGCTGGGTCACCTCCTCTCTTGCTGCGTGGCCACGCTGGCAGCCTGGAACCACCGCCGGCCACTGACCATCACCATGTCTCCCGCCTGTTGTGTTTCTCATTCTGACTTTGACCCTGGAGTCCAAACACTGGCGTTGGTTTTTGTGTTTCTCATGACAGACTCACAGGGCACAGGTGGTCCAGCTGGACTGCCTCCTGAATCATATGCAGCTCTCACATGGCTAGGGATGCTCAGTGCCAAGGCCGAGTGAGCGAGCAGCTAGAGGTAGAGGTGGGCTGGCTGAACTGTGCCCAGTGGTGCAGCACACCCCAGGGAGGCCTCCCGATTGCCAGTCCCGGTCTCCCCTGAGCCTCACCAGCGCAGTCAGCCAGGCTCACGGTCCCGGCCGTCTTTGCGACTCCAGCCACTCTGGTTCAGAGCCATTGACGGCTCTTTGGCTCCAGCTGGGGAATGATTCTGCCTTAGTCTGTTTGCGTTAGGGTCGTGGACAGATGCTCCCCTAACTTCCTATCTTGTACTACTGTGTGACAAAAGCAGAGGGAAATGCTAACACAAGAATTTTTTGCCCAAGCCCCAGTAAGGAAAGTGGACTTTGTCCAGCAAGCAGGTGAACAGAATGGTGGGATAGGTCCAGTTGTAGCCAGCGGCAGTCGAGATTAAGCAAAAACAAAACGAATCAAAAACAAAAACAAAAACCAAAAAAACCCTAAATGTTTAAACAGCTGTGAATCCTGTGAACCGTGCAAATGTCCCCAACATCCTAAGAGATTTCTCCTATGTGCTAATCACTAAAATAAGCATTTTTCTACAGAGGATTAAAAAAAAAATCCCAAATTGACACATGCCTGTGTTTTGTGCGATGCCGCGTGTGGTGAGATTTTGTTTTTCCCTCAGATATGAGAAATGCCCCTGCATTCTGCTTAATTAAAAATAAAATACCAAAGAGGAAATTGTTTATAATTAGCATTTGTCTTTCTAGTGAATATAGCTTAATAGGAAACCTGTGTTTTTCCTAGAAGACAATCTCTTAATGTGAGATACGGCGAGGGCGTTTGGTTTTCCTCCTGGCGAGAAGAATTTTCTCATGTTTTCCATGGCATTGCCAGACAGCTTGGTGGTGGTTCTTTCGGTGGAAACAGCAATGGCCCTGCAGTCTCACGCGGGTCGGTTTATGCGCCCTTCTGGCTTCCATGAATTCTCCCATGCAGGCTTTGTTCTGTGGCACACCTGAGCTGTGACGGTGGTAACCACTAAGCCAGGTAGAGGCTTTCAGCCAACCCACACTGCTTACTTCCTAAGGAAGGGATTTCGGGGGCTCTTTCCTTGCACGTAGATGCTATAACACGGTCGCCGATGTTTCCAGATAGAAATTTGAGGAGTTGATTACAAATCCTGGGGCCGCTTGCCAGGGGTTGTTAGGTGACATGCGGAATGGAGGGATAAAATGCCACAGCTTCTCAAGCTCTAGGTTAGAATGTAGTTACCCTGCCCGCCCTGGTCAAAAGCAAAACCAAAAAATGAAACAATGGATTTAAAGTAAAAGGAAAATTTGTTTTTTAAACATCAGCAGATTTCAAAATTCTAGGCCCCACTGGGAAGCAGGGAAGAGAATCTCCGTGTACTATTACGAGATGACTGCGTACGTGGCCAATATAAATTGATTCTCATGTTCAAATAAGCAGTGTCATTGTAACGCCGAGCCCAAAGTACATCTGTCGTCTCTCCTGGCCTGTGCCTTGTTTGCTGGGCTAACCTTGTCACCACGCCTCGCAAGGGGCATGGGTCAGGGAGTGGGCCGCCACAGCTGCTGCTCGCACACATAGTTCCCATCCGGCTGCCAGGTCCCGCAGTGAGTGCTGAAGAATCAAGAGCCAAAGTGATGCCTCCCATCCTGGGCCAAACACCTTCAACATCGGCATAGATGTGACAGTCGTAGGAAAGCAGAGAAGGCCGCGGGAAGCGTGTCTGCTGGCCTTGCCTCTAACATGGCTTTTGAAAGAAGACAGGTCTTCATGATGGATCTGAAACGGAGTTTTCTAAAACCTCTGATTGATCCGGTGGCGTGACAGGGAAGCCCGAGAGCCAATGCAGTCCCGCTGGAGTGCGGTCTACAGAAGAGCTGCAGCAGACACTAAGGGAGAGATTTCCTGAGCAGTTTCTGGTTTTAGGAACGAGAACAACGAGGCAGTGTGCTTTGTCTGCGTAGGGGCACAGTCCACGGAGGCCCCAGCTAGAAAACACAGTCGTCTCAGCACGCCACCTTGCCTCGGTCCACTAAATTAACTTGAACAGCAGCTTCTTCCAGGGGCTCCGTCTGCCTGGGTTCTCTGCTCGGGCCTGTTTCTCCTTTCCTGGCTGGCCCCGTGCTCTACTGGAAACACATGAGGAAGGTGATGTGCTGTTCGGGATCCCCTCTCCTGCGGTGGATCCCGAGCTCGCTGGCCCGCAGATGATTGGCAGCTACCAGGCAGACATTCCTTCTCCCTCATTCCCGTGAAAAGAACCCCGTGGAGGGAGCTGAGTGTGGCTTTTTTTCCCCCAGCAATCATGGTAAATAATTAGAGAGCTGGAGAGCGAGCCAGCAAGCGAAGGATCACCCTGGTGCTGTGTCTTGCTGCCGACAGAGCCCAGATCCTGTGATGCCATCATGGCTGCGGTTCTTAGAAAAGCTGCAGGCAGAGGGTGAGGTTGCAGCCAAACAGGTTCTTGGATTTGTTGAAAGAACTAAGGGCCATTTGTCCTTTATCCCTTGGGTAACAAACAGGAAAACAGCTGAGGCTCTTGAGCCGTGTCTAAGAACAGGTATCGTCGTCCGCCTCTCCCTGCCAGGGTTCGCGTATCCTTGTGCAAGGAGTCGGGCCTGTTGGTTGCTTTGTCCAACTGTATTGCCTCCTGTTTGTCTGCACGTGCAGGTCCCCTGGTGTGCAGGGGGTTCACATTTCTTACAAGAGACCCTGAGGGGGTTAATGGGTTGTTGTTGAATTTAGCACAGTTGTTCCTTAAAAGCCAATGAAAAGAAGAAAAAGCACTTGGGCTGTGTGTGTGTGTGTGTGTGTGTGTGTGTGTGCACGCGTGCGCACATAGCCTCTCTCCTGGCAATTTCTTCCATCTTACCCTGTTCTGGGCATTGCCCATGGAGGGAGAAAAGGGGAGAACTGAGGAGAGTGAGTAGTCTGAAGTCCTAGGGAAATTTCCAGGCTTTCCAACTTGAAGTTCATGGTAAGAAGAAAGATCTGATTTATGATAAAATAGTGGTTACAGCCACAGCATTTCATCACTTTTGAGAAAGGTACACCAGTTAGCAAAGAACCCAAAAAGATAATAAAGTCATCTGAATCTACAACAGGCATGTGTAACATGAGTATGTGTTAACCACCAAGCAACTCCTGGACCAAGACCTGAGAGGACACAGTAGGGCGACCAAGGTTCTTAGCCTGGTGGCCTCCCTGGAGGGGATACAGGAGACCCCTGGTTGCTGGAGAGTCAGCCAGTAGCCCCCCAGGCCAGGGACTGGCACAGATCAATGGGTTGCCATAAGCAGATAGGAAGCTGCCTGCTTCATACAGTTGTGTGACACGGCTGCTCCCATTCCTGCTGGGTGCGTGCTGTGTGGCCAGCCTCGACAGCGTGGCACATCCCAGGGCTAGATGACCCATCATCCGAGGAGCACTGCAAGGCAGCCCTGGTGTTTTCCCTGCAGTGTAGACTGGATCTCTTGGCTCAAAATGTTTGCTGCTACTGTCAACAATGTAGTGGGCTTAGTAAAGCCATGCAGTAGCCGATTATGCTTAGCCATGGTGCCTGGAAGTGGACAGACCCTAGAGTCTTCTGCCCTCCTTCCCGAATCTCTTCCTTTTCCCCTCTTCTCCCTGCTCAACTCTCCTCCCCTCCCTCTTTCTCTTCTTCCGCTCCTTCCCTCACTCTTCTCCCTCCTCTTCTTCCTGCTCCCTCTCTCCCTCCCCTGCTTCTCTTCCCTTCCTTCTCCTCCTCCTTCCCCCGCCCCTCCTTCTCTCCCTCCTAATCTACACGACTTTCCGAGGCTGTCCAGTGGCAGCTGAGGACAGTGTTTGGAGACAGACCAGCAGCCGAGATGGAGGATGAATTAGGACAAGGGATGTCAAGGAGATGGGTGGAGCAGGAGGCTTCCGGGGTGCCCTCCTGCCACACAGGTGTTGAAAATGGTCTTTGCAGAATCTGTGTCACTGCGTCCTGTGGCATAGACAGTGTCAGGATCCAAGTGTTTCGGGTGTCATCTAAGATGCTCCCCATACACTCCACCTCCAAGAAAACCTCGGCGTGGGCACCCTCTGCCAGCTCACTGCTCAGAGCCATGCAGAAACCACACTGGCCCTCTGTGGGGTGGGAAGGCTTTGTCTGCCTGCGCGCCTGAGCGCTCTCCCTCTCCAGCTTCCTATTGATTTTTGGTCCCTGCTGCCTGCTGCAAGTTGGGGGCTGGCGGGGAGTGAGGCTGTGGTGGCTGGGGGTGGAGTGCAGACTCCAGGACTTGGGATTTCCATGGGGTGAAAAGGAAAGGGTATCCTCCTGGAGCTAACTGAGCCATTTGCATCCATTTATGATGCTGCCGGGGTAAGTAGAGGTGCATACCTCTGGGCCCCACTGGCCAGCCTGGGGGAGGCCGCATCCTTGCTCCTGCCCAGCTGGCTTGCTCCTTTGGGGAGCGCTTGCTCTCGGTGGGCGAGAGGACCAAGCCCTGAGCCGGGTTGGAGCCTCAAGTGCTCTGCCCACCATCCTTGTGCAAGGTGCCGGTGGGTGGTGGGGGGGGGTGGGGAGAGCATGTGCATTGTTGGGGATGACGCACAGAGATGCTCCTGCACCCCACCCTGACCCCCAGCCCCTGCACTTCATTTTCTAGCTGGTGACCATTGACTTTTGTTTGTGGGAGGCCAATCAGGAATGGTGAATTCTCCTCCCAGAGAGATTGCTGATCTAAGTGTTGGTGTTCCTGAAGCCCGCAGCTCCTCCCCTCTCCCTTCTTCATTTTACACACAAAGTGCACCACTGTATCACCTGTGACTACCGGGGCAGGTGCAGAGCTGGGCAGTGTGTTGGGTGCAGGGTTGCAGGTTAGGGAGGACTCCAAGATTGATTTTGCTCTTCTGAAGTCGCTATTAGGTTTCCACTCCGGGACTTGAATGTCAGCCTTGCCCTCGCTTTACAAAGAATATAGCGGCGAACGGGGAAGTGTCACTCAGTCTGTCTGTCCTGTCTCCTTATTTTATTCTTTAGCCTCTGACCTCCATTTCTCACTGTCTTCACCCTTCTACTCATCCCTTCACCATCTTATTAAAAACTTTATCTGCATAGACTTTGCTGCTGGCTTGCAGAAACTCAGATTATGTCTGTACACTTGCCTGGATCGTGTTACTCGTTTGGAAGGTTGTTCTGTCATGCAGGAGATCACAGTCGGGGTCGCGAACACATGGGAACCCTTCTGCCAGGGACCTAAAAGAAACCTAAAAGGTTTCTGAAAAAGATGCTTCCAGGCCAGAAAACATTTCACAAAAAGAACAGGTTCGGACAGACCTGTTTTTGTAGTAGTCATACTTGAAAAGCTTATCCACACCCCTGCCAGCTGCAGTCAATGTAAAACATGCTCTAACAAGACATTGATACTGTTCATGATTAAAAATTATGAATTTCTTTTATGGGAATAGTTGATCCAACAATAGAAATTCAGCACCATAAAGTACTGCTCTGATTTGCTATTCTGGGAAATATGTGCATTTATTGTGTTTTAAGAGGAAGAGCCATGAAGGAATGAGTAAGTCCAATACATTGGTTTGGGGTTTATGGTTTCTATAAACTTCTACATTCTATTTGATCTGTTTCTGTTCCTTTTTACAAATGAGCCCCACGTGTTGCCAGTTTGTATCTGGAATAGACAAACACAACATACATCCGTACATGCATGCTTTAGTGGCTGTGTGAAAATGACGGCCGTTAGGGTAAGAATAATGAAGTGTTTGCCTCAGTGAGGAAGAATGAGAGAGAAACCGGCTCAGATTGATAACTTTATAAATAACCAGCGTGAAAAAGGGACAAGCCCTTTCCATTTGCTTCAGGTCTTCAACCAGCTTTTCCCCAGTGGTGTTACATTTGCGTTGAAGTGACTTAAAAACAAGAGAGGCGGTACGTGGTTTCCCTTCTGTATATTTGCTGCAGAAGTGCCTTTATCCACTGGAAGGTGATGGTCCACTGACGAAGGGAAGCGCAGTGCTTTTTAAGAGTGGCACTAGTAGCTATGCATGGGGACGCAGCTCTTGAGCTGCCGGCGTACCCGGCTGTGTTCTGCCAGCCTTCAAGGAGGCGTGTTGGCTCTGTGAACCGCAGCGCTGCTGAGTCCTCAGTGTTACAAACGTGTGAGAATGCGGCCACAGGGCACGCAGTCTTGCGTGCGGGACGCAGAGCTTTCCTGTGGCCTGGCGAGCGGGAGCAGCTGGCGCCAGAGAAAGTAAAGAAGGAAGGCTGTCGAGTTGCCTGCCCCCCCGCACAAAGGGACATTATGCCTTGCTTTAGTGGCACTGTCTCTGCGTGGCCTTTTGTTGATTGTAGAGGGTACTGGCGCTAGATCCCTGGGGAGGGGCATGGTGTCTGCATTTCACTGGGTGTTGAATGCTATTGTGCCTCTACCATGAGAGGCCACATACAAACATACATTCTTTATTAATACTCCCCCCCCCCCCCAGGATGTGCTCATTCAGTCTCTTCGTTTAAAAGACTGGATGAGAATTTTTTCCCCAAATCCCTGCTCCGAACCATTCCCCTTCAGATCTGTCATTCTGATTTTTTTTTTTTTTTTTAAAAAACCTAGAAAATGACCTTCTCATTGCCAGAAGCTCTTGTCATTGGAAAGGGATCATTTTGTTCTGTTGATTGCATAGGTTTGTGTGCTAAGAACAAAATAGGGTATTCCTCCAGAGCAGACACATTTCAGATGAACACCCTATTTGATATTGAACCCTTGACTCAAGGAGTCCCTGAAAAAAATAAATAGTACTTTCCTTGTTTTGGTGCCTGGTTCCAAAGGGACAGCTTAAGATGAAAGGCTTTCCCTAGAAAACTGAGCTGATATCATGGTCTGTTGGGGCTGAAGCATGGCACGGGGAAGGGAGATCGTTTCTACCTTGTCAGGTGCTGTGGGTCACCTCCCGTTTGTCAGGCTGATGGAGGGAGTATGGGAAATTATTTGTGGAAATGTCCACTGGCGCACAGCTCTATTGACTTTTTGCTGAGAAGTAAGATGGATTCTCTGAGTGGCTGGCTATGTTGGCCTCCCACTTGTCAGGGGCAGGGCCCTTCCTATTAGCGCAGGAGGCAGTCTCGGAGTGTGCAAAATGAGGCGCAATGCAAAGACTTTCCCACGGAGGTGGAGCTGGCCAGCCTGGGATGTAGAGATGGGCCAAGCCGTCTCTGGGCTCTCATGATTCCTTCCCCCTACTTAAAAAAAGAAAAACAAAACCCACTACCTCTTCTGTGTATTTGCAGAGGACACCATTCTGGTGTAGGCTTATAGAACTCCAGCCTAAGAAGACAGTGAAATACCTTAGAGGTTTCCTTTTTATGTAATTTACATATTTTCAGCACTCTATTTCAGGTCACTGGCCTATTTTGTTCCTCTAGATGATTGACCAATGTGAATCAAACCCAGTGTGTCTTAGAATCAATTAAGAACGGCTCTGCAAGGCCCCAGAGGCCCTCCTGTAACTAGTTTCTGATAAATTCAAGGAGAAAAACTTTTGCCCGTCTTTCCAACTTCATCCCAAATAGTGTTTTCATGATTCATAATCAATGACAACTCAGGCAGGACTTGATTTGTAATGTGTAATGAAGTGTCAGCCCCCCTCCCAGTAGGGTTTGTCTAAAATAGTCTGCAAGTGGTTAAGGCTCAAGTCAAAGTACCTTCTGCTGTGCTTGGGGATAGCCTCTAATTCAACAGAACAGTGGTAATAGGGTGCACATAGCCACTAAATGGTTTTTGGCTGTAGACATGAAGAAGGGTACTAGCAGGACCAGCATGATGGCTCAGTGGCTAAATCCTCACATGGGATCCCATGTGGATGCTGATTCATATCCCAGCGTCCCATCCAGCTCCCTGCCTGTGGCCTGGGAAAGCAGGCAAGGATGGTCCAAAGCCTTAAGACCCTGTACCCACTTAGGAAAACCCAGAAGATGCTCTGGGCTCCTAGATTCAGATTAGCTCAGCTCCAGCCATTGTGGCCACTTGGGGAGTGAACCAGTGGATGGAAGATATTTCTGTCTCCTCTTCTCTCTGTAAATCTGTCTTTCCAATACAAATAAATCTTTAAAAAAAAAAAAAAAGAAGAGTAATAGCAGCCTCTTGGAATATCTAGAGCTCTGTGGCAAACACTGCGTGTGGGAAGCAGCTCTGCAGCCTAAAGACAGACCTTTGGGTTGTGTTCTTTGCTTTTTACAGCATAACTTTTGGCACTTTGTGGAGCTTTTATATGTAATTAAGTAAAAGGCAAATGGATGGGAAAATAGGAATGCTCATTACTCCTGTCGGAGCACTAGATGAGGAATGGGAATGGACCAGCCTGCGTTTATCCTGAATCCTTGACGGGCACCTGTCCGGGGTAGGTTGGAGGCTTGTCGCTCTACAGAACAGATGATCGGTCACACGGGTTCTCAGTCACCTCTCTGGTTTTGCCATGAGGAGCTTCCCTCCTTCCAGAGAAGCTGCAGGAAGTAGGGGAAGTGAGAGCAAAACCAAGAACCTCGTGTCACTAGGGGCATGGATAAGGCGATTGTTGCAAAGCGTGAGGCGCCCAGCAGGCTGGAAGATGGTGGAAGGCAAACCTGGGCTCAGTCTTTCATGCTGGTCATTTGTGGAGACCTGGTGAGACCTCGTGTCTTCTTGCTCTGCCTGTACCACCAGCCCCATGGGCATGTCTGGCATGAAGGTGGTTGCTGGCACCCCCAGCCATCAGGGTAGGCGATTGTTTTCAGTGGCACTGCAGTAGTAGGACCGATTCACCGGAATTGGGTTGAGCCAGTGTTCGGCTGTTGCTGCCCTACTTAAAAAGAAATTCCTGTTTCTTCCTATTTCTGATCGTGCTCTACTTCTTTACACAGCAACCAGCTCATGTAATTCCCCTGCCTAAAAAATTGTCCCATCGGCTTCTCAGTGCACTCAGAATAACATCCTCGCCGTTGACCTTGACCTCCCCAGGGGTCCTCCAGACGCCCTAGGCCTGCCTCCCCTCCCCCCCCCGCCCTCCCTTGCATCTCAAGCTTCCTCTCTTCCTCTTAAGCTGGTCTGCTAGTGATTCCAAGAACCCACCAGCTCTCTTGTGGCCACAGATTTTTGAGCTTGCTTGTTAGCCTTCCGTCTCAAGCCTCATTCTCATACTTCAGCTTCTCAGGCCATTCCTGATCATCACAGCTACAGGAAGCCTCCCGTCTAGACCCCGCCCCCCCCCAGCCCACTGTGTCTTCTTCCAAGAGCTTTCTCTGAAATGACCCCTTTCCTTTGTGACAGGGGAGGAAGGCCTAGGCACCTTGCCTGTGTTCTCTGCCGTGTCACACCTGCCAGGAACCCAGCAGGTGCTTCCTGAGCCCGTGGGGTCTGATGTTGTTGAGAATGCTTATGGTGAAGAACTTAGGCACTGAGTTCAATTTTTTTTTTCCTTTTGGGCAACAAGATAAGTTTGTCTTTTAATTTCATTTTCTGTGAATTTTTGAGGTGCCCTTGTGTGTGGTAAGCCAGTCTCCTGGGCATCTTGTGCCCGGTGACAAGTCCTCAGCCGTAGCCAAGGCACACACTCTTAAAGATAAGCAGCGTCCAGCAAGTGCAGCTAGAATTGCCCTGCCGGGAGGAACTTCTACCTCTTGTTCTTGGCCCCGGGTTGGGACGCCCCTCCCTCTGGGGGCGAGCGGGGTGGGGGTGAAGGAACTGACTGACGTTTGCTTTCCCGTTCATTCTGTGATACTTCTGACGCCTGTTTGGTTAGAGTCCCTGCCTTGCGCAACACCCGTTCTCCTCACCTCTCACCCTGCCTCCTGCCCTAGGCCTGGGGCATCCCAAGCTAACGAATGCAGGAGCCTCATCCCAAGCTAATGAATACATGAGATCAAAAAGGGACCTGAGGTCTTACCTTTTTTTTTTTCTTTTAAAAAAATAAAATCATGTTTAGTAAGTTGCTCTCCAACTCCAGTCAGTGTGGTAATAGCTGGTAGTTGATAAGGACCTGCAGTTATAAGTCAAACAGTGTAATCTCACAGCAGCTATGTGAGAGAGAATCCCCACTGAATCGATGAGAAAAATCAGAGCACTGTGACCTTGGGCCACCCTTTACTCTCCAGGTTCACAGTTCCACTACGGGGATCCCTGTGCCCTCCTCCAGCAGACTTCCCTGCCCAAGGCTCACCTCCCTGATCTGGGCAAGAAGGAGCATCCCCACACACTGGTGACAGATGCATGCCAGTTTTGCTCCCTGGTCTCTGCAGGTGCAGGTGGATGTGTTGTCAGCATCCTTCCTCATTACAGATAGTGTCATCATAGACTGTGTTATTAGAGCTTGACACTGAGGGTGTTTCTTACCCAGGGACATACCAACAACTGGATGATAGCCCCTTTGCTTCAATGCAGAGGACTCTTAACTTGATGGCCAGGACTTTGGCTGTCCAGGCACACAGCACAGAGTCCAGGGCATTTCATATGGCATTTGCAAAACCCAGGAATGACAGTCAGGCAAAAATAGCTGATGTGGAAAATACCGCCCCCCCCCCCTTTCTCACCAGTTGCTTCCTTTGGAAGAGGTAGAACCTTTGAAAGGGCAATAAGGTAAATTAATGTAGTGTCTCTTAGTCCATGGAATTGCTGATGAAAAATGAAATCACCCTTGGAGAGATGCGTCTTTTGACTTTGCCCCATGCTTAGGGAAGGTGCCAGGGTCTTTGAGAAGAGCTGGTTTTCTCTTTAAGTTGTTCCGCCTTTGTGCCTAGACAAGGACCCTCTGTCATGGCGACAAGGACCTTCTGTCACAGCATTGTTTCCCTATTGTCTCTGGATCTTAGTGACCCACATAGTCATGCTGCCCAGCATGACTGTTGTCTGTTGACTATTTTGTGACTTTTTAAAAATTACCTTATTTATTTACTTTTTGGAAAGGCAGATATACAGAGAGAAAGGTCTTCTATCTGCTGGTTCACTCCTCAAGCTGCCACAACAGCAAAAGCTGAGCTTATCTGAAGCCAGCAGCCAGGAGACTCTTCCAGGTCTCCTATGTGGGTGTAGGGTCATAAGACTTTGGGCCATCCTCCACTGCTTTCCCAGACCACAAGCAGGGAGTTAGAAGGGAATTAGAACAGCCAGAGACAAGAATTGGCGCCCATATGGGATCCCAGGGGATGCAAGGCGAGGACTTTAAGCCACTAGGCTACCGTGCTGGGCCCTGAAAGATTATTGTTGAGTCTTCATTGTGACTCTGCTCTGCTCTTTCTCGTTCATACAGGAATTTTGATTTTTTTTTAAAGGGTTGATTTGTTTTAAGGACAGACTGAACGAAAGAGAATCATCCACTGGATGACTCCCCAAATGGCTGTAACAGCCTAAGTCTGGATGGGCTGCAGTCAGCAGCCTGGAACTCCATCCGGGTCTTCCCTGTGGCTGCAGGGGCCCAAGCTCTTGAGCCGTCCTCTGCTGTTTTCCCAGACCATCGCCAGGGAGCTGGGTCAGAAGGAGTGCCTACATCATGGGCAGCGGTTGAATTCGCCGTCCCACAGCGTTGGCCCCCGGAGTTGGGTGTATTGGAAGCAAGGTTATCCGGGCCCCCTTCTTCTGTTGAAGTGTGTTCCTATGTGTAGGTTCTGTGTGTTTCCGCCGCCTGCCGGAGGGTGACGGTGTGCACAGCTATTGCGTTTGAATCTACATGTGGTCTAATCATCTTTTCTAGATGAGCCGGGTCCTTATCTATCCTAGACTTTATAGTTCCAATTTGTTTGTGATTCCATGCTTCGTCTGGTCCGTTGTCTTTGAGGAAATGTCTGAGTGTTTTCAAGCCCCGCAGGGGAACTGGGTCAGATGTTTTAGAGTGTTTGGTTTTTTCATGTTACTCAAAACCTCCAAAAGGAGAAGCAGGTACTTGGAGGGATGTCGCTGTTCACTGGTTGTTGGCTTTGATGTGCAGCATTGCCAGCGATGAGCACGCTGGGCTACATGTGCAGGGGTGTGGCTGCCTGGCGCGGTGCATTCGAAGGCTGTCTCCAAGGACGGTGACTTGTCCTGCATACTGTTGACTGACACGAGTTGACTCTCACCCCTCTTCCATTCGGTTCTTTGTCCCAGTCCAGGGCCACTCTCTAAATTCCACCAGTTTTTCTTGGGCATCATTTTTCAAATCCATCTTGACGTCAGTACCATGTGAGTGACATTGCATGAATTTGTGACACTGTGTAAAGGAGTAAGACAGGCTGGTTGGGATCACCTGCGCTGGTCTCCCTGAGGCTCTCGACCGGCTTAGCCCCTGCAGTGGTGTTTTAAATCCCTGCCTGGTGGAACTTACCAAATAAGGGACAGTGCTCCAAGTGACCACTGGGTACATGGGAAGGGAAAGGTGGAGTGTGTCGGGGTGGGGGACGCCTAGCCCTGGGGTCAGCCAGGGACCTTCCCTTCTCCCCCATCTGAGGGTCGTCACTGCGCTCCTGTGACAGCTGATGAGCAGCCTGGCTGAGCTTCCCAGCTTCGGTTTCCAGAGCCTTAAAATGAAGGTGGCGGCATGGAGCCCACAGAGGTGGTGGAGAGAACTGAAAGCCCGGGTGTGGAAGGGCCGTGGGAACCAGGAAGTGAGAGCGGCAGCCTTGGTTCTCGGTCTCCTCCCCACAGGAGTTCTTCCCCTCTCTGCCTCAGACTGCGGTAGGCCTGCCGTGGGTCCCTGGATGCTGAGAAGTGTTTTGTTCCCAGGAGGATGCTAGTCTCAGTTTTCGTTTTTCTTCCTTAAAATGCCGGGAGAAGCCTTCTGGCCCCCAGCTCCCTCCGTCTCCCTCACCTGTCCCTCCCCTCCTTCCTTCTCTCCTTTGCTCCTCCCCTCTAATCCTCACATACAAGTGTATGCTTGTCATGTGCTTCTTTTTTTTTTAAAGGATTGCCTGAAAAAATTCTTTTAAGATGTATTTATTTTTATTGGTAACTCAAATATACAGAGAGGAGGAGAGACAGAAAGATCTTCCATCTGCTGGTTCACTCCCCAAGTGGCTACAGCGGCTGGAGCTGAGCTGATCTGAAGCCAGGAGCCAGGAGCTTCTTCCATGTCTCCACGCAGGTGCAGGGTCCCAAGGCTTTGAGCCATGCTCAATTGCTTTCCCAGGCTACAAGCAGGGAGCTGGATGGGAAGTGGGGTTGCCAGGATACGAACCGGTGCCCATATGGGATCCCAGGCATTCAAGGTGAAGCTACCACACCAGGGTTGTCCTGTGATTCTTGACCCAGTGTAGGACACATCCAAGAAAGAATGAGGTCTGATTTCTGCAACTTTACAGATAACCCTTAAGACTGTGTTGGCTCTAAGTAGTCTCCAGTGGTTCCCGAACACACTTCCTAGGAGAAAACAAGTGGCTCAAGATCATCTGGCCCAGCAGGTGGGGAGGAGAGCCTGTCCTGGTCCTAGTGCCTGGCCCCTGGCACCTGCAGCTTATAGAGATGGTCATGTCTCCCTCATTCAGCGTCTCAGCTTTATGATGAACACCAGTCCATGGAGAAGATATTCCAGATGATTCTTACGAGTTGCTGGAACCACGTTAGGATCCCAAAGAGTATGCTTTAATGAGGTTGCCTCGCCGCCATTGAGGAAAACAGCCATACAATTCCAGCTGGAATGGCATGGGAGGTCCTTCCGTGCTATGTGAGAATAGTAATACAGTATTGGTGCTCAGTCAACAGAGGAAAACCT
The DNA here is from genome assembly GCF_030435755.1 of Ochotona princeps. Taxonomy (NCBI): domain Eukaryota; kingdom Metazoa; phylum Chordata; class Mammalia; order Lagomorpha; family Ochotonidae; genus Ochotona; species Ochotona princeps. Next base: position 29,545,223 of record NC_080852.1, on the reverse strand, counting down.
GTGTCAGGCTGCATGGGAAATCTCAGAGAGGAAGAAGTCACGGGGACCGGCACGGAGGAAGTAGTGCACCTGGAGGGTCTGGCTGGTGAGCGGGAAGAGCTGAGATCGCCATCCAAGGGTGGGTGAGCCCCAGACAGACCACCTGCCTCTCCCAGCATGGATGGTGCAACTTGGTGTCCAGCTGATTTGGCCATGGAACCCTGGGTTAGGGACTTAATACCTTAGGGGCTTACACTCTCGTACTGGGATCCAGACTGACAGCCTTTCCCAGGTAGTTCCATGCAAGGACAAAGCCCATCTGTTGGAATAAGGCATTGATGCATCTGCATCTTACCAGCTCTGAAAATCCTCCTTCTTGGGCGAATAAGGAAACAGCCTCTGCAAAGCCCTCCATCCACTTTTAAAGGAAGAACAGAATCCTTTCCGCTGTGCTCAGGGCCCTCCCCTGTCACATGCACTTCCCGTGGAGGAGAGCTGTGCTGATGTGGAGTTCTTGCCTTACAATCCACACCGTCTGCTCTTTAGTCACTCTTCAGAACACAGCTCCCCAAGTGTTCCTTCTCGCTGTTATCGTTTAAGACGGTTCCATGAGAGAGGGAATGCCAAGGGGTCGAGGGACCTGCTCACTCCCGTGCCCCCCAAAACACTTCCTGGCCCCCGGCCCCCAGCTGCATCTGCTGGCGTGCTTCCATAGGAGGTGGAAGGACTTGAGGGACAAGGAATCGGGAGCCGGAACATGACTCGTCGAGTTTTGCAATTTGCCAGTCATCCCGAAATAAGAGGCAGGAGTGAGGTTCGGCTATGAATTTGGCTTCAGCTGTTCCAGCGCCAAATCTATCATCCTCTCCCCGGGTCGGCTCCTCACCACCACGTGTCTGTTCAGCACACCGCCCACCACCCTCTCCCCGGGTCGGCGCCTCACCACCACGTGTCTGTTCAGCACACCGCCCACCACCGGACCGCGCCAGCCGCAGCTCTCAGCATCACCCTTGCCCTTTGCTTCCTTCCTTCGGCTCATCTCTGATCTTTGCTTCCTCTCAGGTCCCCTGCCCGCAGGCACAGGTGTTGGGAGCCCTCCTCCACATCCCGCTAATGCAGTGCTCATAGGTGAGGCGGCAGCTTGGAAACCTAGTCCTCCAGCATAACAGATGACTCAGGGCAGGGGTCTAGGTGATTGGAAGTAGAATTTTTAATATTATCATTTTGTGTTTGGAGACAGAAAAAAGAAAAGAAAAATGCATGAGGAGAGGCGTGGTGGATCTTCCTGAGTGGTGGGTTTGTGCAATGTGTACCAGAGACCACCATCCTGAGCTCTGTGTGTGTGGGGGGGGACTTGGCATTTCAGAATTTCTCAAGGGGTTTAAAGTGGGTCATTTCTGTTCCATACCCCTGTTTGTCTCATCCACTCTGATCATTGCTGCTGGCACATCTTCCTGTGCCAGCACGGTGGGGGTAGTTGGGTAGATAGAAGGCTAGGAGGGAAGAAGTCGGGAATGTTGCTGGTTTTTGGAAGATGGATGATGGGAGTGGTTGCATGTTTGCTGAAAGACAGGGCCAGGGATGTCCCGTGCTGGAGAGCTCTTTGTGGATGATAGTGTCACTGCTGTGGTCTGCAGTGTTCACTGTGGAAGGATCCAGAACCTTTGGGCGTGTTCTGTAATGTGTGCAGTTCCTCTCATGTGGGAAAGGAGCCTGCTCCATCCTTGGAATTTCCAGGCGTCTCTCTCACCTTCCTGTCTTGTTGACCACTCACTGGCTTCCTCTGGGGAGCGGATGCCATCTAGCCCCTGCACCCGTCGTGGCTTTGGGGTGTGACTGGGCCTCCTCCTGAGCAAGGCCAGGGCCAGCTCCTCACTCGCAGGGTCCGCTGAAGATAGCTGGCAAGCCAGGGTGACCGTGGGCTGCACAGGGAGGGAGTTACGAAGCTTTGGACTCTAAGGTGCCCCTGCCTTAGCAGTGGTTTCTAACCATGCTACCTCAAGAGTTACATTTAAAACATTTTTTAAAGGTTATTTATTTTTATTGGAAAATCAGATTTGCAGAGAGGAGAGACAGAAATGAAGATCTTGCATCCACTGGTTCGTACCCCAAGTGGCCGTAATGGCTGGAGCTGAGCCGAACCAAAGCCAGGAGCAAGGAGCTTCTTCCATGTTTCCCATGCAAGGTGCAGGGTCCCAAGGCCTTGGCCCTTCCTCAGCTGCTTTCCCAGGCCACAAGCAGGGAGCTGGATGGGCAGTGGAGCAGCTGGACACGAACCGGGCTATGGACTGGCACCCATATGGACTCCCAGTGCATGCAAGGCGAGAACTTTTAGCCGCTAGGCTACCATGCTGGGCCCACATTTTCCAATTTTTAATTATTTGTTTTGTTTGAAAGACGAGAGACAAATAGATCAAGATCTCCCATCCCCTGGATCACACCCACATGCCCACAAAAGCTGGGGCAGAGCTGTGCCAAAGTCAGAAATTCAGTCTGGGCCTCCCACCTTGTGGCAGGGATCCAAATACTGGAGGCCTTTACCCAGTGTCTGCATGGGCAGGCAGCCGGGATCAGGAGCAGAGCCAGGATGAGGGCACCCCAAGCGGAATATTAACCACTGTGCCAAGCACCTGGCCCACCCCAATAATCAACCAGACCCGCCTTCTCCTGGTGGAGGGCGGAGTGGCTAGATCAGAGGCAGTTCACTCCTTTGGCCTTCTTTAATGTGATGCCCCCAGGAACTTCAGACATTTTGACAAAAAGAGCAGATATCAAAGATGATGCTGCACTTCAGATCCGTGGGTTAAAAAAAAAAAAGGAAGGTTGTGAGTACAAAATCCTGCTCCGTCGAAGCACTCGGAGCTGCGGACCTTTCCTGGGCTTTTGATTTGGAGATAAATTCGACTTTCCCATTGTTAAGATTGAGAAATCTAAGGCCATCCTCATTTCCAGAGAGCTTCCTGTTTTACAGAAAATATCCAGGATAATAGGAATTAACGCAAGGCCCTCCACGAGCAATTTTCCAAATCCCTTAGAAACATTGCCTTTGTCCTGTGACATCCTAAGATCGTTCTGAAGGCTTCGGCAATGTGCTGGATGTCTTGGACTTTGAGCCTGTGATCTTGAAATTATCAAAAGCCTGGGAGCAGCTCCTTGATGTTGGGGTCCCTGTCCCCATGCCCTCTGCTGAGTTTTTCCTGCTAGGAGCAACCCCCGTGACCACTTCGGACCCGTCCTCATTTCCCCACGACCACCTCTTGTGAGTGCCGTGAACGCGCAGTTCTTCCTGGCTGCGTGTCCCGTCTCTGATTCCAGCAGTAATGTATGTTCAGTGTAGAACGTTTGGAAAATGCAGAAAAATAAAAGGAAAAATAGATGCCCCAGGCAGTCGCAGCCATGGCTGCTGGCAGCCCCTCCCTCTGATTCCCTCCGTCTTGCTCTGTGCAGAAACAAGCCGTCAGTCAGTTCTGTGCAGCACACTTCCCGTCCTGCTTTCTTCCCACTTTGCATTTTTATCTCGAACACATTCTCGTGACAAAGCGGTCCCTGGAAAATGTGGTTTTGAGTAGATACATTTCTACCGTGCAGCAATACCTAAATTTATCCATTTGTTCACCCACCGCTGTATTTTCAGTGGCTCCTGTTTCTTCTCCCCTCGACCCCTCCTTGATTGAATGAGTTGTTTGTTGTTCAAAAAAACCTGCATCCCTGTCTGTGCACTTCGTTTTCAAATCGTGGTTGCTTGTGCCAACAGTGCATGTTTTCAACATTATGAATACACCGTGTGTTGTGTTAAAGGCCCTGGTAGCTGTTTCCCTGTATATCATCTTTGCTGGTGGGTGTTTGCAAATATTCAAACATGCAGTTACCAACGGCTTCTCCTTGAAGGTGTCATTTAATGACCGTGGGTACCCTGGGTTGCAGATGCTGCAGCTCTTCCAATTTTCTAGTTCAGAAAGTTGAGATTGTAACCACCCATATTGGCGTTGCCAGAGTTACATAGAAAGTAGGGGCAGAGTTAAAATCAGATCCCAGATTTGCCTGCACCCAGAGCTTCAGGCCTGTGTGTGAGGTTTTCTTCCAACATTCTTTGATGACAAAGGAAGCTATTGGGTTTCCTTTTGTTGGCTTTTCCCCTTGCCCTCATTCTCTGGGTTATAGCTTCTGGAGGTCAGCAGCAGGGAGTTGGTCTCGCCACTCTGCAGCTTGGGTGGTGGTTTGCTGGAACATTTTGCTCGGTGCTGGCAAGCGCTGGCAGCTGTCTCAGAGCTCCAGGCCCTAACCCACCCACTCACACCCCTCCCACACACGCGGGCTTTCCCCGGTTCTGTTCCCAAGGAGAGAAGCTGATGACAGCCAGTTCACAAGTTGTCTTGGATTTGGTTGCCAAGACACAGAGGGAGACAGCCTCCGTTAAGGTGCACAGTTTAGCTGGGAGGCGTGAGAGAAACTTCCAGTCTGTCTTGCCCAGCCTGTCCAGGTGACAGCCAGTGATGGGCAGCTCTGACACCAGAGGCAAAGGCCTCTGCCTGGTTCCAGCGCAGAAAGCCTCTCACAGGGCCAGTGGACATAGCCAGGGATGGATGGCTAGGTCTGCCAGAAGACCCTGTTTTCTCTTGAGGGCACAAAGACGAGAGGCAGTCAGCTTGGTTGGTGGACAGTCGAACAACGTGGGGCAGTTGTCTTCCCGGAGTTCCTTGGTGCATGAGTGAGGAATAAGCCGGTGGGGCAGGATGGAAGGAGAGCCCCTTCCCCACTCCAGGTGCCGGCGGGAGAGCAGTGGCTCAACAATGAGCTGTTTTCCACGGCAGAGGAAACCAGTGAGTTCTAGAGCTGTGGTTTGCGGCCTGGGCTGTGCCAGTCCACGTGCTGGTCTGGGGCAGCACTGCGCGTGATAGGCCGGGCCACACCCGGCAGTCCCAGCAGAGCAGCACGGTTTGTGTCCTGGTCGGAAGCCTGAGCCAGTTGCTCCACTTCAAGTGCAGCCCTGCGACTCCAGCTGAAGTCACTACCTGTGGCCCCAGAGAAGGTTGCTTTTGTGGGGTGCTTTCACCATCTTTGGGGAAGCAGAGCTGCGAGCTGTTGGGGCTCCCAGGCTGCCTCTGTTTCCTGTTTCCTATGGGACTTCAAGGATAACAATTATGTCCCTGTGGAAGAGGATGAGAATTAAATGAGACTGGGGGTGGAAATGATTGGGTTCTGTTTCTTTTTTTTTTTTTAAGATTTATTTATTTTTATTACAAAGTCAGATATAGAGAGAGGAGAAGAGACAGAGAGGAAGATCTTCTGTCCGATGATTCACTCCCCAAGTGAGCGCAACAGCCAGTGCTGTGCTGATCCGGAGCCAGGAGCCAGGAACTTCTTCCATGTCTCCCACACGGGTGCAGGGTCCCAAGGCTTTGGGCCGTCCTCGCCTGCTTTCCCAGGCCACAAGCAGGGAGCTGGATGGGAAGTGGAGCTGCCAGGATTAGAACCAGCGCCCATATGGGATCCTGGTGCGTTCAAGGCGAGGACTTTAGCTGCTAGGCCACGCCGCCGGGCCTGGGTTTTGTTTCCTCTTCCTGACTCTGACCCTGAATTCTACAGTTTTGGGTTTTTGTTGTTGTTGATGATGATGATTTTTCTTCCTGTTCTCTGTCACTGACACCGGGCCAGTGGTTTTGACAGATGGCTTTAACCTCGCTGCTACTCTGAGATTCGCATTGCTTTGCTTAAATTATTTAGAGTTAAGCCTCCCCTGTTTTTTCCTCCATAATTCTCCACATTTTTTCTTTTAAAGGACCCCAAACCGTATTAGTCAGTCACTAGACTGTGTTCCTAGAAGGTGGACCCTGCAGTACTTCGCCAAGATCATGGCTCAGAGAAGATGCTAGCAAACATTCACTAGGCAGTCATCTTCCTTACAGGGCAGGTGTTCAGCCGCGTAGCTGAGATACCCACATCCTACCTCTGAGCACCTGGCTTGACCTCTGCCACCACATCCTTGCTCCATCTTCTTGCTCATACAGCTCCCAGGAGGCAGAGATGATGGCTCAGCTCATGGGGCTGTGGGAATCCTGGCTTGAGTTCCTGGCTGTGGCTTTGACCTGACCCAGTCACAGCATTGCAGGCACTCAGGCAGTGAACCGGTGCAGAGGTGCTGTCTCTATTCCTCTCTCTCTGTGTCTCTTTGCGTCTCTTGCACACCCGGTGATAATCCATTCTAAATCACACGGACGGAAGGTGAACCTAGTGGTTTACTAGTAAGTGGTGCGTTGTGGTGAGAAGGTGGAAGGATGGCTTTCCAAGAGAAAACCTGTCGGCAGAATCAAACACGAGCACAGATTGAAGCATGAAAGGCTGCTTAGTTATCTCAGTGCATAATAATCTTACACAAATTTCATGCTTATTATCAATTAAAAAATTATTGACCAACATAAAAGGAGGAGGACCTGAGAAAAATCATCTAAAAGTCCAGCAGACACCTTGTGTGGGAAAATGAGATCTTGGGGAGAAGAGTACCATGCCAGGTTTCACTAGTGGGCCTGGCAGGGCAAGCCACCCGACACAGCAGGGAGAAGCACTGTCGGGTGGGAGGATTTCATTTTTTGAAACCCATAGGATAGTCTACTTAAAAAAAAAAGCCATATAATCTGCATGATTAAAACGATTTAAAGATTCAGTGGATTCAAAGTATGATTTCAGTAATAGCTTTGATAAAAATTTTCCATGCTATTTAACAAGCTGATCCAAAAATTCATGTGCAAAGATTGTGGGGCCAAGGAAACCCTGGGTAAAGAAGAGGGAAGGTCTCTCACACAACGAAGATCTGGTTTGAAAAGCGTGTGAGGAGCAGTGTTTGCCCTAACACTTGGATGTCTGTGTTCTACGTGGGAATACCTGGGTTAGAATGTGGCTTCAGTTCCCCCCAGTGAGGACTTCAGCAATGGCAGATGTGACTCCTATCATGAGATGTCCCCCCTCCCAGTCTCTGTAGGAGAAGTGGATTGGGGTCCCAGCTCCTGGTTCCAGCCCCAGCCATTACGGTATTCAAAGCCTGGATCAGAGGGCAGGCGATCTCAATGTCTGCCTGCCTTTCAAAAATAAAGAAGAAAGATGGACTTTTCAGAAATCCCCAGGCTGTCTTTGGGTCCGCTCATCCATCCTTGAGACTTCGAGGCATCTCCGAGTTCTGTTTCCGAGGCGCCGTTATCAATCAGTGGGAGGAGGGAGCCAAGTAAGGATAGGCAAGTGCTAGGATGACTGATTTCTCATACAGGGAAATATAAACTTAGAAAGTTTTGTCACATCTCACATAAAAATACATTCCAGATGGAAGTCCAACCTAGATGTGAAAGACCAAGTTTTAAAATGTTTCCAGGAGGGGGTAGGCAAAGATCTCGATGACCTCAGAGATGGAGGGGCTTCTTACACAGGACGACCCTCCCAGAAAAAGAAGACAGATGATGAAGGAAACAAGTGATCCGTATCATGCAAGAAAGTTCTAACCTAAGAACAGTAGGAGCCATTTTTTAAAGGTGACCCAGAAAAGGTCCTCATTGGTATTCGCAACTTGGAACAGGAATGAATTCAGACTGCTTGAGGACTTCCTCCTTCGATTCAGTGAGAAACCACACCGAGCGGCACAGAGATGACCCAGGCGTTGGCAGGTGCGCTGTGCACGGGGGCAGTTCTGAGTCATGCATCCACCGCCAAGGACAGACCCTAGAGGAGAAGGCACGTTGACACTGCGGCAGGCAGCACTGCCATAGCCAACAGATGAGTAACGTGTTGCTGTGGGAGAGGAAGTCTTGCAGGAGCCCCCGAAACGCCTGGGTGGCAGGATGGGAAATTTGCACAGGGCGTCAGCATCTGGTTCTTGTGCTGTGCCTCCTACCCGGCAGCTCAGCTTTAGTTTTGACTCCAGAGAGAGAAAAAAATGCTCTCTGAGCACAAGGAGAAGCACCAGAAGGTATACCCTGCAGTGTCTGTTCTAGAAAAACAGGAAACCACCCAATATCCATCTACAGGAGGGGGGAAAGAAGTGCTTCATGCTACAGCCAGTGGATACATTTCTGAGAGGCAGTAAAAAATGACAGGAACCCATGTTAGTATAGCAGCAAAGTGCAGCGATGTCTAGAAAGTCTGAATCACCTGTGTGTAGTGATGGCATCTGTAGATAGAAGAAACTGTAAATCCAAAGTAGGCATGTGTCGGTACAGTGGCCAGGTACAGCTGATGGTTGACCAGTCCATATAGCTCGAAGGTGCAGGGGGGGCAGATCCTGGCCACCTTCCAGGGAGGGACTGCTTCCAGGGAAGCCTACCGGCAGAATTTCCTGTGAGTCGGGAGCCTGTGTCAGGATTTATGAAACTTGAATTTGGACGCCAGGGTAGTTTCTGCCTCGTTCTCTAGACCTTCCCTACCTGCAGCCAACGCCAAGGAGGCACCGGAAAGCAAGGCCCATGGAGGGCACGTGCAGGTGTGGTCCAACAGGTCCCTGTTCTTCCTGTATCTGTGCTTCCTTCTCAGCTTGGGTGGTGTTGTTTCCGGCTGGGTGTGCTGAATGTGACAATGAACCAAGGAAGAGAGAAGCTTCTAGAGTCTTTTATGCAGATGAGAACTATCTTCCCTACAAAGCCCCACAGAACCTCTCCCTCAATCTCATAGGTTATGTGTTGAAAGCTGAGTTGTATCATGGGGCCAGGGAATGCCACCAGCTGAGATGTGTTCCTGAGCCCCGATCCCAGGCAACGAGGGGTGGGGCCTGAGGGGCAAGGACACTTGGTGATGGGATTATTACTGGGTCCTTGAAACGGGCTTTACCCAAAGATCAGTGTTAGGAGCCAAGTGGATACCTGAAGGATGTGAGAAAGAGGAAAGGGGAAACAGAGGCAGACCAGGAAATCAGCCCAACTGTGCCTACCAAAAGAAAGGTTGCCAGGCATGAGATTCAAGTCTATGAGAATATGTACTTTAAGCTGAAATCTGTGTTGTCAGATTGCTTTCTTAAAAACAGAATTAATTTAGACTTCCATCAGTGATACTGAACCACACCCTGCCTGACCCTCCAGTGGTGAGGTTTCTCACTTATCGAATCGGGGAAAAAATTAAACACAGCGAGAAGTGATCGCTCATTGTTACTGTGGTTTGTGTTTCCTTGGCAACTCCCTGGGTTGAGCATCTTTCCTCGTGTTCATTGGCCATTTGAACGTGCTCTGCTCTGAACTGCCTCCTCTTCTCTCTTGCCAAAACGAATGTTCTTGTCGTCAAGTTTTTGGATCCTTAAGCTGTGGATGCGCTTTCACGAAGGTCTCTGAGCTGGGAGGCGAGAAGACGTGATTCTCAGTAGCTGAGAGTGGCTGGGCAGCTTGGTAGAAAGAATGACCCCACACGCAGGACAGCCAGCATTCGTGTCCTCCCTGCCCTGTCCTGGTCACTGGTGTACAGTGCATGTGAAGCAGGTCGGGCCCAGAGGAGGAATGCAGCTTGCCTAGGCGAGTGGTCTGGAAAAGTTTCATGGGAGATGCAAGTTAGGAAGAAGCCGTGTGTAGTTTGCAAAATGACTTGCACCAAAATACATGTAAAGTCCAGTTCTCTGCTGACTCTTGGAAGGCTCTTTATCAGGTGGATGTGCTGCTTGATTATCTGTGAGGATTTTGTAGTCGTGATCTCTGCCGCTGCCTTGACATACCCAAAGTTCAAGTCTGTCTGTCCCACCTTGTTGCAGTTTCTCACTGTGTGGTCAACCTCTGTGACTGGAGGTTTCTTTGGCGATTCTTGATTCTTGATTCTAGCCCTCGGTTGGTTATTCCCATCTTGGACTTGCATCTCATCCGTCTCGCCCTCCCCACCCAGGGTGGCTCCTGTGTAGGGACCAGGAGGTGGGGGATTCTGTTTTGGGAGGTAGGTTAGATCCTTTTCTCTTGTCAGAGCAGCCCTCCTGAAGCCAAGGATGGCTTCAGGGCCAGTGCTTCACAAGGCAACAACAGTCATTGTTGGGTTTCCTCCCAGGCTAACTTCTAAATGTGCCAGTATGTGAAGACTGCAAATCCACTTGGCATCCTTTTGGTTACCACCTGAACAGGTAGGATACAGATTATGAAAGTCTGCTGGCTGGGCATGTGCTGGAAGCGACTCAGGGAAAGGTAGGGAGTTTACGGGAGCTGCCCCAGGTCAGGAAACTGACATTCATGCCCCAGAATTTCTGGAAGAAGGTGTTGGAGAGCAGAGCAAGCCACCCTCCTCTCCTTGCGACCGTGTTTGCAGTGCATGTGAAATGACGGGGTCAGCTTGCCAAGGTCATCCTCTTGCCTGCCCACATGGCCTTTTGGACACTGGCTTGCTAGAGCTGAGCCCTGTCTCTAGCTCAGAAAACACCTGCTTCCAGACTCTCCCTGTTTCCGTCCTATAGAATAGGGCTCATGCAGAATGCTAACAGTGTCCACCCTCAGAACCTCCTAGTGTGTGCCACCAGGAGTGGCAGATGCCAGTTCCTTCCAGTCCACAGGCTGTGGCATTTCTGCACCAGACTTGCTACCTTTCCCTTGGTGACAACAAAGAGGGGAAGGAGAGAAGTAGTGTTTTGTTTTGTTTTTTTGCCTGCACCCCACACAGTGTTCTTGATGGTCCTGGTTTGTACCATCACAAGCCTTGATGCTTTCTGTAGTTGTGTCACCTTCTAGAGAAATCCGAGTCATTATTTTGCTTATAGCTGCTCCCATTGAACTCTTACAATGCTCACATTCCCAAGCTTACATAGGCAGCCTCTCAAGGTGGGGCTGCAGGGCAGGCGTTGGCACAGCGGGTAAGGTGCTGCCTGGGCTGCCTGTGGTCTGTGTCCAAGTGCCCGCCTTTGAGTCCTGATTGTGTTCCTAATTCCAGCTCCCTGCTAGTGCCCACTCTGACAGCTGGCAGTGATGGCTCAAGCATTTGAGTCCATGCCACCCACACGGGAGACCCAGACTGAATTCAGGGTTGTAGCTTCAGCCTGGCCCAGGGGCTGGCACTTGAGGTGATAGAACATCTCTGAATGCTTGTCTCAGTTTCATTTTCAAATTAAAAAAAAAAAAAGTGGAATTCTTTATTCTCTTTGAATCATCAACTCATTGCATTCAATATGAGAATGCTTCAGAAAGTTAATGGTAAATGGAATTAAAAGATACGTTTAATGCAAAAATGTCAACATTTGGGCATAAGAGAGGGTCTTCAAAAAAATTCCTGGGTGTGATACTATGGGTTTAATTATTTTTAACTTTCAAATGAACTTATGATTAAATCCCATTCTTTGCGAGCATTGTTGGGATCCCCTCCTATAACGCACGCACAGAATGAGCACCACGTCCAGCCTGCTGCGCTCAGCACGCGGTAGATTCCCATCGATCACAAAGTTATTCTGCCCTGGTATTAAAGACTCAGAACCAGGATGTTGAGATCAAAGAACAAAAATTGTAAAGACAGATCTGGATGCTGCATGCCTCCTCAGTGTTTTGACTTTTCTGGGTGCCCCACTTGACACCAGAATTTGGGGGGAAGCATCCAGAAACCTGTGATGCACCTGCTCTGACAGCTTTCCGTTTGGTAGCTGTAGATTTCTGAGCAGAAAAAGAATCATCTTTCACTTAATCATCCGCTGGATAAACCAGCTGGCACAGATAGAGAAATGTGTCCTTCTCACTGTCTTTGCAGCGCCTTAGACCTCGGCCAGCTGCCCTGACGTCCCCCAGATCCTTGAGCCTTGTGGTGGGGGTGGGACTTTGAGCCTAGGCTGGAAGGAGATGCTGTGGGTCAGCTGCCAGGCACAGATGGTAGCGTCCGCTCTGCACATCTGCTTGGGGATTCCGAAGATGCTGGCTGGAGAGGGGTGTGGTTGGCGGGCTTTCTGGAGCCCCAGCAGTCCCCCAGTTAGTGGATCCCCAGCAGCCATATCATACTGCACTTTCTCCTCTCAGCTGCTTAAACTTGAGATCTCCTGTATGGGGGACACACAAGGGGATCCACATGGTGCAAGAGAAATTCAGACCATTCGACTAGAACAGCTGTATTCTTGTGCATTTGATAAAGGGCCTGCCATGGTGTTGTAGTAAAACACACACCTGCTTTATAAGTAAAGGTGCACCCAAGGCTTCTTCCTAAAGTTCTTGGAAATGGAATTAAAAGTTAACGGATTTTTTTGGGTGCAAAAAAATGTGATTTCACATAGTGTTTTGGTAATACACATTTTCTGCCAGCTTTTAAAAGACCCTTTGTAAGTTGCTGATCTGATCGGAGCTTTTCATCTTCCGTTTGGAGTTAAGCAGTCCAGAGATGACTGCGTTAGCCAGTTGCTGTTTGTCTAGAACAGCGGTGAGGGGTTTTCAGTTGAATGGATGAAGAGACTTCAAAGCAGACACCAGTTGTCTAAATTAAAGACTGTTCCCCGTGACACTGTGGTATGTTCAGAGTTCCCATAGAAGCCCAGGTGTGTTCCAGATCCTGCTCTCTTGGCATCATTAGCCTCTGTGTGTGTAACAGTAGAGTGAAGAAATTTCTGGAGGGGACTGAGTGCAGGCACCACCATCATTCTGCCTGCTACGAAAGCCACAGGAGTCAGTGGTAGATGGGATCACCACCGGCATTTCCCTTCCCAGTACACGGTATTTTTCTTCAGACATAGGCTTAATGCTTATCAAATGGTGATTATGTTGAACAACACTTTATAGCTTCAATTTTTTTTTCTTAGAAGAGATTTTAAACCTAATTTATTGGAGCAGCAGGGAGACACTCAGAGGGAGAATGAGATAAATAGACCAGTCATCTGTTGACTCATTCTCTGATTACCCATGACGGCCAGAGCTGGACTGAGGACAAAGCCAGGACTTGGGAACTCAACCCCAGGTCCCCAACGTGTGTGGCAGGGAGGGTCTGCATTGTTACCAAGCTGTCATCAGTAACCCAACTCAGGTGCTGTAATGTGCCAGGCAGGTGTCTTCACCTGCTAGCCTAAACGCCTACCCCTCCTCCCCATTTTTTGTTTAGCCAAATATGTATTTTTCCTTATTACAAGGTGCAGAAGACATGGTACATGAACACGTTGTTGATCATGAAGGTCACTTTCTGTGGTTTGGCTTGTTTGTGCAAGAATGAGAAAGCTTGCCCTTGCTGCATGGGCTTCTTTTGAAAAGCCACCAATTCAGGTGTGTTGCTGTGAGGACCACGGGATCCATCCGCACCGTGATTCCAGTAAACCTGGCAGTGCTTTCTCTTCCCAGTATTAAAATCACCTTAGAAAAAAATAGAGTGAGGGGAGGAGGCTCCGGAAGTCCTCCCAAGCCAGGCAGGACCTCAGGCTTCCAGGCTGAGCCCTAAGCAGCTGCCTCAAACACTGAACTACTTCTTCCCATTCCAAACTCTCGGACTAAAGAATCTGGGGGCTGTCTCCCCACCTCCACCCCAGACCCGGGCTTGTCTCCCCACCTCCACCCCAGTCACGGGCATTAGAGAAGATTGACCCATGAAATGCACTTCCATAGGTGTCCTTAGGAATGAGGGTCTCAGGGTCTCTAACACCCAGACCCCCAGGGGTGGTCACCCCTGTTAGCAGGGCAGAGGGAATTGGTGTGTTCCCCTGCAGCCCTGGTGCACTGCAGGCTGCCAGCTTTGAGCAGCTCCCTGCAGTCACCAGGAGTCACCCCCTCTCTCATTGGAATGCAAGAGATAGACTTGACAGTACTATTTTGGAAACTCAGTCTTGTTCTTGAACAGTTTAACCCTTTGTCAGCCGTGCCTGCACATCCTGGCTATGACTGTACCCTAATGTCCCTGAGTTTGAGGTCGTTGTCTGCCACCAACCAAACCTGCTCTAACTCAACACGGAGGGGATTAGGAGCCTGGCAAAACTTGCTGGGTTTTTGCAGCCCACTGTTTCACTGGGTTAGTATCCACTCATCTACATTCTTCTCTCTGTCTCTTAAAGTTTATTTGTATTTATTTGAAAGAGAGAGAAAGATCTTTGTGTGAAAAAAATTTTTTTTTTTTAATTTGAAAGAGCTACTGCGAGAAGGAGAGCGAGAAGAGAAATCTTCCACCCTCTGTTGCTTTCTGAGGAGTGTTAGCAGGGAGCTGGATCAGAAGTGGAGCAGCCGGACTGAAACCACCCCTATACGGGAAGCACTCCTAAAGGTGGCAGCTTGACATGCTGTGCCACTGCATTGTTCCTCTTTTTCTTTCTTTCTTTTTTTTTTCCTTTTTTAAAAGATTTTTTTGGAAGTCAGAGAATGAGAGCATGCATCCATATTTTTCTTTTTTCTTTTCAGATTTACGAATTTATTTGAAAGAGTTAAAGAGTGAGAGGGAAAGACGGAGAAGGAGACTTTCTGTGTGCTAGTTCACTTTCCAAGTGGCTGCCCCTGCAGAGCTGGGCCAGTGGACACCAGCAGCCGGGAACTTCCTTAAAGTCTTCCATGTGGGCAGTAGAGCTCTAAGCATCTGGCTCGTCCTTTTGCTGCTTTTCCCAGCCTCATTAGGGCACAAACCAGTGTACCTGTGGGGTGCTGGTGCCATGGTGTTACTGGCTACATCACGACGCTCCCCTCCTCCCCTCCTCCATGTTTCTTACCACTCCACTAAAAGCTGGGCACCTTTGTGGGGAGCTATGGATGCCTCTCTCTCCATCAAGTATTTAGTTCTCAGGATTAAAGGGGCAGGTGGGCTCCCACAGTCACTCCAGGGCGCCGCGGGTTCCCTTTCTCTTCACCAACAAGGCTTTCGATGGAGACTGGGGAGGGGGAGCTGGGCCAGCACCCAAGGAACGGCCACCCTGGAGCACCTTCCTAGTCATCTTTGGAATGCAGTGTGGACAGAAGACCCTTGGCTTCTAAATCATTTGAATTGTGTGTGTCTTCTCCAGTGGTTGACCTCCGGTGGCTAATCAGTTCAGGGAACCCTAGAGGTCTTTGGTGAATGGTCATCTCAGCTCTTTGTGGACGCTTCTGAATCAGGGCATTTCTCTATGAACAGCCCAGATCAACAAAGAGTCCTGTGTGTTGGGTTTCGTTGGTGTTTTTACCCAGTCTGTCAGGCCAGCCCTCTTCCCTGCCAAGCCAATTCTTGCAGAGCTGGAAGGCTTTTTTCAAGCACAAAAGCTTGTATAATTTGCTTCCTTTGTCATGGTCCGAAATCCCTAGATGAGGACATTGGCTTTTTGGGTGTAGCCTGGTTGAAGAGTTCTTGTGCATAAAAGGAGATGCTGCCAGGTTTCCGTGTCCAGAGGTGTGCCATTGTATTGGATTGATTCGTCATGCCTTCCATGGGAGCAGGTGGTGGTTGCCCAACTGTCACCCTACCCATTTAAAGTCCTGCCCCCGAGAGTACCTGGTTGCAGTCAGCCACAGGGAGGGCTCTTGTAAGTTGCAGGGTTAACCTGAGGGCCTCTGGAACCTGGGCAGGGTCTGTCTAAAGCCTCCCTTGTCTCCCAAGGTAAAGTGACTTTCCTGCGGTCAAGTCTGCTCAGCCTGGGTGTTCGGGGTCCTCTCGGGAGCAAAACGCTTACAATTCCATGAGGTTCCCTTCCGGAGCTGAGCCTGAGTTGATCGTTTTCGTGTAGGCAGAGCTGTCAAGTCTGATCCGGGCTTCTCCCACAAATCCCTCTCGCACAGGGCGATAAGAACTTCTCATACAGATTAAACCCCGCAGCAGCAAACTCCCAGAGCTCCTCTGAGTGCCATTAGGACACCATGGCGTGGAAAAAAAAAAAAACCAAACTTAGAGATGTTAAGTAGAGATCTCCTGGTAACAGGATGTTTTTTTAAAAGAGGATTTGATTTGGGGATAAAATTTCCCTGATGATTTTGGCTCACTTGTGCCTTTGCATACAATTCTTGAAAACTGGAGCAAATACAGAGATTTTTTTCATTTACTTCCTGGCCGTATCTTCATCCATCCTTTTTTTCGACTAATGTCAGAAAGGGGTTTTTTTCCCGCCTTTAAAGGGATTTTTATCAACACATCCATTCATCGTTACTTTCTGGGCTTCATGTTTGAAGGGTGATTGTTTTAAAAACTGTCCAGGGCTGGCATGTTTACTTCAAACATCAACTTGGGTTCCCATTCAGAAAGCAACACATTGTTAAACCACTGAGATTCACACCTACAGATTCAGGGGCTCACAACAAAAGGGGTCCATACCCTGGTGCTCTTGGCAATCCGTACCAGGTGGGGATTACGGGCGTGCAGAGGAGAGAGCATCAGGGCAGGGTGGCGGGGGAGTCGTCTTGGCATCCTGACGTTTCTGCAACATCCACATTGGGGCTGGTAGAGGGCCAGTGGTCCTTGGAGATGCACCGTGTGGGGTGAGGAATGTGCTCTTATGGGCAAAAGCCCAGAGGAGCCCAACTCAGAAGGCACAGTGGTGCCAGCTCAGGCGTGAGTGGTTTGATTGGCAGGGACAGTGCCAGACAAAGAAGCCCGCGGCTCCATCGGTGCAGTGCGACGCCAGGGGCTCGTGTGACTTGGATGCTGTTGAGCCTTGCCGAGACTGACTCTTCTGTCCCACAGCTGAGTGCAGTGCCTGCACCTGCTAGGACCTCAATACTTTTTTTGTTGAATTGAAACGGGTCCTTCATCATGGTCCTTCCAGCCCTGGCCCCGGGGGGTTGGGACCATCACAAAGGGCTTTCCATGGAACGCTGTCAGTCTCCAACACATCCTCATACTTCTCTGGGACCTCTGTGGCTGCTCCTCTCTCCATCCTCCCCTCCCACCCCAGGCAGCACATCTGTCCCCGTCACTGGCACAAAGGACAGAGCAAGGAGACCAGAATGGTCGCCAGCAATCCCCTCACTGTCTGTGGGCACTGCCGAAGCAGCAAGCCGTGTGCATCTTCAGCCTCGCAAGTGGACTCAGCCTGGATTTGGATTGTTTTTTTAAATCGGGCATTTATTTGAGAAGCAGCGAAACGGAGTGTGTGTGTGTGTGTGTGTGTGTGTGTGTGCATTTGTACATGCTCATTCTCTGGCTTATTCCCTTATGCCTGCAATGGCTAGGATGGGGGACTGTACTAGAGTGAAGCCACATGGGTAGCAGGGACCCCACTACTTAAATCATCACTGCTTGTTTCCCAGATGTTAGGAGCTGGAAGCAAGTCTTGAACCCAGGCTCTCTGATGTGGCCACACGGGCTCCAGAACAGGTGACCCGTTGACCTCCATCCCCTTTGTGACAGTGCCACTCTCTGCTCCGGGGAGACAGGCAGGGAGGGGGCAGTTGCAGCTCAGAGTGACAAGTGACAGGGGTCCCTTGGAGCTGCAGAAGCTTCTGGGAGAGGCAGGGACCTAGCCTTCAGGGTCAGGGCAGTGCTGGAGACCCCCTACTTGTCTCAGACCAGAGCGTGCAGGCCCAAGGGGCTATGGAGTGTCCAAGTCTAGGAGGAGAAGCAGAGCTGCAGCTCTGGCTTAGCTGTGCCTGGGCTCCTGGACCAAGAGGCAACCAAGCATAAAAACCCCAGGGGCTCCGGGGGTTCTTGGGCTGTGGTCCTGTGTGGCCTCTCTGGGAGGTGTGAGGTCCCCAGGGCTGGCGTGGGCTACATTGTACCCTGCAGGCAACCAAGGCATGGGTCTCCCTGTGCAGCTCTGTTTATTTTTATTGGATAGGCAGGTTTATGGGGAGAAGGAGAAACAGAAGGATCTTCTATCCACTGGTTCATTCCTCAGATGGATGCACTAACCTGAACTGAGCCAACCCAAAGCCAGAAGCCAGGAGCTTTTTCTGGGTCTCCCACATGGGTGCAGGGTCCCAAGGCTTTGGGCTGTTCTCTACTGCTTTCCCAGGCCACAATCAGGGAGCTGGAAGGGACGTGGAACATCCATGGTATGAACTGGCACCTATATGAGATGCTGATGCTTGAAGGGCATGTGGAGGATTATCCAATTGAGCCATCATACCACCCCCCACCTCCATGCAGCTGTTCCTCTGGCTTTCTGACTTGGAAGGAATCCTCCAGTCTCTGGAGGAGGAGACAGAAGTGCCATCGGGGTCGGGGAGGGAGAGTACGTGCCATTTGGAGAGTATGTGCTCAGTGCTGGCGTAGTTGTCATAAAGGTCCTACCCCCGCCCCAGTGACCTGATAGTGCCGAATGTATGCACACCAGGCACTATCTTATCTCAAGCTCAGGGTTCAGATCAGACTGTAACTTGCTTCCAGTTGAGGTCAGGAGGGTGCATTGTCAGAGAAGGCAGAAAGTAGTTGGGGAAGGGTGGACAGTCGGACAGATGAATGGAAGGAAGGGAGGGAGGTAAGGAGGGAGGAAAGACTTGCTGTGTAGGGTGTAGGAAAAATTATTTCTCTCTGCCCCTCCTGGGTTCTCTGGCTGTGACTGTATAAATCACATTGGCAAGACAGATTAACAGGAGGAAACAGGCATTGGCACACTGTGGCTCAATCCTCCACCTGCAAGCACCAGCATTCCAAATGGGCACCGGTTCGTATCCCGGTTGCTGCACTTCCCATCCAGCTCCCTGCTTGTGGCCTGGGAAAGCAAAGGAGGACCACCCAAAGCCTTGGGATCCTGCACCCTCATGGGAGACCTGCAGGGGGATCCTGGCTCAGCTCTGGCCATTGTGACCTTTTGGGAAGTGAACCAGCAAATGGAAGATCTTTCTGTCTCCCTCTCTGTATAAATCTGCCTTTCCAATAAAATTAATTAAATCATTAATTTTTTTAAAAATGCTGGGAGATGATAGCAGTGAGAAACCACCCCCTGCTCACCTTAAAAAAATTGGTAGTAAAACAGACATTTGAATTGTAGCGCATCTCCAGTGTACACACAGGTGTACCCAACTCCAGACAACCCGGAGGAAAACAGCTCCAGGCAAACTCTGGGAAAGGGGGGCTTTTGGATTTTTAAGCCAGGAAGGTAGGTTAGGGAGAGGGTACCGGGAAAATGGGGGCCAGTGGGGGCTGTTGCCTTCTACCTGGTAGAAGTAATTTTCACTTACAAAAGGAGAAGCCGTGGCCCCGTTTTAGAGCTTTTCCTGTGTCTACCCAGCAGTTCTTTAGCTCAAAATAATTGTATGCCAAAGCAGCAGGTGGTGGGACGGGGCGGGGCGGGCCTTCCAGTGGAAGGAGGGGGTGGGAGGCACTGTCCATCTTACCTTTGAGCTTCTGCTCTGTCTCCTTTTCCCCACAGCAGTACAAAGGTCAGTGAGACGTGCCTACTTTTTTAAAATGTAATAGATTTGTTGCACACTAATTACATCCCCAGTACTCACACCTATCCCGAAGAATAGGCACAATGGCCGCTTCCTCACTAGAATGACTGGCAGTTTTGCCGAGGGTCCCGTGCAAGGGGCATAGAAATGAGACCAGAAGTTTTGTCAGCCAGGAGCTGACCTTAACCATCAACTTGCAGAGGAGGGGGAATTTTTTTTTTCCCACCAAGGGCCATTTGGGTAGTATCATTCATGGGCCATTACCAACTTAAAGATTAGCCTGCTAAGAGATGCGCTGAATCGAGTCCCACCTGTGGTTGCCTCTTCAGGGCTGGACCAAATGACTTTGCTGGCTTCTATGTGGCCCATTGGTGGGATCTGTCTTCCCCACCCTTGCCTTTCCCCTCCACTGAAATGCCTGTCTCTCCCTTCTGGGAACTGCAAATGGTTCCTCTGGGTTTGTGTATGGTTTCCTTGGAAGTGGAGGGGAGAGCTGGCAGGCACAAAATAGAAAATGGAGATTAGGCCTTTATTATAAACAGCTGTAAATACCAGGCTAGGAAGCGTGGACACTTTTTTTCTGCCGAGCCTGGAGTCATCGACTCGCTGTCTTGGAATACCACGCCGTGCTTAGCATATGCACCGACAGGAATCGATTTCCGAGACCTAATGTTTAGCAAAAGAAAAAAAAAAAACAACCCCACATGCGAATTGCAGGAAAATCTGCCCAGTGTGCTATCAGCAGCGGAGAAACACTGCACACGACGAGTTTCTGTGTTTGTGTTTCCCTGTGGGTCTGCAAGGACCCACACCAGACAGCTAACAGCAGTTACCTTTGGGGCAGAATGAGTGAGCTGGGAGTGTGAAGAGGCTTGTCAGCATTTTTGGGTGACTCTTGGTTTTATCTTAACAGGGAATATGTTATCTCGCCAGTAAAATGTGAGTTTAAAATGCAGAAAGAGAAGGGAGTCCCTGGCTTGCTTCCTGCCTGAAAATTTCCAATGAGCACTTGCACAGTCTGACACTGTTCTCTTGTACTCAAAATCCATGGGTTTCAAAAAGAGGGGAAAAAAAAATCCCCGTGCCTTCGTTGGCCCACTTGCCTCCCAGGACCCTGGGGCCTCATCCAAGCGGCTCGCCAGGCTGCGGGATGCTCTTGACCCACGTGAACCTCAGTCCCTCGGCTGTGCTGCCTGGGCACCGGATGCCACCCTGTGGCACGTGGCGGTGGCTGGCTCCAGGCAGCCGTGGGGAGTGTTTTTTCTCTTCCCTGGCACCGGGATCATTTCTTGGAGAGTCTCTGTGGACGCTGGCAAATAGTTTTGGCCTTCGTCCAAGAGATTGGGTTTCTACCAGTCTAAATAAGGCAGGCATTTAAGCGGGCTGCAGCCCCTCTGGTGTCTTCTTGATAATTAATTTTTTAACATTTGTTTTCAGTATAAAATCTGGGCCTTTATCCTCTTTGCAATAAAAACATAGCATGCATATTAGACCGTATTGGCACCCAACTTCACACACCACTCTTTTATTCCCTTCCAACTGTTAACTCCTATTAAGCAAGGCGAGGGATTTAATCAGATCCCCCTGCCTGCTCCCCCGGCTCTCCGGCGCGTGCCGTGTCTCATCCTCTGTAATTGCCTGTTGCGGCCAGGCGCTTGCCTGTCATTACACCACATCAGAGGCCACTTGTTAGCGACCCGGCCAGCTCCCAAGCTGTCCACTTTGCCATGCATCCCAGCTACTGGGAGGCCCTGGTGGTTGACCATGGCTGCTGTTGGAGACTGGGGAAAGGTAATTTTTTTTTGTTTTTGTTTTTGTTTTTAACTTGATCTACCAGAGGTGATTGCCTGTTTGTGCCTTTGATTGCTTGTCCTTGGCTCCCCAGAATCCAGGTTTAGGTCTAGGAGACCAGAGCAGCACATGGTCCTGACCATGGCCCTGGTCGCCTGTCGGGTCTCCCAGGGTCTGGAGGCACTATTTATGGGCACGGTGTTGGTGTTGGTGAGGCCCGCCTTGAGCTAGGAGGGCAGTTGTGTTGGACTCAGGAACCCACGGCTGCCAGCGCAAGCTTGGAATGCTCCAAAAGGGGCCTCTCATTTTCCAGAGGGCCACTTCTGGGCTGCTGTGGGCCAGGCTGTCTCCCTCCTGAGGTGGGGGCTCACCTGGAGCACTGGTCTGGTAGGAGCTGGGTGGAGGAGGTAGGTGCACTGCTACGTCGGCTGAATGGTGGGCTCCTCCCGCTGCAGAAGCCACCCTGGTCTCTGTCTCTTGTGTGTGTGAGTCTGCCGCTGGTCTCTGTGCTGAGTGGGCATCTAGGTGTTTGATTAACAAAGACATTGAAGAAGCATTCATTGGCAGGTGATTTAGATCCCAGCAGCGCTGGTTAGTGGGCAGAAGAGAGGGCATGAGAATTCACTGGAGCCGCTGGGGGGTGAAGGAACAGGACAGGGCCTGCAGTTATCCAAGTAAATTCTCCAAGGCTGCTTGGTGCTTCCCTGAATGAGGCCACCTGCCACCCATGGGTACCGGTATGCCTCACTCAGCCTCGTCACCTCCACAGCAGCAGCGACAGGGCAGCTTTCTGGGCATCACAGCTCAGGTGAACTTGAGATGACAGTGGAGCTTTCCTGGCACTACAGGGAAGTCCATGCCCACACATGCCCTGCCTTCCTGTGAATTCCAACTGAGTCAGTGATGTCTTGAAGACAGTGAAATTGGTGCTCTGAGGACCTGGCTGGCATGAGAACTTTTCCGCATTGATGCAAAGAACTTGGACTCCGTGTTTCAGGCAAGAGGGCGCACGCCTGGGGCCTCACTGAGCATGCCCAGGGAGACACCTGCAGGCTGGCTTGCTGACGGTGCTGGTGCGGGAAGCTGACAGGGAACAGCAGGATCTGATTGGCTTTTTAAAACATCTCTTGCTGCCTTGGGGACAGAGAATTGGCCTGAGTGTGAGGAGAGGCAGCCAGTGAGCAGTGACTGCAACCTTCCAGGGAAGAGGGGTGGATGGCTGGTGCCTTAGCACAAGGTGGCATTCCTGATCCCACATGAAGGTCCGGGAAGAGGACACCTCAGCATGTCTGAGAAAAGCATCTGTAGTATCTCTTCGGGTTCCCAAGATGGCCTTTGCCGTCTTCCATTCGCCTACACCCCTGGGGGCGGGGCGTCATGCACCTGTCCCACAGCGCCTTTGGATGTGGAGGAAGACAGAAGGTTCACCTCATCACTCCAGAGATGTGGAGGGGACACGGCTGACCCAGAGCTAAATGTGTCTTCCGTAGCTGTTCTAGGCAGGCAGAAGTGGGACATGATTAATTGTTTAGTGATAAATGGCACAGAAAACAAGGAACCATAGGAAATGAGAGCGCGAGCAGTGGAGAGAAAAGTGAGTGCCTTCCCAAGGGTTTCTGGAGCCAGAGCTGGCCTGAAAAGGCTCCGGGTGAGAGGCTGGGCTGGGTGCTGTGATGATCTGTGTGCACGGCTAAGAGGAGGCCGTGGCTATGCTAGGCTGCATGCCACGGCGAGCAGCTTGTGTAACCTGTGAAGCCAACAGAGGTCTCCCCAGTGGGTAAGTGACAGGTTGAAAGCAGTGGGTCTAAGGACCCGTTTGCCACCGTAAGTGGGATGGCTAGCATGAGAGGCTGGGGTGGAGAGGCCACTCCCCAGGCTGAGGAGGGAACAGGGAACTTGATACAGGGCCTGTGAGGGGTGGAGGGGCCAGAGAGCTGCAGCTGGGCCTACCGCAGCTGGGCAGTCCTGGGACTGATGGGGCAGGGGGCAAAAGGAGCCATACCTTAAGTCCCTCCTGAGCACCTGTCTCTGGGAGTCCAGACAAAGGGGGTGATGGAATGGGGAGGGGAAGGCAAGCAGAGCGGGGGCGGGGTTGAGGCTGAGAGCAGGAGATGGACAGAGGCCAGGAGCCAGCTGGGGTGCCCATGTCCCATGGAGATGGAAGGGCTGTGGGGATAAGGGGGAGAGAGCTATTGATTTGGGAGAAGGTAGACTCAAGCATGGTGACCAGGCACAGGCTGTGTCACTGATCAGCCTCGGAGAGCCGTAAGGGAGAATGAAAAAATAGACTGGAGTCGCCCTTGGAGATGAGGAGGATGAGGATGGCCAGCAGCCAGCGGGCCTTTGTAGGCACTGCACAGGAGCCAGGACATCCCAACTCTGCCCCTTGTCGCTCCACCTTAATGCCTCTTACCTGAGTGCCTGCTCCAACTGGGCCCTGGAAGCATTTTTCTGATACCTGCAGCCTGCGAGGAGGGGGCCCTTTCTTCAGGGTGGAAGTAATAAGGCTGGCAGCACGAGGTCCTGAGAGGTGCATTCTAATGGTGTAGAAAGATAAGCAAGAGGCTAGGTGATCACGGGTAGGAGAAGCAGGCATCACACAGCCACGAGCCTCCTGGACCTGGAGTAAAGCCCGACGTTTCCCGGTAGACACGCTGCGCTGGTACCCGCCTGCTGCGGCCACTTCACCGCAGATGCTGCTGGTGGCCAAAGCCCCTCCTGCACCTTGTAAATTACCTGCTATACAAATAGCTTGGCCTAGTGGTTTGCACATTTTCTTCTTGAAATGATTCTTCCACACGGGAACCAATTTCACCTGCCAACCCTCTCACCCTGCCCTTGGTACACATTTAAGAAAAAAAAAAGTCTCTTTCCTTCTGCTTTTCTGGGAGTTCATGGAGGGAGACAGATCCTTTGCGCGAGTTCCTTTAATCACCTGCTGAACACCGCTAACTGCGAGGCTGGCCTCCCTGCTGCGCTTCTGACTGCTTCCAATAAATTTCAGGAGCCACAGATCCCGCTGCAGCCACTGTACTCCAAGGGGAGAGGGCTGTTTCAGTTTCCCTGGACGTGAAGGGCACAGGGCATCAGGGCAGCCAGCACTCTGGCTTCTCCGTTCGCAGGGTCCAGAGCTGGACGCACCTCTCTCAGGACCTCTTGTTTACTCCTAATCCCTGCAGCAAGGAGCTGGGGGGTAAGGGAAGGAGTTACCGTCATGACACAGCTTGTTTTGAAAGTTAAGCTGTCTGGCCCCTTCCCTCTGGCTCCCCTACCCCATCCCATCCTATCCAGTGCCTCTGGAACTTTTCATTTTCGAAAAAGCAGACAGTGGCATTGGTTTAGCCCACATGAGTCCAGCCGCTGCCGCCGCCTATTCCCAAGTCCTTGACTGTGCTCTCAAGAGCACAAGTTCACCTGAAATCCCTGTCTTGTGCTGGAGTGAGAGGACTTCATCTACTCCCTCCCCACCCTGGCTGCTGTCCTAGTAGGGGTTTGTCGCTGAGCACTCCCTGGGAGCCAGGGATGGTGGCTAGCACTTGGTGAGGTGGGGCTAGTGGCACGTTCCCATTTTTCCAGAAGAGCAGTCTGGGACTTGGTTTGGACTGGTACATAGGTGAGGGGTGCCCAGCCCCTACAGCACGCTAGTGTCTGATCCAGTGTGGCTGCTGGTGGCCTAAGTGTACTCCCTGCAGGCCACTGGCATTTGGGGATTTGGAAGTCAGGCGGCCTGAGTTTGAGCAGCCCCTCCCTTACACCAGGGCAGATGGACCATGTCAAGGTCTCCAGGTAGAACTGGCTGTTGAGTGTTCTCTGCTAGGTCCCTCTCCTCTCCCCCCCAACACACACACACACACACACACACACACACACACCGGCTTCTGGCTGGGCACTTGTCCCACTCCCACTATAGGCCCATGGCCAAGGAACCCCCCACTCCCAGGGATGCTTGGGGAGGGTGTTCCTTCCCAAAGTCTGGCTGCAGCTGTGTTGCCAGAGGCCTCAGCGGGTGTGGGCCCGTCTGCACTTCTGGGTCTGGACCCAGGGGCTGTACTTTGTTGGAGTTGGGCACTTGCTTTGTAAAACTGTCAGAGTCTGACTTGGGGTGCTGAGAAAGCTGGCCTGAGACAGCAGGACAGGTCAGCAGGAGCATCCCTAGCCCGCACCACACTGACTTATGACAAGTACTGGCAGGCCAGTGAAGGAGGAACCAGAGAGGGGTGGCCGGGCGGGGTGAGAGCCAGGAGGCATCCTGAAGGAGGTGGCCTTTGAGAAAAGACTAGGATTCAGGGCTCTGCGGGGAGAAGTGGGAGGCCTGTGCAAGGCGTGTGAAACTTGAAGTCATGACCCATGGGCTTAAAGAGGACAGCCATGGAAACCTCTCTAATGACCGAGCCAGCTGCTGGAGCCCAGGCCCATAGGCAGTGTCATTTTTTTTCTCCCATCTAGCCTCAGGCGTAGGTTTGGTTATACCCATTTCACAGATGCAGAAACCGAGGCCTTTCAGCTAAGAAGTTGCAAGGAGTTGAGTGAAACCCAAGCAGGTGCTGTCCAGGTGCCCTACCCCTCACCTGGCTTTGGAGTTGACCTATTTTTTTTTTTTTTCATTTAAACCACACAGAACTGAATCTGGCCTGCAGTACTGAAAGGTATGGAAGACTCCACCCCACACGTAATCAGGCCAGATGAACCTTTGAGCCCACACCCTCCTTGTATAGATTCTCAGGACCTCACAGGCTCAGTGTCACAAGCCTCACCATGGGACAGCGGCACCAAGAACTGTCCTGGCAGAGAGCCCCTAGGAGCCCTGGTGAGGCTCTGGGAGAGGGGACCCAGGAAGTTAAAGCAAGTGAGGTCATATGACTTGTGCTTTTGGGAGACGACCATAAATACATCAATTCTGGAGCCTCCTGTTCTGATTCCAGCTAGTATGTTTCATCCGTGGTCTGTGGGGTCCCAGAAAGCAGCTGTGAGGAGCAGAGCAGTAAATTGGATTGTGAAAGTGCAGGAGAGAGAAATGATTGCAGTGGGTTTTTTGTTTGTTTTTCTTTTTGTTTTTACAATTACTTGGTTTGCCTTGGTCTGCAGAAGAAAGAGTCTGCTCTCGCTCGCTCGCTGTGCTTCTTGCTCTAACAACACATCCAGGTTAAACCCCTGCCATTATTGTATCACCATCATCTGGCACAGACTGATGCCTTGGCACTGACCTGGACCTGACCACTCCCTGGGACACACAGCCGCACGCCTGGCACGCACAGCACTCAGCTGCGACCCTGTGCAGGTTCGAATCCACGCGGGGCGCTGGTGCCCATGGCAGCCAGGACCCCTCCCCAAGTCACCTCGGGATCCAGAGCCCACTCCTCCCAAGGGTGAAAGCTCCGTTTATTGGTGCAGGAAAATAAAACAGTTCTCATTTTTTTTAGGTCGTGTTTTCCTTCCACACCTGGCAGGGGTCGGGGGGTGACCATGCCCCCCAGGGCTCCCAGAAACTCCAGTATCTGTTCTCCCCAGCGCCCCCCACTTTGTGCGGGAGGCGTTGGTGCCAGCGGTTGTGTTCAGGCCTCCTCTTTGCTTCATCTCTCTGCACATTATTAAGAATCTCACAAAAGTGAACTTAAATCTATTGTACCAAGCACAAACCGCCCTTTTTTTTCTCTTCTACTTAAATTTTCACAGACTCTAAAATAGCAGTTGCCATTTTGGGCCACCTTCTCTTCTGAAATATTTAATTCTTCCTTGGGCGGTTTAACGTTCTGTTGCCCAAGGATTAACTTCCATTTTCCAAGAGAGTCTATTAGCCGAGAGAGGCAGAAAATGTGTTTCATCAAGTGGGAGAGATGGGGCTGGCCGCGCAAGCAAAGAGAACCTTTTTTTTCTTTTCTGAACTCGCTCACCCATCAGCAGAGCTGGGACCAACTGCTTTTATTAAACGCATGGTGATTTTTAAAAAAGCAAAGTTTCCCTGCAAAGGACCAATTTTAAGGGGATTAATGCTGGATGAATAATGCATCAGGGGAGCACCACCACAGTAATACTTAATTGGAAGGGAAAAGATCCATAGGGCTGCCAGGTGTGACTCCCGTCCACGTGGGAGGCAGTTCCTGAGCCTGCAGCCTACAGGGGGACGGCCAGGGTCACAGTGGCCACTGTTTCCCTAACTGGAAAAGAGGAGGGGGAAAAACGCGGACCAGAGAGGCCAGCTTTTGGTGACTCCGGCCTCTCCACTGGAAGGCCCTCATCAAAAGCCCAGTCCGTCCCTCCTAGATGGTTGAGTCTGACGATGCCACTCTAGGGTGACTGTGCTGCACGCCTGCGTGACTGTGGACCAGGAGAAAATGTGATGGCACCACCCTCAGCCCCTCAGCTGCTGGCAACTCCCCTGTGCCCTGCCGTGGGCAGCTGCGAGGGTTTTTTTTTTTTTCTTCCTTCCCTCCCTCTGCCTGCCTGCCTGCCTTTCTCTCTTCTGCTCAGCAAACTGGACCTCATTTCACCTGTGAGGGCAGGGAGGGGGCACACTGATGTTCTCTTTCTCAGACAAAATTGTTGGAATTTACTTACATAGCGGCAGTAGTCGGGGAACGCGCCGATTCCCTCGCTGGATCCACACGAGCCCCACGCCCTAGGCTCTCCAAGGAAGGGTCTAATGTACTCGCCAAGGCAGTTTGCGCCAGCATCACCCTGACGCTTTACAAGGCAGATTTTCCCCAATCCAGACGGGGCTGGGGGAACTGCTAACCCCTGCCAATGACTATCTCCCCACTTATTCTTCCTCTCCTTGAAAAATGCACTGGGAGAGGAGCCTCTAAGATCCCGTTTTCAGCATCTTTCCAGCCTACTGCTGACCAGGCACTATAAGATGCTTCCTGTTGCCCACTTGGTCCAAGAACCACAGATTTCTGAGGTTCAGCGGGTAGCAGCCTCCAGGGGTGCGCTGGGAGTGTTGGGCTCCCAGATACTTCACACATGGCATGTTTCACCTGTAAAACGGGACAACCCCGGGCCCTGGTGTTGTGGCAGATTGGGTAAAACCACCGTCTGTGATGCCGGCATCCCATATGGACACAGGTTGGTGTTACTCCACTTCTGATCTAGCCCCATGCCTGGGGAAAGCAACAGAGGACAACCCAATTTTTTTAGGCCCCTGTTACCTAGTTGGGAGACCAGGAAGAAGCTCCTGGGCTCCAGCATGGCCCAGCCCTGGCCACTGCGTGTATCCTGGCCACCTGATGTGGAGCAGGCTCTCTGGGGCACTTTTTACCTACCTTCCCCATCGCTGCTTATTTTGTTTTTGACATATTCCATTCTGTAGCTACCTTTCCTCTCCACACCCATTCAGGCATAGCCTTCTATGGGCATATTTCTTACCAAGTAGACAGTGCGGTCTTAGGCAATATGGGTGCTTGCACTGCGTCTGAGGCGGTGAATTGGCTGGCTTTTAACAATGGTAACAGCGATCTCACAATGGCCTTGCCACTGCTCTGATGCGTTTTATCCACTGTAAGAAGAAGGATGTGTTTTGGCTTTGCTTTTGATAAGATCATTTCAGACAGACTATTTTAGAAAAATAATTAAAGATGCTTAAAAAAAGATTTATTTGAAAATCAGAATTAAAGAGAGAGAAACAGACAGATCTTCCATCCTTTGGTTCACTGCTAAGGTGGCTGTAATGGCCAGTCCAAAGCCAGGAACCGAGTTTCTTCTGGGTCTCCCATTTGGGCACAAGAGCCCAAGTCCTTGGGTCAATCTCTGCTGCTTTTCCCAGGCCTTTAGCAGGGAGCTGGAGCAGAAGTGGAGCAACTGGGACTTCAACTGGTGCCCACATAGGATCCCAGCCCCAGGATGCATTTGTGCTTTATTTTGGAATTCTGCCACCAGAGTTTCTTTAGAAAACAAATAAGGCACTTTCATAGCTAGAATGCAGGCATGTCTGCATTAATACAGTGGGTTGCTAATAAATACTTATCATTCAGATGTTGCCATTTGAGAAGAACAGGTGGAATGCAGAAGCTTTCTGTGACTTGGGAGGAACGCAGTGCAAAGGCCGTCACCATGTGATGGCTCGGAGACAGCCTGGAAAGCAGGGCGGGGTCCAGCAGTGAGAATATACAGTGGTGCACCACAGCCTGCCCGTCGCTCAGGACAGCGGGCTGCAGGGCATGCCCGTATGCATATCCATATTCATGTTTCTGGGAAAAGCATGTAGAGTAGCCCTTCCTTTTCTGAGGTCTTGCTTTCTTCAGTCAACCAGGATCTGAAAAACAGTTCTATAATGCAATAAGGAAGTAACCAGGGTCTGAAAATAGTAATGTTAGAGAGAACATTTGCATAATTTGTACTGTATCATGTTATCATTGTTCTAGTTCAGCATTGGCTGTTAAGCTCTTAGTGTATGCCATTAAACCCAAACCATGATCCCATGTTGGTACAGGAACAACACAGGGTCAGGATCTGGCACTCTGAGGATCTTGGGATGTCCCCCCTAGACAGAGGGGGGACTGTGGTGTTACAGTGCTCAGATACAGAAGATGAGGCTGGTCTTCTTTCAGAATAATGGGGGTATGAATCAGAAAAGTAGCCATCGTGTACTGCTCCGTTCTCGGTAAGGGGGCCCTTCTCAACACTCACCTTCTCCCAGCTTCATCTTCCCACTGCTGCCACCTTCCTGGGGCTACCCACCCGGCACCAGGCAGTGTTGGTGGGTTGTCATCGACCATTTACAGTCCTGGCCCTTTAATAATCAAAACCAAAATGGGGACTGCATTAGGTTCGGTTTCATCTAGTTCCCACACTTATGGAACACCTACTATGGGCCAGGTGCTGGCAGGGGACAACATCAAAACACATCTGAAATTCGTGTCCTCTTGGCGCCTGGTACTCTGCGACTTAACAACTTTAAATAAACACAAATCTTTGGACTCTGAAATAATTCTGCAGTCACAGTATAGCGACATCCTGGGGTCCTGCATAGCCACTCCACTCTTCTCCACGCTGGTTCCCTCTTACAGAGCCGAGGTTCAACAAGCAGGGAGACCAGCATTGCCCTGGCCTGTGTGTGATCGCGTCTGTTACATGTGCATATGCGTGGCGGCAGCAGCCTAGTCGGGACCCAACCACAGAGATCTCCTGTAGACACACCCATCCCACTCGCTCCGAACCCCAGCCTCCTAGTTTTTTGGAGAATGTTGTGTCAATGAAATCTGGAGCGTATGTGCTCTTTTTGTTGGTTAACTTGAAGCAAAACCAAACTTGGCACATCGCGCTTGAGAGGCACCTGTATGCGTCGATAGTTTATTCCTTTGTATTTCTGACTAATACTGCGTGAATAGATGTTACCGTCGTTTGCTTAACCACTTGCTTATTGCCAGACCTTTGGAGTGCTGCTGCTGGGTCATGGAAACCAAGGAACGTTTAGTTCTTGAAGAAGCTGTCATGAGTAGCTGAACCAGGTGACGTCTGTGCAGACCGTGTAGGAGAGACGTGTTTCTCCCCGTCATCTCCAGGACTGTGTGCTCTCCCTGACTTTTTAACCAGCATTAAGTGATGTGCAGCATATTTAAATCTGGCTTCAACTGGCATCTCCCTGGTGATAGTTCTGTTGCATTTTCTCATGTGCTTCTTTGCTCTCTGTATAGGTGTCCTTTTCAATGTATTGTCCTGACCTTCAATTTCTTTTTAATGAAAGACTTTTTTATTAGTCTACTCCTCAGAAGCCTGCAGGGGTCAAGGCGGGGCCAGGTAGATGTGGGAGACAGGGATTTGGTCTGGGTCTCCTGTGAGTGGCAGAGGCCTAGGACTTGAGCCCTCATCTGGTGCCTCTCAGGGTGTGCACTGGCAGAAAGCTGGAATCAGGAGTGGAACCAGGATTCCAAGTGACATCTAAGCCACTAGCTCCAGCGCCTGCTTCTGCCCGTTTCTAATTGGAATGTCACTGTACCACTAAAGAGTTCCTTGTCCAAATATCTCCCAGTGTGTATACTGTCTGCTCCTCGTCTTCACTGAGTTTGTGGTAGAGCAAGAGGTCTGAACGTTGGTCAGAGTCATTGTCACATGGTCTCCAAGGAGTCTTTGTCTAAGGCACATCTTGACATCCTCTCCTGTGCTCCTATCCATGTGGCATAGTTCTACATTTATACATCCAGCTGCATTGTCCCTTTTGCGCTCAAGAGAATGTGAGGTGTGACGTTTGTGGTTCATGTTTTGTCTGTGAACACTGCTGCAGCAGCATTTGTAACAATGATGTCCTTCCCCTCCTGAAGTATTTTTGCACTACGGTCAAAAATCAATCTGGGGCAATTATGCGGGGTTGTTTGTGGGTTCCCTCTTCTTCCCATTGATCTGTGTGTCTCTTCTCCCACCAGTGGCAGTCTTAATGACTGGCTGGCCGGATAAGAAGTCTTGAAATCAGATTATTCTCACTTTATTCCAAATTGTTTTAGCTATTCTAGTTCCTTCACTTTTACTCACACATTTTAGAAATCTCTGAAGAATCACTTTAAACCTGCATCAACTTGGGAGGAATTGACATTATTGACTATGTTGTGTTTCCAAATCCTTTTGAATGTAGTATTCATGTGCTTAGCTCATTTCTGTGATTAGCATTTTACAGTGTGGCTTGTGTTTTGCTAGATTTACACATGAGTGAATGAAGGCAGGGTGTATTTTCCCTCTTCCCGTACACAACCTAACTCCTCCAGCACCAAATGTGTGGACTTTGCCACCCATGAAGCAGGTCCTCGTGGGCACCTGCTGGGATCCTCTGACTGTATTCCTGGAGTTAACGTGAGACTCACAGGTTAACAGCTCAGGCCAACCACACGGCCCTCAGTTCATTCTCCAGCGACAAGCCCAGCTGGACTCTGTGCTGACTGTGCAGGGCAGTCAGGCCCCACAGCCAAGCCCCTCTGGTTGGGCCAGTCTTCTACAGCGGCTCAACAGAAGCCAGGAAAACACCTGCCTTCTGTTTACCAACTGTTAATAAAGAATGTAATAAATGATACTGATGGCCCCAACACAAAGTAATGATAAATGAGTGATGAACAGGCCAGTTACCCTGACCTTACCCTAACATATTGTAGGTAGGTACTGAAATGTCACACTGTGCCGCACTTCACAATTAACTATGTGTCAAAATTAGGGGCAGGCATTTATTTGGCCTGGCAGTTAAACTGCCTGAATTAAGTTCCTGCTTCTGACTTCCTGCTAATGCACCCCTTAGGAGGCAGCAGGTGCTGGTTCCAGTGGTCAGGCTCCTGTCACCTATATGGGAAAGGCCATTGTCCTTCCTGGCTCCCAGCTTTGGCTCTCTCAGGCCACTGCAAGCATTTGAGGAGTAAACCAGAAGAGAAAAGGCAGTTAATGAGGTACACAGGGCTAAGTCTTCAGGGGTCCCAAGCCCTGCAGTTTCTGAAGCTGTGTGATTGGAGGGCACACCCTCCCAGGAACACTGAGGCTCTCGGAACCTCATGGCTCAGGAAAATGGACTTTTTGTTAAGATTTATTCCCCCAAATGGTCAGAGTTGGGTCCAGCCAAAGCCAGGAGTCAGGAGCTTCTTCTGGGTCTCCCTCTTGGGTGGCAGGGGCCCACGCACTTGGGTCCTTTTCTGCTTTCCCAGGCACATAAGCAGGGAGCTGGATCAGGAATAGAGCAGTCAGGACTCAAACCCAGCACCCATATGGGATGCTGGCATCATGGATAGCAGCTTATCGTGCTCTTCCACAACACTGGCCCCAGCTTTGCGGATTTTTATGGAGGCTTCAGCTCAGCTGTGTGGTCAAGGACTACATTTTCTGCCCCTTTCCCTTCTTTGGAGGGTGGGTGTAAGGTGAAACTGAAAGCTTCAAACTTCTGCTCCTGGCTTGGTGTCTCGGGTAACCAGCCCCAAGCAGGAGTCCGCTCCTTAGAACAGCAGGTGCTGCTGTCCGGACCCAGGGTTTGTGATCAGGTATTGGAACCAGAGGTTCCCTAGCACTCTTACAGGAAATGATAACGATCTGAGGGCCGTGCCAGGAACAGAAAGCAGAGACCGTCTTGTGTATCTCCCATTTCACTGCATGCATTTCTGCTCGTGATTGTGAAGGGCATTGTAGTTTTA
This sequence comes from Ochotona princeps, assembly GCF_030435755.1. NCBI lineage: Eukaryota > Metazoa > Chordata > Mammalia > Lagomorpha > Ochotonidae > Ochotona > Ochotona princeps. The sequence goes on along the minus strand of NC_080852.1, from coordinate 29,512,201 downwards.
AATTTGGCATTCACACGTTCACTGCTAGCATGCACACACAGTTTTTAATGTTCATGTTTCCCTTGTATTCTCTGACCCGGAATCTAACAGCTAGTTTTTGTTTTTTAGATTTCTTGGGATTAGCCTACCAATCTCATGCCATTTAGAAATGTGGGGGTCGCCTTTTGTTCTTTTTACCTTTTTATCCCCCTGCTTTTAACTACGTTGGTTAAAACTTGAACTACTGTGCTGGGCCGCCGTGGTGAAAGCAGGCGGGAAGAGGGACTTCAGTGTGACAGTAGCAGGAGAGCATTCCTTAGGCGCCTGCATCAAGCGGGGAAAATTTCTCTCTTTTCCTGCTTTTCCCACATAAATGGATATGTTCGTGTCTTTTCTTCTTTAGCCTGTTAGTACGAGTACGGGGGGACTGGATGGATGGAGTTCTGAATATCAAGGCAGCTTGGATCTCTGGAATAAATCCACTTGGTAATATTGCTGAATGTTATGTGCTAATTTAGGGAGCTTTACATCTAAATTTAGAGCGAGCATGATCTGTTGGAGTTTTTTGTACTGTCCCTTTCTGGTTCAGAGCTAGCTTAATAATCTAGGTATCCTGAGCTGGGAATTGTTTCTGTGTTTCCTCTTGCTGTGTCTACTAGAACAGGGTCTGAAGAACTGATCTAGTATTCATTCTTTTGGTGGGATTGCCCTGTGAGTCCACATGGACCAAAGATGCCTTTTTCAGGATATTTTCAATTACAAATTTGGTTTCCTAAACAGTTACAGGTCTATTCAAACTCTTTAATATTGTGTGAGTTTGTAGTGGGTTTTTTTTTTGTTTGCTTGTTTGTTGAGGTCTGCTTCATGCAAGTTGTCAAATGTATGTAGCTTAAGGTTGTTCCTAGGAACCCTGTAATAGCTTCCTGGTGTCTGCAGGGTCTCTGCTAATATCCTGTGTTTCAATTCCTGACGCCAGGAGCTGCTGCTTTCTTGTCTTGCATTACCAGTCTCGCTAGAAACTTGTCAGTTTTCATGATCTTCTCCCGAGGCTTACATTTTTACTCATCCATTTTCCCTGCGTTTCTATTTTCAGTTTTACCAATCTCTGCTCTTCATGAATTCCGTTCTCTGCTGACTCTGGGCTCATTTGAAAATGAACAGTCACATGCAAGGATATTTCAAAACGCCCGTGGAACATGGAATTCAGATGCTTGTTGTAGTGCAAAAAAAATAATAGTAAGTTGACATCAATGTACAATTTCTTGATAGAATGCATTTTCCCTAAATTTTCTCAGACCCACCCCCTCATACTTTGAACTTGCTTTCTCCTTCTTCCCAGTATTTGGATGACACTGCCTTTCCCAGGACCACTGGTGAACCGGGGACTAGCTGTGGCAGCAGTGAGTGCCCACCGCCTCCTGCTTTTCATCTTTCAGTGTGAAGTGGGTTATTTTGCAGGCTTCTGAATGGGATGTAAAGTTTTAACCAGCATCTTCACTGAGTGTATCCAGTTGATCTATTAAAAACTTGGTTTGTGGTAATAAGTGTTTCTAATATTGGATCACTGTAAGAATAAACCCTCTAAGAGCATGCTCTGTTGTTTTAAGACACTGCTAACTCTGATTTAGGAAATGCTGTTGTGATTCCTGCTTATGTGTGCATAAATACAATGGTGCTTATAGGCACTGTGGTTCGCCAAGCCCATGACCTCTTTTACATGGGTCATCTGTTCTCCCTGTGGTCACTCTATTGAATTAATATTAACATTCTGATTAGATATTAAATTTCTTCCTGTTCCGTGTCCTGCCTGGTTGAACTTGGGTCTGTTCCTCGCTATTTTGGTGCCGTCTTACCCATGTCTGGTATGCAAGTTATCCTTGCATCTTGTCTTTTAATCTATAAACTGAGAAGTTTCATATATTTTTTCTGCTCTGTGCAGTGTAGCACAGGAAAGAATATGTACTTTATAAACGTTGCTGAAAGTTTAAAAAAAAAAAAACAACGGCAGTTGTAAAATATGTGCCTGGGAAATGACTGGGAGGGGGCGGATCTTCCCCTACGTTTCCATGTTGTTCTGCCTTTAGATGCTGATCTGTCCATGGTGTCAGTATCTGCTTGAGTCGCTTCATTCCAGCAGTTTCTTAAATTATCTATTCCTATGTTTAAATTTCTTCTATATTTTTGAATGCGTGTCTGTTCTCCAATGATTACGCTATGAAGCCCATTTCCTTAATGATACACTCTTCATCATCCTTCATTTTGCTTTCTTTATATTTCTTCTTGGTGCTTTTCATCAGACTGGTCTCTTATTGGTCTTCATATCCTGTGAGCTTAATATTCAAACTGAGTTGCTTGCTTTCTGTTTCACCATTCTGATTTTTCCTTATTGAATCTAATTTTTCTAGATTTTTTTTCCCAAGTTCTTGAGATGATTACTTAGTGAATTTTTAACCTTCGCTGTTTTCAGAGTCCCTTCATGATGCAGCTTACAGCTTTGGAGTTGGCTACCCTCATTATTATTCATTGCTCTATGGTTTGTAGTTTCTGTGTTGATTTCTTTTGTAAATTATTCTTGGGTTACAGCTCCAAAAGGCCTATTATGTTTCTCTTTTGACATTCTACTGAGAATTTTTATTTGTGGCTGAATGATTGGTCGTGTTCTTGAAGTGTTCCACAGGAATTTGAACATACATGCTGTCTGAGTTTAAACATGAAAATCATCTTGCTTGATATGACTGTGTGTACAGAAACCATCCACATCCTTGCCTGTTTTCTAGTCTTTTAGAGAGAGGTGCTACTTTCCTGGCATGGTGATGGGTTTGACAGCTTCTGCCGTCATTTCTAACACCTGTTACACTGTCCCTTGCTGTATGATTGGAGTGGGAGTATTTTATGGATTGTGTCTTTAATCCATGTAATATTCCCATTGCTTGTGGCCCTGAATTCTATTTTTGAATAACACTAATTTTGCATCTTTTTTTTTCCTGACACCACTAGGTTTCTCTCTGGTCATTCTCTCGTTTTAACTCTTGAATATAACATGTGAAGGTACTTCCAAAAAGTCTGTGGAAAATGGAGTTCAAAGTTAAGTTTATCCTTCAGCGAAACATGTTGAAATCCATGCGCACTTGTTCCATATAGGCATCTTCGGGCACTTTGTGAAGATCCCATGTATATGTCTTTAAATTGGTTTTTTTTGCAAATATCTTTTAATTCCATTTTCCTCAAACTTTCTCAAGCACCCTCATCTCGTTTCATACTGGAAAGTCTTTTGCTGCACAGAATTTGAGCTAGCTGTCTTTCTTATGAATGTGATCTTTCTGGCTGCACTCTGGTCGTTTGCTTCCATTTTGTCCTTTACATGCCATGCCTTGTTGCTCTCCCGGCTTCCCTGCTCTTTGCTTGCTGGACTCATCATTGGGGTTTCTTTTTCTTTTTTATCTTTTGGTGCTTTGGAAGTGCTACAACCTGTGCTGCTGGTTTTGTTCTTAAAAAAGGACTATTTCATCTCTGTCGTTTGCAAGGAAAATACCATTTTAATTAGGAGGTTTCATTTACCCTCCCTTTAAGCCAAACTCTTCAGCACATTTGTTACATGCTTTTAACTTTTAAGGACCTTTTCCTGCCCCGACTGTTGGCTTTGCGTAATAGCCCTTTTTATTTAGCCACGCTACTGTGCATCTCTGAGGCTTTGCTTTTCTTTCCTGGTGAGAAGCAGAAAACAGACGTGCTTGGTCTACCATTTTGGACCAGAAGTCGGAAAGTAGCTTTAGGATATTGAAACATGTATTTTTGGGAGCAAACAGTCTCTGAAATACTGTCTCTATAACTGATTCCTACAGAGAAGTACCTTGTCACGTAAATGTAAGACTGATAAGTGAAATATAAGAGAGGGAGCCGCGTCTGTCTGCGGTGAGTGGACTGGGCAGCAGGGCTGGTGGCAGAGGCTGGGTAGGGGGCCGCGTTTGTGTTGGCAGCACTGGGTAGATACACTAGCTGCCTCTATTAAAATGTAGCTATTAGCAAATGAAATTAAATACTTCGGTTGCCTAGTAACTAATCCAATCTGAGAAAGAGGCAAAAATAGAATACATAAATTTAGAACTTTTAGACCACCTGCCAAACAAAATATTCTTGCTTGTATCCTTTTGATCATCCGTGATTTGGAGGGAAGAAAGTGCTTTGGTGTCAAAGAGGCACCACAGGCGTTGACATTTCTTGCTGAACGTGCAGGACAGTCAGGCTTCCCCCAGAGACCTCGGCCACAGCGGCCCTCAGAGTACCAAACAGAAGCTTGTACAAACTACCGGGAATTTGGTTTTGTTTTGTGATTTAATTAAAATGCCAAAGGGCATTTTGAGATTTCAGCCACATTCTGCCATGGCAAGAAAAGTATAAACCATCTGCTTTATCCATTTTTATGTAAAATAAGCACATCATTTTGCCTACCAATCAGTTTTTCAATAAGACAGAACATTAACAGCTTAAGATGATTTGGTAACATTAATTACTTAGCTTTAAGCGCTAATATTATATGATCTATGTACCACAGTAAATTAAAAAAAAATAATAGTGTATTTATACACTGACTCCAAGTACAAACACTTGAACGCTTCGGGTGGTAAGAGTAATGCAGTTAATTTCTGTATTCTTTGGAGCCAAATTAATTTATCACTTCTCTCCCTCTTTCTCACATACACATACACACAGAGAAAGTTTCTTAAGCCTTTTGAGTTTGTCTGTACATATATCAGCATGTATTTTCTGAGAACATAACCAAGTGTAATTCTACAGTCCTGAAAAATTGAACATTAAGCCTGAATTGTTACAATTGTATTGGTGTCATATTGACATCCATACAACCCATCTCAGATTCTGTCCCATATTTCAAAAATGTCCTTTATAGAAATTTCTCCCACCCTGAATCCAAGATTCAGTGCAGTGGTGCATGTTGCCCTGGGATGTGTCTCTTAGACCTTCTGTAATCCCAGAGTGTCTCTCAGGTTTCCTTGCCCTTCCTGACACTGGCATTTTTGAAGGCAATAAGAGAATGAGCTTCATGTGGGATTTAGATGGAAGGCATTTTTTGATCTTTAATCGATACTCTTCCAGATCATTACAGGCCTGAAGAAACTCGTGCAGATGATCAGCCAGCCTCCACACCCTCTCACCCCCAAGTGGGGCTTAAGGAGCTGTGGTTTCCAGTTGGGAGGACACTGGCTTCTCGGTGTCCCCACTGAACACCTGGGAAATGTCTCCTGACAGTGCCAGGGACTCATCCCACCAGAGGAAAGCAACAATCCCGTGAGCGGGAAACCTGTTTCTTTTGCTCAGTATAGAGCCGTAAACGCTCATCCAAAAGGATGGAGACCAGCTCAGTATTCTGACACCAACTGGAAATGTCTTAAGAAAGGCTGGCTGCTAAACTGCAGGGCTGAGCTGAAAGTAAACTTCCCTGGCCCTGCAAAGGGACTAGTGGGGTTGGGAGGGGAGGGGTGGCGGGGAGTTCATGGTTGGGTCATTGTAAATACTGCCTTCCTGCCTTAAAGTTAATTCTTACTACACATCCAGATTTTCAATGATGGATTCAGTTAGGAAGGGTTTTTATGGGAAGCATGTGTGTGTCTGAGTGTACGTTTTTACACAGGGTTAGGACTGGAACAACCTCGCCAAAGAACTTTCTGGCCCTTGGCACTCGGGCGTCTCGGGTCTGCACCTCCTGCAGTCACAGGCTTCCCGTGAGCAGGAGCCATTTCCCACCATGGCTGCACACACCTTCTACATCCCGGCAGCATCGGCCATCTTCACAGCCTCTGTGTGTGCTCTCTGCTGAGTGCGCTTCATCCTTTAACATGCTGCTTTTCCTCTGCTCCTCCTCCTCTCCATCCCTTTGCAGTATTTCCAGTCTGAAAAGTGCAGGCAGGAGGAAAGGATGTTTGGTGCAGTGACTAAGACCCCGCACCCCCATTGGAGGTCCAGCTCTACCCTCGATTCCTGCTGCAGCAGCAGGTGATGGCTCAAGCACTTGTGTCCCAGACACTCACAGGCCACTTGCCTTCAGCCTGGTCCAGTCCCAATTGTTGGGAGCATGTGGGCAGTAAGACATCAGACAGAAGATCTGTGTTTGCCTTTTAAATAAAGTGAAAAAGGAAAAAATTTTTCTAAAGAAGCGTACATGGGAAGCATCATGGCAGTGGCTTCCAGGCAGGGATGCCGGAATCTTGGAGCATCTCATCGTGGTGGTGCATGCCTCCCTCTGTGCTGGAACTCTGAGCGGGGCCCTGGGCTGGAGGCTGTCCCCTGCTCTCCTTGAGCTTTCCAACCCCTCCAGAGCAAGGCAGAAGTGAGCAGTGACATGGAATGTAGATTTAATTTCCCATTGTTTCCATCTGCCGCTCAGTCCTTCATTCAACAGGCGTGCTCCTTGCCCTGCAGCTGGAGGTGCTGTTAGCTAGAAGCAGGACTCCGGCGTGTAGAGGCCGACCCTGGCAGCAGAGAAGCAAGCAGTCCTTTCATAATCTGAGCAGTTTACGTCCTGCAGTTGTTCGAGGCAAAGCTAACAGAGCATGACTTGGGAGTCTCACCTTGTGTGTGCTTTCTAGACACACTGTGGGTTAATTCAAATGATGCTTCTCTACTGTGATTCGTTCACATGCTTGTCTGCACCTTAGTAATTACCATTCCAGTCACATCTGCCCCTAAAACCGGGCCATATGCCAGTCTCTTTTGTTACTACTCTTAAAATCGCAAGGTAACAGACTGAGATGATGATGTGAAATGGTGTAGGTGTCACTTCTTCACCTCTTTCCAAAAGGTCTCCTCTTCGAGCTAAGGTGTGAATTATGAGTGTGCACCTGGAGAGCCTGGCTCCGGCATGACGGCACAGGACAGCAGTATCAGGGTAGCTGCTAACGGGCCTGCAAGCCACGGAACCACAGCAGCGGGAGCAAGGCAGCTCTCATGCCTCTGGGAGGACAGAGCCTTTGCACCTTCTGTACACGAGTGCCTGATGTGTGTGAGAGGGAGACAATGAGAAAGGAACCTGAAAGAGAAAAGGGGAAACTTCAAGATTCAGAGAAGGTGAACTGCAGTGCGTACACTCTTGCTCTCCCTGGCTGTCAAAACTAAGCAAGGAGGACCATTGTTCCTTGATAATTGTGCGCATCCGTGAGCAGGACACCCATTCTTCCCAGCAGCTGGGATGACAGCCTCCCTCCTTGGCAGCTCACGTGGCCTTCTGTTCCCCAGCCGTGCCGCCCCCCTCCCAGGACGGGGAGACACCGCGCCCCCCGCCATAGGACAGGCAGTGTTTGTCGGGTGTGCCGTCATGGGTATGTGTTTCAGTCTCAGACACTGGAGCGCAGACACAGGATGTTTGTTGTCATCTTCTAGACACGGCTAACAAAAGCTTCACTCGTGCAGGAAAGCTAAACGTTGAGGCTGCACACCCCATGGCGGGGGTGGAGGCAGCGAGCTGCAGCAGGGCACAGGAAGTATCATTTCCTTTCCTCTAGGAAAGGAAAATACAGCGCTGGCCCTGCCCAGAGTTTCATCCCCCAGCTGTCAATTCTTGCAGTTAATGTGTTTTGTCAGGCAAGTCTTCAATACAGATTAAAATGAAATGCCAAGTAATTTCCACCTCTCGGCCATTGGTGTCTGGGAACAATGGAGTGTTTTGGTGAATGTCAGTTAATGGCACTTAGGGCTCGCCGCCAGGACCCCATCTCCCAGTCTAAGGACTGGGGAGGGGAGACTGTAGCAGGAGGGGTGGGGATGGGCCTCTGTAATCCGACTGCCTGATCACAGAGATGCAACATGAACCAGGATGCATCCCTTGCCAGGACCCACCGTTGTTAATGGAACACAGTTCCTTCACACCCAGGGCGCTGGCCAGGCAGATCATGGTTCCAGGGGAAGAACACGGGATGCTGAGTGTCTGTTTCCTTTTTGATGGAAGCAGGCACTACAGAGCCCCTGGGTGGAGCTGCGATGTCCCCCATCCTGTTGTAGGGTTTTTTAACCCCAAATACAGCAGCAACCTAAATTCTTGTCTCGCCGGAAAGAAGAATTTTTGTGCGGACACAGTTTGGTTTTTTTTTTTTTTTTTTAAAGATTTATTCATTTTATTACAGCCAGATATACGCAGAGGAGGGGAGAGAGAGAGGAAGATCTTCCGTCCGATGATTCACTCCCCAAGTGAGCCACAACGGGCCCATGCGCGCCGATCCGAAGCCGGGAACCAGGATCCTCTTCCGGGTCTCCCACGCAGGTGCAGGGTCCCAATGCATTGGGCCGTCCTCAACTGCTTTCCCAGGCCACAAGCAGGGAGCTGGATGGAAAGTGGAGCTGCTGGGATTAGAACCCGCGCCCATATGGGATCCCAGGGCTTTCAAGGCGAGGACTTTAACCGCTAGGCCACGCCGCCGGGCCCCACAGTTTAGTTTTAAAGCAAGATTTATTAGAAAAGTTGAGAAAGGAGACTCCCTTCCTAGTGACGGGAGGGGGCTCTGAGATAGAAAGGACCCTTACCCCCTGCCATAGTGGCAGGAGGAAAAGTGGAAAAAAGAGACCCCACCTTTTAAAGGTTTACTTCAAAGGGGCTCCCCAAGGACAAAAGGAAATTCCTGGTCTCCCCTGGTATTTGGCTTTGGGGCAAAAGACCAGACAGGTGTCAGACATTGGACATTCCTGGCCTTGGGAACAGGGGTACTGCACTTCCTGCAGTCCTCTTTTCAATGATAAGGAGATCAGCCTGAGGCCCTCCCACACAATGGCCAGAGATGCTTCGGGTGGGGAATTGATACGCTAATGTCACCCTTGTTCCTTGGAAGAGAGGTGCTCTGGTGAATCTAAGACTTGGTGGGGGATTTTATATTTGAGAAAAAAATGACTTGGGGACCCAGAATACCCTAACTGCCTACTACCCAGTCTAACTCCTCTCACAATCCAATGCATGTCGCTGCCTCTGCCATCACCCAGGGTGGGTAGTACTGGAGAGGGGGATAAAAACGGAAGCACCGGAACCCTTTGCCCTGTGGATTTCCATCCTCACCTTCCCCAAACTGGCATATGCAACAGGTTCATTTCTCTGGCTCCATTCTTAAACTTGATTGGGAAGATTTCCTTTTTGTTTATTCTTCATTCCTGTGGGGGAAAGGAGCTTTAGCTAGAAACTGCTGACTTACAATTTTATAGTTGTGCAGGTAACAGTGAATAATTCTGAGCAGTAGTCACTCAAAGGCTCAGGTCACGGCCGGCCCCCCGTGCAGTCACAACTAGCGGCCTGTTGCTCTACTTTGGTTTATGCGTGAGTGTTGTTGTTTTGTGTTTTTTTTTTAAAGTTATTTGAGAGGCAGAGAGTGCTTGAGCTCCCATCTACCAGTTCATTCCGCAGATGCCCAGACAGCAGGGACCAGACTGGGTGGAGCAGAAGCCAGGAGTGGGAGAACTTAATTCAGATCTCCCACGGGAATGGCAGGAGCCCACCATGGAGCCATCAGCTGCTGCCTCCCCGAATCTCCATTACCAGGAAGGTGCAGTCAGGAACCAGAGCTGGGACTCGAACCCAGCAACCTCCAGTGTAGGAACCAGGTACCTCCATGACGAGGAAAAATACCCTGTTGGCTTGTTCATTGAACCCCTAGTTGCCAAATGTTGTATGAAATGCAGCTCGCTTAGACAAAATTAGAAGGAAGTTCTTCCGCAGTGTGCTGAGCTCACTGGTTCTCATGCGCCTCTGAGCCTGGTCCCTTCTCCCCCACTGCACCAGGATTGATCCACAGAAAGATCCTGAGAGCATTACTGTCCCATTCTACCCACAAGGGGTCCTAGCCCACTGGCTCACTCAAGACCCCACACAGTAAGGAGTTAAGGGTACAGTCTTGTTATCCTTCCACCAATGCCTGGTCTTCAATAGTTCATAAGGGGAAGTCAAGAATTGAACCTCCTTGCGGGAAAAAAAAAAAAAAAACTTAGTACTTGTTACCAATGCTGAATTCTGTCTTAAGACTTAACTTTGTACCCTTGGGTCAATTAGTCTCAAGGCAGGTGTTGCGATGCATCTGGGTCAGCCACCATGCAGGGTGTCCTAATCCTGGATCAGAAAACCCGGTTTGTGTCCCAGCTACCTGCTAATGCACATCCTGGGAGGCAGCTCAAGTACTTGGGTCCCTGCCACCCATGGGAGACCCGGAAGTAGGTTCCAGCTTTTGGCTTCAGCCTAGGCAGCATAGTCCTGGCTGTTGGCTGGCTTTTGAGGAGGGAACAAGCAAATGGAAAATCTCTTTTGCTCTCTCTTGCTCTTTCAAATAAGTATTTTCCTTAAAAAAAAAAAAGATTTTTAAAAGTAATAGTCGCACAGCACAAAACCTAATTTCTGAACCTAATTAGCTGAAGCCACTCAGCTAAGGACTTCTCCACCATCAGGAATCGTATCCTGTCTCATGTTCGCATCCGAAACAGAATGAGTTTTGAAATTCCTATATGACCAAGAAGGTCCATTTTGCTGCCAATTCCAGGCTTTTCAAAACTACAGTCTTAACGGAGATGCATCTGAATACAGCAAGAATAAGACAGAGTGACAGGAGCAGGCGACCCGCCAGCCAGTGAGAGAATGGGGGCTGGCATGTGCTGAGGATGTCTGGGGGGCTGGTGAGCTATGCAGGGGCTGGAGGGGGGCTGTGTCTATTTCCTCACCCGTCAGTGGGGGCAGTGACACCCACTCCCAGGGGTCTGCTGCTGCAAGGCTTGGAGAGGAGGTGTGGGGAAGCACCTGACCCTGTCTGGCTTGAGGAATTTGGTTCCTGCAGCAAGAGTGTCCCAGAAACTGCTGGCCTTGCCAGGCGTCGCTGTGCTGCCGGACAGGCCTGCACACCTTGTCTGCTGGTTCCACGATGTGCCTCTGACGGCTCCAGGCCTGCTGGCCTTTGCAGGGAGCATGGAGTGTGAGGTCAGGTACTGAGGAGGCAAATATGGAGTCTTCAGCCCCAGCCTGCCGAGATCTGCTTGGTCAGGTGAGAGAGCTCCAGGACACTTGTGACTTCCTCTGGGATTCTTCAATTTCAATATCAAAGTAAAATCTCTGGCGAAACACTAAAGTAGAGCTGAGTGTCTCCATCAGCAAATTGTGCTTCCTCAGGAAGCATGTCCACAGCAGTCACTGGAGAAGCCTGACCTCGGCCTTGACCTCTGCTCTGGGCAGGGGAGCAAGTGGCACCAGCTCTCCAGGACCCGTGGGGTGGAGAGAGGCCGTGAGGGGCATCGCTGTGCACAGGGATGGCACAAGCCTGTGAATGTCAAACGTGTGTGAGAAATGGAACCAAAATTTTTTTTTGTACAAAAATAAGTTGAAATCCACAAATATGTGGGAATCTTCCTCATGTTCATGGAAAAGGCAAAGGGTGAAAAAAACTACGCTTAGATTTCCAAATTCCATCGCAGAAAGACCAACAACTTTTAATGCCATTTTCCCATGAGCTTTTGGAAGTTCCTTGGTGTATTTTTAAAAACTTAGGGGCTGTGTGTAGAAACAGACTCATAAACATATTTGACCTTGGAGGATGGGGTAGGGAGGTTATGGATTTAAGGTGTCATCTGGAAGCAGCTTTCAGAGGTTGCTTGACTGGCTGAAATTGGGGCCTGATGGTTGGACATTCATTGAGATTTCCCAAAGTTCTCTGACATGAAGTAGAGGGGAGGAGGTGAAGGCTGAAGGCACTGGGCCAGTGGGGTGGATTCACGTGGACACCCTGTACACGTGATTTCCCACTGTGAGCAGCCTTGGAAGGACAGTCCCTTTAATGAGACCAGGAGACATGCAGCAGCGAGGGGAGTGCCCACTGCCCACACTGGTGGGAACGCTGCCACAGGGATGGGCTCTGATTCTTGTGAGGAAGATGAAGTTACTGCATGGCAGAGGGCAGAGGTGAGCACGTGACTGCCAGGTGCAAGGCGGGCATGGCTCTCTAATGGGCACTGGAGTTGTTTCTTGGCGTAGCTGTTCAGCTTGCCTAGCCCTGATTGTGTCGCGCTTCCTTTCTCCGTTGCCTTTTTGTTGCTTTGCATGTAAGGCCGTAGTTGCTGCCTTAGCTGGGTAGTAAGTGATGCTCTATGAGGACTCCTGTCCTTATACAGGATGGACCCCACCCACGTGTCACAATTTGCATAACAGACCCTGATCCCAGAGGCATTCTTAGGCTGTTCCGCCTGGGCACTCCATGGCCATAGCTGGGTCCACTTCTGTGGCATTAGGGTTGGCTGCCAATGAGTACAATGTGAATATTCACTGAGCCCAAGAACTGTCTGTTTCCCTCTAAGAGCCTAGGAAACCGTGATCATCCCATTCTGCAAATAAACTATCCTCCAATCTTTGTGTCTTGTGGATCCCAACCCTTTACCCAGGGATGCAGAGTGGCTCAGCAGGAGGCTCCAGACTGGCTAAAGTGTGGTGCAGCCACCCGAATGTCCCTGCCACCGCACTGAATCGGAATAGATGTTATGAAAGCGCTGCCTGCTTCCGCCTCACTTGGCTGGTCTGAGCCCTTTACAGGGAGGAAAATGTAAAGCATCAACTGTGATACAGAGATAGCTTCAAAGGAAAGGCACAGAGGTTTCCGAAATGTGAATTAGCCCTCCCAGCCTGTGGTTTCCAGAAGGGTGAAGAGACTGCCCCAAACAAGTTCGCTTTGAGCTCCATCCCCTCCATTTCCACACGTGGCACAGTGCAGACAAAGCTATGACTGGTCCCTCACCTCCTCCTGCCCCATGTTATTACCTCGCATGGACAGGGGAACTGAGCCGCACACCTTCAACTGAGAAGATGAGCTCTGCTGGAGGAATTTTTCCTCACTTAGACCCTTCTCCTTAGAAGAGTGAGAGCAGCCAGGCTGTGGGCGCAAGGCTTTGGACTGTCTTGTGCCATCCTTTCCTTTCCAGCAAAGTGGAATGGGGTGGGCTTGGAGTCAGGGCAGCACAGCCCTCGCAGGAAGCCCTGCATCCTCTCACTGCTGCGCCTGAAAGCCTTGCGAATGCAGCTCGCTCACAGCCCTACTGCTGGCAGAGTGAAGAGGCACTTGAGGGTGCTGTGATAATGTCACTTTGTCAGAGAATTTGCAAGATTCCAGCAGTGAGTGCCCCCGGCTGGCATGGCTTCCCACCTGCCGCACGCTCCCTCCTCTCAGCCCGGCGTCACCTGCAGCTCTTCAGCACCAGGCTAAGCCAGCCTCAATGGATGGTGTTTGGACTGTGAAATGAAGCTGGGTCTCACGGTTGCTTTACCTGAGTCCCATAGAACTTCCCCTGAAGCTAGGGTGACAGAGTAACACTTTCTGGAAATTTCTTGCAGAATAAAGAAGGAGGTGGACATTCCATCGTGCATCCAGACAGGCAGGGAGATGCTCAGCGGTACGCACAGGTCAGTGGCATTTTTCTGTGACAAGTGACTGGGTCCTGAGTGGGCTGCGCCAGATGTATGAGTTCTTATTTTCAGATTTAAGAGTGTTTTGACTCCCATGTTAGCAAAAAGGAAACGAAGGCATGACACAAGGGGGGAGTGCTGGGCAGCCCCATGAGGCTTTAAGGTGCAGTACGGGTCGGGGGGCATCAGCTCTGGGTGGGTGTAGGGTCAAGATGCACCTATAACCCTGCTCTCTGCCCCTTCCTCTGCATCCCTACACTCCCATGGGGAAGAGTCCTTGACGTTTTCTGTGTCCCACGTGGTCCTTAAATGCCAGAATTACAGTACGCAGGGTCACAGAAGTGCTGTGCTTGGAACAGTTTCAAGGCTGCCTGCTGCACATTGCTCCTTCAATACCATGGATGGTTGCACAAAGAGTTGTTTGGCTTTGTGTTACCAAGGAAGCTGCGCCAGACCCTGCACAGGATTCTCTTCTCTGCCTTTTGCCCATCTCGCCTTCTGAGGAAGTCCCTGACCCCAGGTGTGGGAGCACCTCTCTTTCAGGAAAGCTGTTCTGTCCTCCCCAGAGGCACTTGCGAGGTGTGGCGGGCATGAGCTGCAGGTGCAGAGGAACTTACTCCTTCCTTTGGGAGCCAGCAAGTAGCTGTCCAATAATGGAGCATTGTGGCAGGCCACCAGGCCACACTGTGCCTGGTTCAGCGTAGAGTCGGGGGAAAGGGGTAAGGAGGAATCCTCATCAGGTGATAAGCCAGAGAACAGTCTGGACTTGCTAGCGGCCTCTCGGTTTTACAGTGTGCACCAGCATCTCCCTCACTTGGGGATGAGGGTGAAGGAGACCTGCTCCGCATCCTCACCCCGAGCACGCCGTGGTGCTGTGGAGGGAGCCTGTTCTGTTTAGAAGCAACACTAGTCCTGCCACTCTGCACACGCCATATTACATCAAAGGGTCTCCTATCCTCTAAGACCTGATCAGTGGTTGCATTTTTTTTTAAAGATTTATTCATTTTATTACAGCCAGATATACAGAGAGGAGGAGAGACAGAGAGGAAGATCTTCCGTCCGATGATTCACTCCCCAAGTGAGCCACAACGGGCCGATGCGCGCCGATCCTAAGCCAGGAACCTGGAACCTCTTCCAGGTCTCCCACGCAGGTGCAGGGTCCCAATGCATTGGGCCGTCCTCAACTGCTTTCCCAGGCCACAAGCAGGGAGCTGGATGGAAAGTGGAGCTGCCGGGATTAGAACCGGCACCCATATGGGATCCTGGGGCGTTCAAGGCGAGGACTTTAGCCGCTAGGCCACGCCACCGGGCCCCAGTGGTTGCATTTTTAAAAAGAGAATGTCCTGGCACAGACCGCTGAAACAGTGTTGTGACAGAGACCTTGGAGGCTGGTAGGGGTCGTTTTGTGGGGCTGTGATGCCAGCAAGTGTGGGCCTAAGAGCACCACAGTGTGGTCAGACAATAGACGTACCCAGGGCCCAGACCAGGGATGCCCAAAAGGAAGTGAGAGCAACTCTGCTCCATGTCCTGGCCAGAGTCTGAGATATGTCCAGAAAGTTCTCTGGAATCCCCCCAACCCCATCCCTCTGGCACCACCACCACCACGGACCTGGGCAAGACAGTGGGGTCGGTAACCCTGTGGACTCTGACCCTGGCCACAGAGAAGATTCTCTTGTTCACTTATTAGCAGGCAGTAGTCACACACCAGGTTAGGCAGTAATCCTCCCTTTGTCAATGTGCCTTAATCCTCCTGCTGTCAATAGGGCTCCTGGAGCTCCGGGTTGGGGGAAATGCTTTTTTCAGGCGGAAATCCCTATTCCGAGATAAAGGCACCCTCCCTCTTAAACTACCGAAGTGCCCAAAGCCAAGCTTGGTGCCCTGTGCACACATACCCACCGTCCCTCCCTCCGGCAGCTGAGGCAGCCAGCAGAGGCCCCCAAGAGTTCAGGAGGAAATCACTCCTTCCCGGGCTTTGTATTAATATTCTCTTGTATCAATATTCTTCAAGCAAGGTTTTCCTGTGTGTGACACAGTTCCTGAAATAGTAACCAGTGACCTTGTTCAGTGAGGTGCTCTTAGCACCCCGATGAAGGCGTGAGATCTTCACATGCCTGCTCTCACATCCTGCCTCCCCTCAGCAGGCCCCATCCCTGAGAAGGCCACAGTGTAAAAAGGAGAGAAAGGAAGATTCAGCCAGCTTCAAACACCTTAAAACTCTATAATGAATTAGCAAAACAGGGTTCTGAGCGCAAGCTCAGAAGGGAGTTCTCCTTCAGCTGTATGAAATAGAGCTCTATCCTTCGGCACAGAGAACCCAAGCCTTCCAGAGAGGCCAAGACCCACTCGTGAAGCACTGAAGTCAGTTTAGAAAGAAGAAATCTTAACCCCCCTCCTAATGCCAGGGTGGCATTTCATGACAAAAGCGGGTTCTCTGACACTAAATCAGCCACTGAGAGCACGCGGCTTGCCGCAGCCTTCCGGAGCCTCATGGCAGAGCTGCTTATTCTACACCAGGCCTGCACTTCCCTCCCCGCTCCTCCCAGCCAGCGGCAGTCAGATACAGCAGTCCACGAGAGCCACACCTCCCAGATTCATCCCAGCCAGAGGCCAAGCAGCTGGCCCCATGATGTGAGATTGATCCTTCGGGAGGAAATGCAAGGAAAGCTAATGAGAAGCGAATGCTGCCTGTCATCCAGGAAGCAAAGTACAGAGGGGTTTGCCTTCTGCGAGGTGATCACAGCTTCTCTCATAACCCATGGTGGCATCAATCCTTGCCAAGGCAACTGAGTTTGTGTGTGCCATGGTGGGCGTCACCTGTGCTGCAGGGGCCAGATGGCCAGGATGGCTAATTGTGCAAATAGCTTGATTCCATTATGTTTTAATTAGCATGAAGTATTTATTACATGTTGATTCCATTCAGGAAACTGCCAAGTGAAAACTAGCTTACAGTCAGCACCACAGACATGCTTCTACTGGGTTCTTGCTGACCACTGCAGTGTGCTGGCTGCAGGTGTCGCCCAGTACTTGCAGTAAGGATTCGCCAGAAACAACAGCAGGAAAATAATGTGTGTGGCAAAGCTGTGAGGTGGGATGCAGAAATCACAGAGAAGTGGTGATCCAGGAGACCCCCCCCATTGCCTTAGACACCCTGTAGGAGTGACATGACAGCAAGGACATGTCATGCAACTTTGAGGCCAGGAGAGCCAAAGCCCAGCAGCCCCTTTACTTGCTGCTTCAGGTGAACCGTTACTGCCAGGCTTCCATTTCCCTAAGCAGGAAATTGATAAAACAGTACTGTCTGCCTCTGTAGAACCAAAGGAGCTAGCAAGATGAAGTGTTGAGCCTGCCCTCGGAGCATAGTGAGTGTTCAGCTAAAGAAGGGATGCATTTACTGGAAGATCCAGCAGGATCCAGGAAAGGGGGTGGGGGAAGCGGCACTCACAGGTAAGGGGAGCCCCACCACTGTCCCCTGGAGTAGAATATCCTCACCAACGTCTGTCCAGACTTTGAATCCCTATGCTTCTGTCCTCAAGATGACATGGGCTCATGCTGGGGTGTGTGTTCAGATCTGTCCGTGCATGGGACACCACCAATTTCTACATCTCTCCAGCCTTCGCAAGGGTGACTTGCAGAGCTGACAATGGCTGGAATATTAAGGAACCAGAGGGGCTGTGGTCTGACAGCCACCAATGGTGCTTCATTTCCTAAGCCTGCAGTGAGAGCCATGCCCTATGCTGCCAGCTCTACTTCATGATCCAGCTAACTCACATCTCCCTGGGGCCTGGGACAGGGAAGCCCTGGTGCCGTGCAGGAACTCCAAGGTGATCACAGGCCTTCACTTTGGGCACTGACTGTCCCCAGTGGCATACCAGGCACCTCACCTGGATCTTTGTCCTTGAGTCCTCACAGTAACCCTGCAATGTGGAACCAAGTCCCACCCCAACCCCAGCCCCATATTGTGGGGATTCTGAGAGCCTTAGAGGCTAAGTATGAGAGTACTTCAAAAGTTCACAGAAAACAGTGTCACGGTAAGTCAAGCTGCTGCTTGGGATGTTGGAATCCTAAGATCTGGCCCCTCTGCTTCCAGTACGCCTGGGAGGTAGCAGACGATGGCTCAAAGGCTTGGTTCCCTTACACCCACATGAAAGACCCAGGTGGAGATCTTGGCTGCTATGCACATTTGGGGAGTGAACCAGCAAAAGGCAAGGTTTTTCTCTCTGCCCCCTGCCTCTCTGCAACTTTGCCTTTCAAAGAAGAATTTTTTATAAGATTATTTGTATTTGAAAGGCAGATATTATATATAAAGAAGACAAGACAGAGATCTCTCATCTGCTGGTTTACTCCCCAAATGTCTGCAACAACCAGAACTGAGCTAATCCAACTCAGGAGCCAGGAGCTTCCTCCGGGTCTTCCATGTGGGTACAGGTGCCCAAGGAGTTGAGGCATCCTCTGCTGCTCACCCAGGCCATAAACAAGGAGCTGAGTCAGAAGCTGGCGCTCCTGTCGGATACTGATGCTAGCAGGTGGAAGATGAGTTGGCAATACCACTATACCAGTCCTTCAATTTTTTAAATGAATTTTTATTTTTAAAATTAAGTTTTAGTATAAATCTTTTTTGAGATCTATGGATATGAAGGAACTCCTAAAAAGTTCACAGAAAATATGAGAAAATTATGCATAGATTTCAAAATTTCTTTGCACCAAAATAATTTTACTTTAGTTGCATCTTCCACCGGGTTTCTGAAGTGCCTGTGTAACTTGTTGAAGTTACACAACAGCACACCCAGGACTCAGTTGCTGGAGGTCTAATCACAAACCCTGTACCTTTCCACCCTGGAAGGCCTGCTTATATCCCACAAAGGCTGCCACTTTTCAGGAATTAAGAGACAAGATTGCATTCCTCAGAGCTTTAATTCTGTAGTTAGCAGGTAAGAGAGTGCCATTCACACATGAAGACCCTAAGAGATGTGCCATGGGGAATTTTCCCATGCACTTTGCATATGTTCCACAGGAAGCTGCAAATGACAGTGAGTTTTGACAAATTTCCCAATCTGTGCTAATATTATCTTACACCTACCCAGTGCCTGCCAGCATCATTCCAAGTGACTGACACGTCCAGAGGGCCCCCTACACCTCCAAGTTCCAGGTCTACATATCCAGCCAAACACATGGAAAAAAGTTAACTATACTCAACATGCATAATTTTTCCTTGTTACTCTCTGAACAATAACTGCAGAACATTTACATTAGATTAGACATTGTAAGTCATCTAGTGATGATTTAACACATATAGGAAGATGGGAGGATGGCATAAGTTATGTAAAATGGTGTAATATTTGCAGAGTTTGGTATCTGCTGGGAATCCTGAAAGCAATCTCTTACAAATTGTAAAGGATGATTGTGTCGGAGCCATGAATCCTTGGGATCGGGCAATGGGCTCAGGTCCATTTAGTCAATGAGCAAAGTGAGGCCAAAAAGGTAAGACATGCTTGAAATCACAGAAGTGGAAAGTGGTCTAGTGGGGATTTGCACTGGGACAAGCCTGCCCACAGGGTTCACCAATGCTCTTAATCCCACAGGGCAACACCCCAAGGGACATGTGTTAGGTGGACACCTGCCGAGGGTCCTGCAGGAGCAATGACCGAGGTCCGTGATTCTGCTGTGCCTTGCAGAGGATGGCACTGGTGGCAGTGACTGATTCCTGTGCCTTCCCTTCAGCTGCTCTGGAGCTCCTGCCTGGGAGGAGCCTTAGAAAAGAGGTGCTATAATATCCCTGTCCTAACCCTTTCTGTTTAGCATACTTAGCACATGGCTGGGTGGGGTACCAGACACAGTCTGGAGGCACCCTGGGCCCTGTGACATCTTGTCTGAAAGACCTTGGTGTTGGCAAGTATCCAAATACTGTGGCTGACTTTAAAACCACTTCATTGAAACCATATGTTTTTTTTTTAAAGGTGTGCCAGTGCAGGAGAAAGATGTTGGCAGAAACCTTACATGCACTTTTCACAGCATTGGATTGACCAGACAGAGCCACAAAGCTGATACAACAGGATTAGCAAAATTGCTTTGTTGGACATAGGCACAGCGTGACATGTGCTACAGCTGAGACATTTGGCAGGATTAACCTGCCAAGGATAAAGATGTAGCCGACAAGGGCCTGAATTAATGGATTGGCATGACCAAAGCGGGGAAATCTATTTGCATGTGATACTAACTGTGCTAATAAACCCTGGGCTGAGCTCAGCAAGTTGGGCAGCCTCTCTGACTGGGAGGATTTTTTTGTTATTTTAATATTTGTTTTTATTTATTTTAAAGGCAGAGCAGGAGAAAGGTCTTCCATCTGCTGATTCACTGCCCAAATGGCCACCACAGCTGGCACCAGGAACATTAGCTAAGAGCCCTGAACTCCGTGAGTCTTGCGTGTGTTACAGGTGCTCAAGCACGTAAGTCATCTGCTGCCTCCCAGGATGCGTTAGTGGGAAGCTGGAAGCAAAGAAGCCAGGACTTAAACTTAGGGTATTCTAAGGGGCAGCTTGTCCCACCAAGCCATACTGTCTGTTGTGGGGACTTTTATGTTAAAGGTAGGCTCTCTATTTTGGGTATTGTCTTAAAGTAGATGTGCTGTATAAATGCGGCCCACAGCCTGTTTGCTATATTGACTGCACAATCACCCTAAGGCCTCAGGACTGGGCACTAAGAGGTCCCCACCATTATCACCTATGCAAAATACACACTGGGAAACAGCTACTCTGAATGGTTTCTTTAACCTGATTTGAGAATTCTGATTCCCTGCAAGTCGGGACTGGAGCAAAGTGAGCCAGTAGGATGTCCAGGTTAGAAGGTGTGAGGAGGCCCCAGGGTCTGGCTCCTGCCAACATGCTGGCGAGGTCAGCACCTGTCAGGGTCTCTTCACTCTGGCCCTGCCCCCCTGAAAGTAGCCATGGGAACAGAGTAAGATATACCTGTTTAAAACGCGAAGGCAGTTGAGCATGCTAGATGCATACACTACCTGCACACTGAGTGTGGGGAGGTAGTCCCAGAAAACAGTAGGAGACAGGGAAAGGAACAGGTGGGATTGTGTTACCTAGCAGTTGGTGCTGTGGTACAAACCACTCCCTGTCTGTTCTCCAATTCCCCATCCTCGATGGCTGACAGCTGCTGAAGGCAGACTGACCTGAGGAAGCCGTGCGCTGCACGCACCCTACCCTGCTCTGCTGCATCCCTGCACAGGAACAGCAGTGTGGGCAAACAGAAATGCCTGCCACTGGGCACTACTCAGTCTTCATCCGAAGATGCTGCAGCCTTATCAGCCCCTTGCTATGCTGAGCCTCCTTAGAATATTGATTTTTGGTTTTGTTTGTTTTTAAATCAGAGTCGTGGATTTAGAGCAGCCATCCCAAATCCAAGTAATCAGACTCCCTGGTGTGAGGGGGTAGGTGTTGGACTCTGTGACCTGAGCAGTGGAATCAGGATCCCAGCATTGGGGCACAGCCCTGACTCACCCATCCCCTCACACAGTCCTTGGGAGGCAGTGGCCATCCCATGGTGATGCCCTGGAGGTTGTTACTGAAGAAACACAGCCTGCCTTTCTGTCCCATTCATCTCTTTCCAGAACCAAGAGGCAGAAAAACGCTTCACTCATTGGAGACCTCTGACGCAGTAAGGCTTGGATAAATGCCATGTCCTTGTGTTGCCTATACCCAGGAATCACTCTGGCATGTTTAAAGAAGCAAAGCAGAATGGGCTGCCCTGACCCTGCCATCCTACTAGTGCAGAACTCATGTAAGTGGGCCACAGTGGAAAATGAAGAGACAGAGACTTTGTTTAAAAGGGGTGCAGTGCATAGTATCAGAATACTGGGTAGCTTGCTTTCTCCTAAAATGCTCCTGGAGTGACTGCAACCTTAAAGAGACAACAGCAAGTGAAACAGCCCTGCACCATTCCAAGCAGGGCCCCTGTCTGTGAGTAAATGAGTATGGGAGTTCAATCCAGGCAGCACTGGGCAGGTCACACACCCTGCCCAGGTGCTGAGGACATTGTGAAGTAACTAAAGGCCCATCCACAGGAAAGACCCAGTGTGTTAGATTGCATAAGGCACCAGATGGCCCAGCACTGCATGTCCAGAGCTCAAAGCAAACACCGCCAGAGTCTACAAGGAGGGAAGTGGCGGTACATACACAGCCAGAACTCGTAGATTTTATTAGAGGTCGTGGGAAGCGATGAGAGTATGAAGCTACAGCTGGGACACGATCTGCTCCCCAACTCACCAGTTAGTGGTACTGGGAAGGTATAAACTCCATCCAGTGGAGGCAGGCCTGGTGGGAGGTCCTAAAGTCACAGGGGACATGTTCGGTAGAGATGGGTGATCCCATAGACCGGAGTGGGGCCCAGCCACACACTAGACAGTGGGCTTTCGGGCCCACCTTAGGCCAACTGAAGGACTCATCTCAGAACATTGACACCGTGCACCAACCTCCCTCAGCATCCTCCCTTGGGTGTTTAGTTGTAGCAATGAGAAGTTGGTGGGGGAGAGGAAGGGGAAGAGATCATGTGTTTTAAGGGTCATCCCAGCTACAAGGATAGGAATGCCTCACTGAGGGACCAGCTGAACACTGTATGCTCTGAATATTCCCTCAACAGATGAGCAACACCAACCAACCGAGAGGCATGGGGACTTGGCTGTGTTCATCCAGACCAGCTGTTGCCACAGCTAGAGCACATACCAGGTACCCTCTCCGCCTGGACAGTGCACGTTCCTTTGGCCCTGCCCCCCTCACCCTGTGAGCACAGTCACGGGATTCAGACCGTGAGATGCCCAGTGTGGTGCCTGGCACAGATGCCAGCCTTCTCTCTGCCACAGCACCCAGTGCTGTGCATCTGGTACTCTGTCCTCCCTGGGCTTTTGGCAAGAACAACCCAGAATGTGGGTCCTGCACACCAGAGGAGCCCCCAGGGATGGGGGCAGAGCCTGCAGCCTCGAGTCCCCACAGGGCTTCTCTGTCAGCAGGAAAACCCACTTTCCTAAACTCCAAAGCCATGGTGGTTCTAACTTTCTGCCTCCCCAAACTGTGGTAAGAACGTCTGGCGTGACTCCTGTGCCACATCCAGTATAAGGAACTTAAGAGAAAGAGGATCCCTCCTGAGACAGACGGCAGAGAAGTGAGAAATGATATTTTCTTGATTGGGCAGCTGAGAACCCCACAGCAGGCAGGGGCTATTTGGGCCTAGGGCTGCTCATTTTGAAAGTGTTTCTCAGCACCTGGGGACACGGCTTTGAGTTGCGATTCTCAGGCTGGTGTACACTACATGATTTCACAATGGTGGTGAAATCCAGGCAAGGCACCAAAGGGAGTGTTCCCAAGTTGTCTCACTTGATTTCCCTGTACCAGCTAGAGCTGGGAGGGCACGGCTCCTGCTGATGGAAAGCCAGGCCCCGTCATGCTTTCCTGCTTTTATGGTGACCACTGACTGCTTTTCAGCTTGTCCCTAGCCCAGCCTCAGCAATCACACTACTCTTGTGTTTGTATTGTGTTCCCCATTCAGAGCACACCCCAGCTGGGAGAGACACCACTGACTGACCATCCTCAGAACATGAGGGCCACACCTGGAGGAGCTCCCACAAGGTCTGGGGACCCGGGAGAAGCATTCTGATCGAGAGGGCAGAGGCTCCAATGAAGCTCCCACTCAGAACACAAGGTGAGGCAGTGGGTTCTAGGGTAATGGGAGTCCCTGTGTTCCTTCCAGCTAAGCATCAGTGCCAGCGGGGGGCACTTCATGGTGGTCCTGCACCTCTGCACCCCCACCGCAGCCCAAAATAGAGATGTCTAAGCTGTCCAGGACAGATCCCCTTCCCAGGCTGTGTCCATGGCCCAGGGATCCCTGGAGCCACCAATCCCCAACCCGTAACACCAGGAGATGGCAAAGCTGGCAGTAGACATCACCAAAAAAAGACGTCTTGCAGATGGGGCCAGGGAGGGAGATGCAAGGTGAGAAACCAGCATATCTCGTTCTAACCGCACTGCTCTAGCTCCCTCTCCAGCAGCTCACAGGCAGCACAGGTGACGCCACAACCACGTCCGCCACCTCCGAGCCAGCATGGTCCGGTGCGGCAGCTGGTGTTGTGAATCAGGCCGTTGCCAATCAGAGAACGGCTACTTCACAACACCAGGGTTGCACCCCACCACAGGCAACACCAGCCTCAGAACCAGCAATGGTGTTGGCAGCCACACAGCCATGCCCTCTGCCGGGAGTCCTCAGAGGACACTTCCATCTGGCCCTACAACTCCAACCCAAGAATTTTCGGTCCCAATCCTGCTGGGGCAGCCCTGCATGCACAGGCACCTGACAGCCCTACCCACCGTGACAGAAAAGGTCACTCCTGGCAGCACTGCAGTGGGCCCTGGGAAGGGTTTAGTGCCCTCAAACAGCATTTCCTTGCAGGTGCTGGGACCATGGCTGTAAGACTAATAACCTTTGTTTTGATGCTTTGTGGAGGGAAGGGAAGGCGCAGTTTTAGCATGGTGCCCTCAGGGGACATTTCTAAGGCCAACTGTAGCCACATCTGTTTCCTGGATGGTTCCAGCTCCCCTGAAGCATAAAGGCTGACCCTGGATGGGGGACAGTCCACATGTCCCTTGAAGTACAGGCCAGGGAAGGCCAAGTGCAAGCCGGTTCCTGGGCACTGGTGTGGCTGATGCTCTTGTGGGCATAGCAGATGCCAGAACTATGCTGACAGCTGGGCTCCCCAGAGTGGGAGTGTTTCCATGCCTGGGCAGTCTCACCATGCTCCAGGGCCCAAGTAGGTCCCCAGACTGGAGCTCCGGGCTGTTGAGGTCCTCGTGGAGGCCCTGAGAGAGGAGAGGCCATGGGCTGCTCTTGCTAACCTCGGGGCTGGCAGTGTTTGCTCAGGGCTTTGCTGCTGTCCCCTAGAAAGCCAGGCAGAGGACAAAGTCAAGCCCTGTGCCAACACTGCCCAGTGTCAAGGTTACACAGACAGAGCCTGGGTGTGGTGGAGCCGCCCAGATCTGTCTTCCCTTAGGGTTCTGGGAGGTGCGTGGGTTGCTCCCATGTCCTTCATCCCATCACCAAGTCACTAAAGGCTTCCCTGTTGTGCTTGGGAAGAAAAATACACCTTCAGAGAGATAACAGCTCATGTTTTCTGAAAGACCAGCCTGCCAGTTCCTTAAGTGCTGAAGCTGTCCCTACTTGCCCCTGAGCCCAAACACCTGCAATTCATGGTGTTTTGCCAGCATCTGGGGCTGCAGTTGTGACGTGGCTCTGGCTCAGCACCTGTGCTAGCAGGCCTTCCACGCAACCCTCAGCATCACAGCCACCCCCTCTTAAAATCCTCCTCCCCCTCCATGTCCTCTCCAGCTTCATCCTAGCCCCATCTCTTCCTCATACCCTGGCCAGGAGGATGGCAAAACACACCTGTCAAATCCTAGGGCTCGCTCCACTGCCAGCCCTCTCTGAGTGCCTCCTCTCTCTGGACTTGGGCCCCCTCTCCTTCCAGGAAGCCTCAGTTCCTCATTCTAGGCAGGCCATGGCACCACCTTCTCAGGTAAGTGCCAAGTCCACACCACACATACCGTTGGGAGTTGATGCCAACCCTTGCCCAGAATCTATTCCTTAAACCGCTGCCCCCTGTGCTGAGGGGACAGGGACATCCACTGGACTGACTCCCCAGGACTGAGCAATGCTGTCTCCCTTCTATAGGCTGTCACTCCGGCTTCTCAAATCAGGCAGGCTAGGCTGTGCTCTTTATGAAATGTTAGATGCTAACCTTGTTTCTAGACACTTCATCAGACCCTGATTATAAACCTCATGAAATAAATGGGGCCAAGTCCTGAGAGACAGCTGTTCACCATCCAGAGAGGAAGCACTGCTTAATTTCCGTGTTGGGCTGGAGGACTCATCTGAGGTTTGCACAGCAACTTCAGAGGCTGAGGCTACAGTGGCAGGTGGGAGGCGACCCCAAGGCTGCCTTCCCAGCTCTCAGCTGCGGCCAAAGCCCCTTCCAGGCCACATGGCTCTGTCCACAGCATGGCATCTTTTCCAAAATGTGTTGTAGCTCACTGGCAACAGCCTTTCCTACTCCTGCAATGTTACAGAACCTCTACTCAGTTCTCAACTTGATGGCACCTGGCCACAAAGTGTACATACACACACATGCACAATCTCTTGAACCGTGAATTAGCCCCAGGTTGAGGCTCTCCATTTTGAGGCCCACTGCAGACCACTGGAAGCCTTGTTGACATAGGAAACGCATGCTTTTTTACCTGCCACCTTGTCCTCTCTAACTGGACACAGTCTTATGAGAATTCTTGGAACAGCTGGATTTGGAGAAGAAGCTTCCTGAGCAAATACCAAACACGGCAGTGCTGCTCCAAGTGTAATCCCTGCAGCACCTCAGAGCCTGCCCCAGCCCCACTGAATCGGAAACCATTGGTTCTGAATTCCTCTGTGGTCTGAGAGCCTTGACACGAGAGTTAAAACATGGAAAGGAGATAAAGCTCCCCAGGCCTCAAAGACCCAGGCATGGCGTCCCCATGCCTGCCACCTGCAGCAATGTGTTTAGAGTATTTTATCGCAAGTCAAAGGATTGTTTCCATTAAATCTGCTGCTGATTGTCGAAAGTGAGTCGTCAGGTGCCCCAGGCTGAGCATGCCCAGGGCCGCCTCCACCGGGACTTTACATCAGCACTACTTTTCACACTGGGCTCAGCTCCTACCGCAGGCCACAGCACAGGGCAAAGGTGTTGCATTCCTGTACCCGTGGCTTCTCGCGGCCCCACTGCTGAGAAGAGGAACAAGCGGCTCAGAGGGGTTGGTAACATGCTCACCAGGGGTAGCTACGGAGTCTCTGGGCAGAGATTGGAGCCCCTGGGTGTCCCCAGACGCCTCTTTCGTGAGTACATGGGAACACCGCTCAGAACCTATGCCCACCTCAACAATAGAAAAGCCACTTCTAAGAGCTCCCTGGGGGGAGCCCTGGCCCTTATAGAGGTGGCCGTGAAGGCTGAATGTTGGGCAAGCACTAAGTTAAACTGGAGCATTCTGGCTATTGCTGGCGGGCGGTGTGGAGACGGACTTGTCTGCTCTGCTGCTGATGGTCCCACCCCTTTACCCTGGGCCCCACGGTTCGTCTTTTATATGTTCATTGTGTGAGCCACAAAGACCTTTTCAACCCCCAAACATCTGCCTCTTGTTAGTTAGGCAAGTGGCTTAAGAAAAAAAGGAAAAAGAAAATATAATTTGGGCAAACATTCCTACAAACTGTTTTACCAACATAGTGAGGCCACCAAGAAAGTTGCAATGCCCACCTCCCAAGAAAATGATGCATGCTCTTTGCTGAGATTTCATGGAGAGTTCGTGAGCCTTAGAGACAGCTCACGTTTGCAGCTTCCTGGTGGTTTTTAGTGGATTCTAAAGGGAAGGGAAAAGTCTGCTCCATTTTTCCCTCTGTTCCCTAAAGTTAACTCACAAGGATACTCACAGACCAGAGAGATCATTTGAAACTGCAATTTTAAACAAAATAATATTTTGAAATTTTTTAAATGGACTGCAATAAACACAAAACCTAACTTATGCTAACAGGTTGCCTAGCACACTGGTTCAGTTTCAAGATTTACCATTGACCCCAGTTTCCATGGCTGGCACTGGAGCCAAACCAGGCAGACCTATGGTAGACACCCATCAAGAGGTGGCCACAGGTGTCATGTCAGCCCTACCTTCCTAGAGGTCCAGGTGCAGGGAGCAGGGCTGGGTAACTGCCACTGTTTCATCACCCATTGTCTCAAGTGAGTGGTATTGAAGTGGGGACCAACTGAGGCAAAAGGAGCTCCTGTTGTGGCCGTAAGAGACACCCGCGGCCTGCTTTGGAGCTGCCTAACCCTGGCCTCATCCCACACTGCAAGTCCACTTGTAGTGGACCATACAGTGGCTCAGGAAGGTCAGGTAACCTGCTTGGCCACAGAGCCTGGCGCTCATAATTCCTGAGCTAGGCACGGTGGCCCCAACCGGAGTCACTGCAGTGCACAGAGCAGCCCTGGGAAGGGAAGCAGTGTTGTCTATCCTTTGCCCTTTAGCTGAAGAATAGACCGAGGCTGAGCAACTTGTTCCAGGTTTCAACTGGTGAACAGGGTGTCAGATTCCAAAGACCCCTGCCCTGGGGACTTCATCATCCTCTTTCCTCCTGACCACAGGCAGTGTGGGTAGGCCCACCCTGGAAACTGTTGTAGCTGCCTTCAACCTCAAAACACTAGGGCCAGGAAGGGGTGTGGGGAAAAATAGCACTTGCTGGATTGCACCCTTAGGGCTGCTCCTGGCACCTCACAGGACTGGAAGAGGCTGTGTGAGAGAGAGAACTATGACTTCATATTGTTTTACCATGTGTGTGTGCGCATGCTATGACTTCATCCTGTTTTACCTTTGCCTATACTGTTTCTTATACATTTACTATCTCAAAATGTCTAAAGGTACAAAATAGAAAGTAATGCCATTCAAGCAACAAACTATTTAAATAAAGATTGCAGCTGAACGAAGTAGAAAACAGAAGTCTCTTCTAGGCCTATCCCAGAGATAACCAATTGTCCTTTTTACAGTTTGAGTGTGTTTCTGACTACAGAATTCATATGCACTTTCAGGTTGGCAGGTGTCCACATCTGCCCACCTCTGACCCCGCCCCCATTAACTCCTTTAATGAGAGCCCCTTGACCTCCCCACTGAATGTGTGACACTGTCCCAGGGCTGCTCTTTCCCTCCTGTCCCTGCTCAGCCTTCATTCCACAGCAGATACCCACCCAGGTTATGTGGGGTCCTGTCTCCTCCCGTGGACCATCAGTGTCCCCAAGGGCAGGCACTGCTGTCTGCTTTGTTTGCTAACGTATCCCAGCACACAGACAATGCCTGGCACTTGGAAAGTGTCCCTTACAAATATGCTAGGTGAAAATCTGAGGGACCCACATTTCCCAAGGCCAGGAACCAAGCAACCCTTTGCCAGCCTGCCCTGTGACTGCACCATCCTGTGGGTACCTCCTCTCAGCTGCTGCCACCTGGGAGGCTGGAAGTTATTAGGTCCAGTTCCCACCAGGCCAGGAAAGCCCACAAGAGAGGACTCCTGCTTATCATGGGTGGAAGGATACCCTCCATGGGGAGGGAGGGGGTATTAAGACCACTCAGGAGCTATCAGACAAACCCTGGAATTCTGAAGTGCAAAACACAGACGAGGGCTCCCAGGCAGTGTCCCTGAGCCCCAGGGCAGGTCAGACTTCTCCATCACACACCTGCTTGGCTGCTGGACTGCAAAACATTACACATGTCCCAAGATTACACATGCCAAAGAGTAACAATGATATTGCCATTGTCCCTTCTCTGTCACACAGTAAGCTTCGGAAACGGGGATTGGAACCTGTTGTGCCCTTCCTAGGACCTGGCACAGTGCCCAGCACATAGCTGGGTTTCGAGAGACCAATGCCTTGCTGTCTCACACACGCCCAGTTCTGTTTGGCACATGGGATGCTCACCAGGGTCCCCATGTCCTAAAGGACACACACTGCCTCCTCCAAGAGCCACAGACATAGTCAGATGGCAGTGCCAAGGAGATGGCACTGGCAGCCTTAAGTTTGTTATAGCCAAAAAGCATATCTAACCGCAGCTGTCCTGTCAGAATTGCCACCTGCAAACAAGAAGACAGAAGAGAGGAGGCCAGATTTGACACAGTGCTGCAAGAATGCCACCCAGAGATCTGGCTTTACCCTTCTGCTCCACTATCCTTGCCACCTCATGAACACGAGAGGGCTGTTGCTATTCAAGTCATCACCTCCACATTCGGGGAGCAAGAAGAGGGAAGTGGAAGGGGCAGTATTATCCCCATCCATTTGCCAGGAGACACAGCTTTACCAGAAACTTTCACCTCCATCCCGGTCTCATCAGACAGCATTCCATCATCTTGCTAGCCCCAAGCTGTGAAAAGTTAGGTGAGGATTCCGCCACAGAAACCAGAAAACCTGAAGCAGCAAAATGGGAATGAGACAGCCATAGCTGTCAAGATTGCTGGCCAGAACTGGGTGTGGGTCTTCTCATTAGAAAAGCAATGAACATAGATTATTACTTCAGAAAAGAAAAGAGTTTTAAAATCTCCACAGTCTCAACACAAAGAAGTAACCACTGTTTATTCCTTTCCATCTTTGTCCTCTGGACTGCTCTGTAATTAGCGCTCACACATGATATTGTGAAAAATCTTTACAAATCATTAAATGTTCTTTGCAGAATCCCCTTTTAGGTCCGCATGTTCCATGGGAGGGAGAATCACAATTTGCTGGCGGAGCTCCCCAGGGGTAGGCATCCTGATGATTCTAGAAGCAAAGCAGGAGAAATCAACACCAGTGGTTCTCTTTGTGGCTAGATCTTTGCCTCAGCACCTCCCCCTCTAGATTTGTACCATGAGGAATGTTCCTTAGAGCCCTAGATGGGGTGCAATCCCTCCAGGAGAGAGGCGAGTCTGTGTTCCCCTCAACATTGTCGTCCATGCGGAAAAGGGGGTCCCCTGGGGGAACATAGATGGCGATTTAATTTAGCACCCTTGTGCTACAGATAAGAAATCACAAGGAAGCACCTGCACAAGGCCACCCACGCTGTAAGGCCAGTGCTAGGACCCTTGTAGGATCTCAAGAGAGGGCCAAGGCCCAGAGCTTAGAGGGTGTGATACCCCACAGGCCCTGGCCTGGGGGGCACCCTGGGCAGACATTTGCTTCTGACTTGTCACATACTGTCACTTGAGCTGTGTGACCCAGGTTTCTCACTTGAACAGTTCTGGGATTGGTAAAAGATATGGCTCAGGGCTAGGTTGTCCTGTCATCTTGGCCATCCTAGACTGAAATTGTGTCCCTGACCCCTCCATGTCACATGTTGAGATTCTAACCCCAAATACGGTGTGCCTGTATTTGGGAGGGGGAGCAAATAAAATTGGATGAGGTCTTAAGGATGAATCCCAAAGTACTAGTGTCCTCATAAGAAAAGGAAGAGACTCCAGCAAGGCAAATTCACAAGGGAAAGACCAGGCAGGGTCAGAGTGAGACAAGGACTGTCTGCAAACCAGAGAAGCCAAGCAAGCCTCCAGGACCTGCGAGGAATAAACTTTTGTTTCACCCACCCTGTCTATGGTATTTTGTTATTGAACTAGCAAACTGATACGATGCTCCAACAGGAAAGGTGACTACAACTGGTTAGCCTACCAGGACCAGACACCCTGAAACTGCAATTAGATTCTTCCATGAGCCCTAAATTTGCATGTTGCAGAAGCTGAGGCCACCTGTCCATCATCTATCTTCCCAGCACCCAAGTTTTCAAGGGTCGTGATGGACATTCCTCTGCATTGCTGACTGCACCCACCCAAGCCCAACCTAGCTCTGTACCTGACACCCTTTCTTGGTGCCCTAGGGAACTATACAGCTTACTCCACAAAGTTCATAGAAAATGGAATGTAAAAATCATGTGCAGGTCCGTGAACTTGCTGAAGATCACATGGATGTGCAAGGATCTCTGCATATCTGCCAGGAAGTGCCTAACAGGCCACACCCCATGTGGCTGTTTTGCTGGTGAGGACTGGAAGTCACAATTATCCCAGCATTCTGCACAGCCCCTTGGGGGGTCCCTGCAGGATGGCTCCCCAGCTGCTTACCCTGTCTGGTTCACTGATACCACTGAGTGGCTCCTGCTTCCTGGAATGTCCCCTTCTATAAGCTGCCTTTGAAAGACTCCAAATTAAAGCACTTGGCAGGGACAACTGGATTATTTTATTGTTTTGATAGGATTAAAAAGACTGGATTTTTTTAGAGCAGTTCTGGGTTCATGGAATCAAAGTAAAAGATTCCCCCGCCCCACAACAGCCATCACATTCTTGGCCTCCCCTATTAGCAGCAACAACCACCAGAGGAATGCACTTATTCTAGTTGACAAACGTGCACTGGCACATGCTTGTCACCTAGAGTGGACAGTGTCCATCAGCATCCACTTCAGGTGGTGTACATTTTAGGAACAAGGAGCACCGTGTAATCACCTTGATCCACCATGCCAGTATCACACACAATAGCTTCATGGCCCATTCTGTGCTCTTCCTGTTCTGTTCTTTTCCCAGCCTCTGGCAGCCACAAACACTTTCATTATCTTAGTTTTGCCTTTTCCAGATTGTTCTATGATTGTAATTATACAGTCCAGGCATTTCAGGCCAGACTGATAAACTGAGTGATAGAATTCAGTTTCCTCCATGTCTTTTCATAGTCTGACAGCTCAAGACCACTCTGGGTTTAGCAATGATTTTCAGATACAACACTAAAGTTATAATCCATTGATAAACTGGGCATCAATACAATGCGATTGTTCTCTGTGAAGAGAATGAAATGACAAGTCCCACATTGGGAGAAAATATGCAAAATTATCTGATAATGGGCTGATATCCAGAATATTAAAAAAAAAAAAAGACTTTTTAAAACTCAGCAATAATAAAGCAGTCCCATTTAAAACTGGGCCAAAGGTCTGATTGAGGATATACCAAAGAAGACAAATGAGGACACTAACAAGTTTGTGGAGGGGCAGGCATTTGGTGAAATAGTTAATAAGTCGCTGGGGATACTACATTGCATGTCAGAAGGACCTAGGTTTTATGACCTTGATTCTAGTTTTCTGTTAATACATACCCTGAGAAGCAGGGATGGTGACTCAGTTACTTGGGTCTTTACCACCTACACAAACATCTACATTCTCAACTCCTAGCTTCATCATAGCCCAGCCCCTACTGTTTTAAGCATCTAAGGAGTGGTTCTGCAAATATGTGACCTCTAGCTCTATACCTTTCCAACCAAGACATTTAAGCTCATGAAAAGAGGAACAAAAATATAAATTTAGTTTGGTGCAAAACTTTTAAATCCATGCACACTTTTTATAAGCCATGTTTTCCACAATATACATGATTTCTAGAATTTTTTTTTTACCAAATTACACTT
Organism: Ochotona princeps; assembly: GCF_030435755.1. Classification (NCBI taxonomy): domain Eukaryota; kingdom Metazoa; phylum Chordata; class Mammalia; order Lagomorpha; family Ochotonidae; genus Ochotona; species Ochotona princeps. The sequence continues at coordinate 29,479,808 of NC_080852.1, read as the reverse complement.
TTTAAAGTCTATTTTCCACTTGTGAGCTCCCCTAAGTGACTTTGCACAGATAACAAATGGGTACTGGACAAGATGCTCTGTAGTGCCCATCATCAGGGAACTGCAACTTAGAGAACAACGATGAGATCCTGTTGCACGTGGATTACAATGGCCCAAGCCCAGAACGCCGACACCACCAAATGCCGGGGAGGTTGTGCAGCAGCAGGAGCTGTCATTCACTGTCGCTAAGAGTACAGAAAGGAGCAGCCGCTCTGGAAAACAGTTTGGCAATTTCTTAACAAAACCCAGTGTATCTGACTTTACAAGCCAGCAATCACACTTGTTGTTATGGTACCCAAAGGAGCTGGAACCTTACATCCACACAAAAGCCTGCATATGGATGTTTATAACATCCTTATTCTTAATTGGCAACTCTTGGAAGCAAACAAGATGCCCTTCAGTAGGGGAGCAGATAAATAAATTGTGATAGATCCAAACAAAGGAACAATATCCAGAGCTAAAAAGAAAACTCTTTTTGACCCAAGACAGCCCAAAGTGCACATACCAGCCAGCTACCGAGATAAAACATACACCTGACTACAGGAAGAAGGGCAGCTGAAGCAATGGCCCTTATGCTGGAGCCAGACAGACCCAAGTTCAAGTCCCAGCTCTCATACTCACTAGCAGGGCACTCTTGTTGGGTGAATAACTTTGGGTCTCCATTTCATCAGCAGTGGGAATGAAAATAGCACCAGCTTCACAGAACCAGAAAGGGGCCTGAACAAGATAAATTGGGGAGTGTCTGGCACAACAAAAACCAGACTTGCTGTTCAGCTTCAGAGAAATGTAGTCAGCCATTAGCCATGAGCCACAGCACCTTCAGATGGACCTGAGCTTCTGGGCCAGGACGATTTTCCTGATAGCCACAGCAAATGAGCAGAGCACCACACTTCTCTACGGGGAGCCTTCAACACAGGAGCTCCTGCTTGCACTGACAGAGACCATCAGGTCACTCCCATGGATTCTCCTTCCCTGTCCTTCCTCCTCCTTTCCTCTCACAGACATCCTCTCCTCCCCCACAGCCTCCAATCCCCTATCTTGGGTCCACACTCCACCTCTTCTCATTGCGTTTCCCTTCCTTCCCCTCTTCCTCCCTTCCTTCCTTTCTTCTCTCTCCCTTTCCCCCTCACTTCCTTCCTTCCCTCTTTCCTCACCAGGGAAACAACAGCAACAGAGACAGGTTTTCATGAGGCTTTGTTGGCAGGTCTTGGCAACAAAGGCATCAGTGTCAACTAGAGAAATAGAGCCTCATTGATTTAACAAAAGGTGTAAAATGAATTGGAACGCTATGAGGGCACTGAGAGAATTAAAAAAAAAAGTTAAAGAACCGAGCACTGACAAATTAGGTTCACAATCATCTGGAATCAGTACACTCTTATTTTTGTAATGCCACTATTGGCATCAGCATCAATTAACTCTGTTCAAATTTTTGTCTTTGTAACATCCAATTCCTGGCTAAAATTCCAGGGAGAAGTAGTTTCATTGGCCCACAAGGGGGTAGACACACTGATGGTATCCACAGGACCACCAGATACCTGTCAAGAAGGTCAATGGCTCTGCCAGGTGGCCGATTCCATCCTCAGGATCCCACAGAACCTGATGGGAAAAGGATGCCCACTGTGCTTTGATTCTGTCAGGAGTTCAAGCAATCTTGAGTTTATTCCACCTGCTCACCTTTGCCTAAACCTCCAGCCAAACCTCCCTCAAATTCCAATTTCTTCTTAAAAAAAAAAAATCATTTGAGAGGTAGACAGACAGAACTACAGCACTCCCACCTGCTGTTTCACTCCAAAATAACCAGAGCTGGATGGAAGCTGAAGCCTGAACTCAGGTCTCGCACAAGAACCCAAGTACTGGAACCGTCATTACTGTCTTCCAGGTTTTAGACAGCAGGAAGCCTTAACTCATCTGGAGGCAGGTGTCAAACAAAAGCAGTTAGATGTGGAATCAACCAGAGTTAACCTCTATGTCAAGCACACATCACTAACTGGAATTTCATGGTTTCAGTGTCAGTGTGCATAGTTTTTCTGCTCTCTGAAGTATTACATAAGGAGTCAAGAAGGACTCAGCCACTTTCAGAAATACCATTTGGGATGAAGTAAGCTGCTCCCTTTCCTCCTAAAGAGAATCACTCAGGACCTCACCTCCACAGTGGAGGACAACTGGCCTCAAGAGAACTGATAGCATCACCAGGATTTACTGAGATTTATAAAAAGGCCATTTCCCACCCCTTCCACTTTTTAGCTTAGACTCTTCACCCTAACACAGAAGCACTTGCCATGGGTGGGGAAATGTGCCGACATGCAGAGTGTGACAGGGCTGGCTCTGGGCCAGAAGGCAGGTGATGTGACTTCCGGCCCGTATCTCTAGGAAAGTATCCACCTTTCAGTGCCAGAGGCAGCTGCCTGCCAATGCCACGACACTCTGTGGAAGGATTTCTGCAGGCTTTTGGTTTTGCTTTAATAGCTCAGAGCTCAAGCTCAAAGTGCAGTTAATGCCTTTGGGAGGAGCCCTCTCACTCAATGACAGAGAGGGTTGTGCCAGACGAATGCGAGGGCCACCGTGAGCGACATGGTCTCCCAAGGTGTCTTAGGGGAACTGAGCTCCACTTGCCTGCGACAGTCACTTTCCACAGCATGCCATGCCCTCCCCATCTCACTTCCCATTCCTACTGATACTTCCCTGGACCACTACCCAAATAAAAATGACTTGCACATCAATCTTTACCTCAAGTTTGTCTTTTCCCAAAAACACAGACCTCAAAACAAAACCCATCTTTGATTGGCTAAACTTTTGGTCGAGGACCGCCCCCCGCCCCCATTTTCTAAGGGATCCAGGTGTCCCCCACTGTCAGAGTCACAGGTTCTGCTCTCTAGGCCTGGGTGTGCCAGGAGAATGCCTCTGGGCGAGGAAGGGTTGCACATGCCAACAGCCTTTCACTGTCTATAGGCAGTGTCATGCTGACAGGCTATGAGGGGGGGAGCTATGGTACTATTTTTATTTAAAATACTGGTTGCCATAGTAACACCCACATAGCCCAGTACTTATTCTAAATTGCACAGAAAATACCCTTGGGAGAGGAAAGAAAGAAGCCCCTGTGTGAGTGCAGGACAGTCCTAGGAAGCAAATGGCCAGCTGGCAATGACTAGACATGACTAGCCCATCTAACTCATCCTCCAAGCACCTGCCATGTTCTCTGACATTGAGTAAAAGGCTCTAGGGCACAAGGGAAGGGCTACGATCTACCCAGGTAGCCTCAGGAGAGAGAAAAATCTTGGGAGGTCAAGAGTTGTCTTTGGGCCTGGTGCAACAGCCTAGTTGCCAAAGCCATTGCTCTGCATGTGCTGGGATCCTATATGGGCACTGATTCTTGTCCAAGCTGCTCCATTTCCCATCCAGCTCCCTGCTTGTGGCCTGGGAAAGCAGTGAAGCACGGCCCAAAGCGTTGGGGCCCTGCACCTGTTTGGGAGACCCAGAAGAGGCTCCTGGCTCCTGGCTTCAGATCAGCTCAGCTCTGGCAATTGTGGCCACTTAGGGAACGAACCAGCAGATGGACGATCTTTTGTCTTTCTTTCCAGTAAAAACAAATAAATCTCTTTTTAAAAAAGAAAAGTTTTCTCTGGAGTGACCTCAGCTGTGAGTCAAAACTCAAGTTACAAGAACAACCTATGGCCTGGTGCACAGGATGCTGAAGCGACCAGGGAGCTCCTCTCACAGCCCCACTAAGCTCTGTACAACAGACAAGGAGTGGGCATTTGTTTGCCCCTGAAGGAGGGACTGGGGCTAAAAGATGCCCAGGCCTGCACCAAGCATCCTGGAGAGAACCCCCAAGGAGAGAAGGAAAATTTAAAAAGCAATAGTTTTTTGTTTTCAGGACCACCAAGAGAAAAGCAGAGAGAGAGTGCGCATGACAGAGCGAGAGCTCATTCCACTGATTCTATAGCAGTTCTCATTCACACGTGCCCTACACCTAACCCTGGGCCACTGGCAGTTCTGTTTCTGGCACCTTGATTCCCTTCACAGCAAAAGCCCAGGGCTGGCAGCGTTCACATTCAGGCCCTTCGGAGCATCCCCACAAGGCCTGCTGGACTTACATGCAGGCTTGGAGCTGACCAGCCTAGCTCCAGGGCAGCTCCACATATTTCGCCAGCATTGTGTTGGCACCTTACTCTGTAACTCTGAGTCAGGCTTTTCATGAGAATTAAGTCATGGCTGGCAAACACCTGGCACACAGAGTGCTCAGTGATTCATCATTGCTAATATTATGAGTGGGAGCGATGGGCAGGAATGGACCCTGTATTAGTCCAACTTTCACTACTATAACAAAATCCTGAGGCAGATCCACTTCGTGCAGTTCAGGGTGTTATGTAGGACACAACTGTGGAGGCTGCGAGTCCAAGATGCCATGGGGCCCCCAGAGGTTTGGCCTCTGGTGAGGGTCTGACATGGACGAATGATGTCATCACTATGGCTACAGGAAGAGATCACGTCTTGGGAAACAGGAGACCAGACAGCAAATAAGGTTCTACCACCCGTGTGAGAGCAGTCCCCCCCACCCCCCATGAACTCATTATTGGGTCCTCCTACCTCTTATAGATTCCATCACCTCTCATATCACTACACAGGGGATCAGGCCTCCAACAAAACAGTCTTTTAGGGAACAATTCACATCCAAACCACTACATCCCAACTTGGCAAGTCACACTGAGCCCTCTTCCAGAGGTTCAGTGATACTGATTATAATACTCACCACCACTGACAAGCATTAGATACTTACTGCACGCAAGCACCTGACTCACTGGATCATGACAAGACCCTGCTAGGGTCTGTTTTTGTGCACAGTCAACTGATGAGAACGTCCCATTCTCCATCCCAGAGATTTGGGAATCTGCCCAAGCAGCTGGTTAAGCATGGAACTGGGACATGGATCTGACTGCTAAATAAATATGTTTAACCATCCTGCTAGGACGGTGATGACTTTGCACTGCCTCACCCAAGAAGATAATAGGAAAAGAGTCGGTGTTCAAGGATGCAGGAAGGGCCATCCCTGGCTTTGCGAGTGAGGATGGGGCTGGCACTTGCAGAGTGTTCGTCTCAGATCTTTCCCCATCTTTGGTATTATTTCTTCACTCCCCAGGGCTGACCTGGCAGCCATGAGAAGCCCTCTAGACTGTTTATATCTACAGTTCCTTAACTAGACTTGAAAGAGGGAAGAATGGCCCATGAGATACAGTCAAGAAGGCGCTGCTATATGTTGATGCATCAATCTGTCCTGGATCACAAATATTGGGTCCCTTAGGAACAAGTGTCTGCAAGGTGTAGGACAGAGAGAGGCTCTTGCAGGAAGTCTCCGGCCCATGGGAGTGCTGCCACCATATGTGCCACAGAAGTGAGGGGAGGTTCCAGGGCTACAGCAAAACCCCATCAGAACCACAGGCTGCTCTTCCATGATCTGGAAGTCACTGGAATCACCTTGAAGATGCAGGTGAAAGTTTGATGGGCCCCATTACCTCCTCTTGGAGAATATTTTAATGGAAAAGACATCAAGCACTGTCTTAGTCCAAAAGATCCTAAAAAAACACTGATGCGACACTGGATGCTCTTTAGCCACTGAGTCTGTTTTTTCTCATCTTTCAGATGGAAATCATGTTCACCTATAGCAGATGCTGCTGGGTGACCCCTACAGCCACTTGCCCCACTCCTTAGCAAGTTGCCTGGGGACAGTTTCACAAAGCATGACTTCTGTTTCAAGTAGTTTACTGGCCACAACAGCAACACTGACTGCACATGCGGTACCAGCCACAAGAGCCAGAGAACGAACGGCCCCAGCATGGCACTCACCCAGTGAACAAAGGGAGTTGAAAATAGACACCCTAAGGACTCACAGTGTAACTTGCACAATAATGCACCCTGAGTTGGCTTTCCTCCCTGCCCCACATCACCACCACACCTTCCTGGGACCACCTCCAAAAACATCTGAGTCTGCTTCTAAATCAGTTCCATAGCATCTCCAACTTCCCAAAACAAAAGGCTGCATGGAGTTCATAGGGCCCTAAGCCAAAACATGTAGTTGGCACCACATCCCTTCGTCCTTCAGGTTCACAATGCCCTCCTGGTACCCATGTAGGATTGCCCCTGTGCTCCCTAACTGATCCCAGACATTGAAAACTAGATGATGTTGCAAACAAATTCATACTCAGGTATGACTGATCATGTTCCAGGGCAGTAGTGATGAAAGCAAGCAGGGCACCTTGACCGTCCTGGGAACGGCTGAAGGCAGAGGGTGCTCCGCTTTACACTTCTGCAAGTCTGTTTACTATCCTTCCCCCAGCTGAAGCTTTCAGGGGCTTTTCGAATTCTACTCTGTATATACTCACGTTTGTTTTAAAAATAGAGTTGCAATTTCTAACCTGCCAATACACTGTGAATCACATTCGCTGACTTTCCATATGAAACTCCTGGATTTTATCTAATGTGTTGGCTTTTGTCTCTAATTCCACAGGGTTGCTTTGTGTGTTTTCAGAGAATGAAAAAAGAAATCTGACACAAGAATATTTGAATCAGGAAGTCAAAGGCAGGTTTGTCTCCTCTGCCCACAACACCCTTTCCTGTCTAAATCAGAAACACTCAACCTGTATACAGGGACGAGTCGTGGGGAAAGCGGGGGTTTGTTAAAAAGCAGTTCCCAGGCTCAATCAAAGCTGATTCCCTCAGTGGGGAACAGGCTATGAGGTATGCCGTAAGCTGGGATGCTGGTCGTTCCAGGGAAAGCCATCTTTATACTCTCACTTTGTTCCTCTAAATCAGCACTTCCCAAAGAGAGGTGGCCCCTGATGCCCCCTCTGTCCATCCACTTTTTCCTCAGTTCCACTAAGCTTCCACCCATCCATATTTGGCAAGGTCAGAGAATGCTGCTTCTCACTGATCAGCAGTAAACGTGTTTGAAAATCTGATAATTCACAAAGAATTGCAGTCTTTAAGGATCAAAAACCCACAAAGGAAACCAGTTTGTTCATTCCTATTGTATTCTATTGCTTGAATATGACTTTTAAAAAAATCTATGATTATTTATAGAAATTCTCAAACTCTGAGCTCACTATAATGTACACCCCCTAAAGAGCAATCTTACTGCATCAAAAAGTAACAGAAGAATTTCACGGGCTGCCCCTGGGAAGCACTGGGCACAGACTTAGCAGGTGTTATGTTCTGCCTTCTGACAGCAGAAGGGAAATATCCCCACCACTGTCTGATATTGTTGGTAGATTCTGCTCAGAAGTCCTCCAGTTGAAGACTCCTCAGGCTTCTTGTCTGACATGCAGTCATCTCCGCTTGGATCAACATACAGAAAAATAAAAATAAAAACTACCAGCATTAGCATAGCTAAAGAGAAATTTTTTTCAGAAAGATTAAATAGACTGACACAGTTATCACCTTTCAGCATGGTCCACCGCAGAAGTACCTGCTGCTCTGTCGGATACAAAAGCTTCCTCTTTCGCATGAATCGAATCAGAGACATTAGGAAACAGGAGCTTCTTAGTACGGACTTGTGCTTTTCATTAGCATCGTACACTCAGCTGAAAGGAGGGAAGGGTCTACAGGGAGGCAGCGCCAGAACTCCAGTTAAAGAAAATAGCCTACATGGGCCCAGCGGTTAAAGTCCTCACCTTGAACACGCTGCGATCCCGTATGGGCACTGGTTCTAATCCTGGCAGCCCCGATTCCCATCCAGCTCCCTGCTTGGGCCTGGGAAAGCAGTGGAGGACAGCCCAAAGCATTGGGATCCAGCAGCCATGTGGGAGACCCTGAAGAAGTTCCTGGCTCCTGGCTTCAGATCGGTTCAGCTTTGGCCGTTTTGGCCACTTGGGGAGTGAATCATCGGATGGAAGATCTTCCTCTCTGTCTTTCCTCCTCTCTGTATATTGGACTTTGTTTTTAAAAAATTTAAAAAAAGGAAAAAAAGAAAACAGCCTTCTCACCAACTGATGCTGTCACAAACAGGAGGGCAGAGAGGCCACATATAGACTAGAGAACGTTCACTAAACCTGCCTGGGCTCAAAGAAGAGTTAAGTCCACCAATCTCCAGGAAAGCCCACCCTATTTTTTTTTTTAAATTTCATCTTATCTGAAAAGCAGAAAGAGAAGCACAGTAAGATCTTCCATCTACTTGGTCACAAGAGGCAGCTGGATCAGACTGAGACCAGGAGCCTAGCACTCAATCACGTTTCCCACATGGGTTATAGGGACACAAGCACTTGAACTATCACCTACTGCCTTCCAGGATGTGCAATAGCAGGAAACTGGAATAGAGGCAGAACTGGGACATGAACCCAGAGGTTCTAACACAGAATGCAGGTGACCCAAGTAGCACCTGAACCTCCGTGTTAAACGCCCACTCCAGGAAGTCATTACTCTTATGACTGCCAGACTTGAGTGCAACCTGGAATATACATTACTTCTCCATCATATCCCCATCAAATGGGTGTCTATGTCTTATTTCCAACCAATTAGCTATCTCCCCACTTCTCTTGAAAACCCACAGTCCAACATGTTTTCTCTTCCTCCCTCACCAGGATTTACCCAGAGAAGCAGCATGGCCCTGCTGCAGGGAGTTCTGGCTCTGTGTACTTCTAGCATCTCCTTTTGGAATACTCAGTCCCCTCAGAGCAGAGCTTGGGTAAGCTGTATCTCAATTTGAATCACAGATGCTCAGGCAAAAATTTGGGTGGAAGAAATCTGACTTGAGAACTGACTAAGAGTTTCCCACTCCTTGTTAGAGAAGTGGGAAAGTGGGACATGGAAGAATTCTTCATCAAATGAATTAACGCTGGGGCCACTAGTGTTTCATGCCTACCAACAAGACTGCTCTGAGAGCTTGTGCAGAACAAAAGCCTCAAAAGAACTGCAGTATCAGAAGCCCAGGGTTACTCTCTTGGGTTTTAGTTCCTTTGGTATCTGGGCCACCAGCACAATCTCTTCTGCTGCTGCTGGATCAACTTTCAGGCAACAAAATGCAGGTGTAGGTGTCTTCGAAGTTGAGAAGGCCAACGGCATGAAGGGAGGGAAGCAGCAGCAGGAGCTACAAACTGCGAGGCTGATCAAAGACACTTCCTATCACTTCTCAACCTTTTGGCTAAGATCAAGTGTAAAGACTACTTCCTGTATCAGTGAGATTAAGAATGGAAAGAGAGAGGGAAGAAGGGAAGGAGGAGAGAGATTCTAACATAGCAATCTTCAAAATGAAGGGAGAAGATGGACTTCCAGGGGCAGACAACTTGTATAAAAGCACTATGATTTCATTTCATATGGTACTGGCATGAAAAGCTTCACTTAGAATACAAATAGAAAGAGCCTGGCATGGTAGCCAAGTGGCTAAAGTCCTCACCTTGCATGCACCAGGATTCCATATGGGCACCAGTTTATGTTCTGGCAGCCCCACATCCCATCCAGCTCCTTGCTTGTGGCCTGGGAAAGCAGTGAAGGACAGCCCAAAGCCTTGCACCCATGTGGGTGACCCAGAAGAAGCTTCTGGCTCCTGACTTCGGATCGGCTCAGCTCTGTCCATTGTGGTCACATGGGGAGTGAACCAGTGGAGGGAAGATCTTCCTCTCTGTCTCTCCTCCTCTCTGTATTATCTGACTTTCCAATAAACATAAAATAAATCTTTCAAAAAATTTTTTCTTAAAGAATACAAATAGAGAAAGAAAAGCCCAGGAAAATCTCATGGGTTTGCTACACACAGAAAACAGAGCAATGATCCCAAGCCCATGAACCTTAAGGAACAGGCTCTCCAGATGTTGAGACGTTTGATGGCTATCAAAAGTTGTGATTTGTGTCCAGCACGGTAGCCTAATGACTAAAGTCCTTGCCTTGCATGTCTTAGGATCCCTATGTGTACCAATTCATATCTCGATTGCTCCAATTCCCATCCAGCTGCTTGTTTGTGGCCTGGGAAAGCAGCCAAGGACAGCCCAAAGCCTTGGGACCCTGTACCCATGTGGGAGACCCGGAAGAAGCTCCTGGCTCTCAGCTTCAGATCAGTTCAGCTCCAACTGTGCAGCCACATGGAGAGTAAACCAGTGCATGGAAGGTCTGTCTCTCCTCTCTGTAAATCTGACTTTCCAATAAAAATAAATATTTTTAAAAGTTGTGGTTTGGACTTTGAAATTTTGAGTAATGCTGTTCTTGGGAGCAACACCAAGAGGCCATCACCAAGTTAGCATGGACCCTGTGAAGGGGATGAGAGCCACTCTGTGAGAAAAAAAGATGTGGGTGTTAAGAACAGCATGTGAGCAAGCCCATCTCCCTGAATAAAACAAATCTGGCACCATCCGAGTTTCACGCTGGTAAAAATCTCAGCCCTGTATCCTCAAGTGTTGCTCCCATTTCAGGGTCTCTCACTCTTGGCACTGTCACTGCCCCCTGCTCAGAGGACTCCCCTTCTTGCCTGCGATACTTGGAGTTACCCCCAAAAGTAGATTCCAAGGAGAGGGCTTATATGAAGGCAGGTTTTCTTGCAAAACAGATGTGAAGGGTCTTGGGAGGCTCGGCTAACTGCTCTGGGAAATGGGCTTCATTTGGCAGGCTGTACTCACCCACAGGACCCCATGCCCTAGAAGCAGGAACTCCCTCACACTTGAGGGCTGAGTGTGTACTCTCTCTCAACGGGCTGCACGTAGCTTTGAGACAGCTCTGAGACAATGAGGCAGAAGGCAGCTATCCCCGCAGGTGTCTTTCAACAGAACCTGCTCCAGGAAGTCTCCTGCTGCCATACTCTCAGACACGCCATAGCTCTCATCTCAAGGCCATACTTTCCCCTGCTGCTCTCAGTCATCAACTGAGTACTAAAGTGGTCCCAGAATTATTTCTGCTCAGGTCACTCCTGTCCTCTAAATGGCAGTCTGCTCATTGACTCCCCATGGACCTAGCCAAGATTCTCAGAGATACTGAGGTCTGAGGCTCTTCCTACCCACTCCTTCCTTCCCACCTTCGAGTGTCACATCCACGTTGCAGTCTGAATCTCTTTGTTGACTCCTGCTTCCTCCCCTTCAACCTCCACAGGAGCTTCCCCAATAACCTCCTGTTCCTCTAATCCTGTTTTAGCATTTGCTTCTAGGATTGCAGTCCAGTTAAAAGTTTAGGGGATAACATCTGCTGGTTTGGAACTGTCCGTCACAGAGGTGCTGAAATCAGAAATCCACCAGGGAAATGTGTTCTCCCTCCATGACTGGGTGGCCACTAAATGGTGCAGCACATGGTTCTTCCTGGCTGGGAGAAGTAGATTGCACTTTCAAAGCACTTCTTCAGGTGTCCTGGGACGGGGGAGCAGTGGGAGAGGGATGAGGCAGACTTCAACAAGGCTACACAGTGGTTCCCGGGGTGCTGCAACTAGCAATATGGATGCTGCTGAAGTTTGCAGAATTGGCCTCAGTCATTTACAGCTCCAGAAACCAGAGCATGGGGGGCTACTGTGCCTCCTACTTTCCATCCTTATGACACTTCCTCATTAGCCAAGCCTGACAGAAACTCAACTGGCAAGATTAACTAAAAAACGCAGCTCCAAGTTTTCAGCCTTCAGGGATGGCAATGAGGCTGAAGACCTACAGGTACCTCCTATGATGGACAGAAATGTATACTTCAGTGTCAGCAGACAGCTCTGCCTTGTGCTGGGTCAAACAGAGGGAGATCATTGAGCTAGTAACCTCCCAATGAGGTATAACTTTCACCCCTGCTAGGAACCAACTACATGGCCTTGACTAAGAAACGTGACCTTTCTGAGCCTCAGCAACCACACCTGTAAAGCAGAAAGGAAGACTCAACCAGAGATTCCCCATCAGTGTTCCAGTGAATACTAGGGCACCAAAGCCACTTTGGGGGGTGATACTCACTACTATCTGATTCACACCTGAGGATTTTCTATGGTTCCCTTTGAAGATTTGAGACCCTTAGGCCCAAGGATCTTTAAGGTTTTTTCTATCCTTATCTTTCATGAGTTGATGGGACTTGACCCAAAATCTACGTCCTGTCATCTTCAGAACAGCAAGGTTGTCCCTAAACACATATCTGTGATGTATCTACCTACACATGCATCTATTTCACGCCCCCCCCCCCAGGAGAAGAAGCATCTTTATCCTTATTTCACTGACGGGGAATCAGGCCCAAAGAGGCTGAGAGGTATACCATATTAATCAGCCAGCAAATGGCTCACTATCGATGCCTGTAAGCCTCTAGTATCTATGTTTTTCCTCTTTCTCGCCTGCCCATTTTCGAGTACTATGAAGAATAAATAAGAATATAAACTCAAAATACAAATTGTGCTATCTATAATTTTGCTTCTAGAGTCAGAATTTCTATTTACCAAAATGGACCCACTTCTCTACCAACAGCTCCTAGGTGTAATACCTGAATAAAATGTCTCTGGTTTATAACCCACTTCTGACATATTGTTTATCATATGTGCTGGACCCAGTTCATGCACCATTCCTCATTTACTGGTTCCTGCCTTCTCCTTCTGCTGGGGTCCTAGCCTCCTAGCCCTTCCTCTTCTCCTGCCTAGTGGCTTCCCCACTGTTTCCACATTTATAAAGCATGCAGCACCTAACTACAAATTCATATACTCCTTATGTTGCCTTGTCACTTTTTCTAGGATCATTATGAATTCATAGCAAGAGATTCAAGTTGTTGCAATTATTTTTCACAGTTCTTTTTGACTCTCAAATTATCACAACATGGCCAGTGGGAGGCCCTTCAAGCTCATCTCCCTGTCCTTTTAGTGCTACCACAGGAAGGTTTTTTTTTGGGGGGGGGGGGGTTGTTTTTGTTTGTTTTTTAAGACTTATGGCTTTTCAACAATATCAAAACGTTCCTGCTCTCCACTGACTTTTCCTTCACCACCACCACCACACACATTCTCTAAGGGGGCACAAACATTCTGTTGGAGACTGGGAGGCAAAACCACAGCAGAGGTGCCTACAGACTGTTCCACTTAAACTCTGGCCGAAGACACAGTGACACTGCTGCTGCTCCACTTAGTATAAATGCTAAAAAGCCGTGAAGAAGGCTTTTTCACAGGAAAAAGCCGTGAAGCATTTATACTGAGTAGCCTGAGTTTCCTGGCTAATATTTCTTCTTTAACACTAACACAATTTTAGCTAATATTTAAACTCATTTTTCTTTCCTACATGTGAATGCCTCATTCAAAGTATAATTAGACAACACTTGCAGTATTTCTCTCTTCCTTTTTTGGTAAGATTTATTTGTTTTTCTATTGGAAAGTCATATTTACAGAGAGAAGGAAACACAGAAAGATCTTCTACCCACTGGTTCACTCCCCAAGTGGTCACAATGGCTGAAGTTGAACCAACTCGAGGCCAGGAGCCAGGAGCTTCTTGCAGGTCACACACAGAGGTGCAGGGTCCTCGACTGCTTTGCCAGGCCACAAGCAGGGAGTTGGAAGGGAAGTGGAGCAGCTAGGATACAAACTGGCACCTGTATAGGATCCCAGTGCATGCAAGGCGGGGACTTTAGCCACTAGGCTACTGTGCTGAGCCCTCTCTCTCTCTCTCTCTCTCTCTTTGATAATGTTTCTGTGTTACTGACCACAGTTCTATAGTCATTTTGACATAGAAAGAAAAACTCACCAAAAGAAAATGGGCAGAAGACAGAAAGAAGCCCTCACAGAAGAAAATACAGTGGATGAAAGCAAAAAAAAGTTCAAATTTATGATTAATGACTTAAAACAACAGCTTCATGGCCAATGATGGTATCAGACTTGTAAAAAAAAAAATCACCTACAAAGGACAATTTTTCACCAACTCCAATTTCCTCTGGGTTTCCCGTTTGTGGATTGACATTGCTATTTTCTCATAGTTTCTGCTCCAGTATCTCTGTGGTGGCCTATTCATCCCATTATGGCATTTGTGTTTCACTATCCACGGCTGCTTGCCTTACTGCTTTTTGAGTTTCTACAGTTCCCTAACAACAGATCTCATCCATCACATTCACATGTGTACACCAGGATGTGGCTAGCCTGTGATCTCTGGCTGATTCTGCTCACCTCTGATCCACACACAGCAGTGTATGTTATCACATGGCACACAGTAGGGCCACCTAGAATCAGGCATGGTAAGCCCCAGCTCTTCCCAGACTCTCTGAGAGAGATAAATGACATTCCTCCCATTTAAAATAATAACCATATGACATTCCTGATTCTTTAAAAAAATACATAAGAGAGACAAGAAATTTAGTTAAGAAATAAGCTCAGCATAAAGAGATTACCTCATTCATAATTTAAGAGGATAGATCTCTAAAATGTTCATGGAAATACATATCATAAAAATAAAACTATGCCCCAACTGCAGGCAACTGCTGAGGCTGCCTTGTACTGCGGCAAGTGTTACACTGCTGGGAGAAAAGCAGCCAAGGCTGGTGAGCATTCTGGGCACTCTGACACATTATACCAATGTGTTAGCACAGTTGTCTATCCTATTCTATTTCTTAAAACAAAGAAATGAGGTGGTGAGGAATGCCAGCAGGAGACACGCCACTCTGGCCCCCAGGCAGTGGGGCTGTAGAGTACCGGGGGGAAGGGAGTCTGTTGATGTGTGGAGTGGGAATGGCTGATGGCATGTTTGACAGGGAATGACTCCTGGGGCTTCCACAGACCCAGCCACTGCATTCACAAGTAGGCAAGGGAGCTGAGACAGAGTGGTTTAGAGGGTGGAAACCAGACAGCATGTCTGGGTCAGGCCAAGGCACACACTTATGTGGGAGACCTGGGCTGGGATAAATAGCATTGCCTGCCATCTGCTGTAGTTAGTATACAAAAGCTGGGACTAGGGGGCATGCTTGGCTGAGTGAGGCCACAGTACCCACCCACAAGTGTCAGAACAGGGAGTGGGTGACACCAGACTGAGTCGCAACACCCACCAGAATACAAGAAAATTGGATTTGGAGGCAGATTCTGCAAGAGATTTGGGGGTTCATCTCTGTGAGACTGCAGCACCCACTGATTTGCATGGAGAGGTGGGGGCGGCATGGACTGAACCATACTGGACCATGAAATTTACCTGAAAGGAGCAGACCTGACACTCATGGGAGCCAGAAGTTGGGAGGAGGCTTGGGTAGGCCAGGCTGTAGTACCTGTTGGCACATACAAATGCCAGGACTGAGAGTAAACCATGCCAAGCATGGCCAGAGCATCCACTGGCATATGTGAGATCCTTGGCCTGGTAGGGAATCTTCAGGAACTCATTTGCTAGGTCACAGTTCCCACTGGGGAACACAATAGTTAGGGCCGGGTGTAGGCCAGGCCTCAGCACCCATTGGCACAATAAAGAGTCAGGATGGGGTCCAGCATGGTAGCCTAGCAGCTAAAACCCTCATCTTGCACACACCGGGATCCCATATCGGCGCCGATTCATGTTCCGGCAGCCCCACTTCCCATCCAGCTCCCTGCTCGTGGCCTGGGAAAGCAGTCGAGGAAAACCCAAATCTTAGGACCCTGCACCCATGTGAGAGACCTGGAAGAAGCTCTTGGTTCCTGGCTTTGAATTGGCTCAGCTCCAGCTGTGCAACCACTTGGGGAGTGAATCAGCCTATGGAAAATCTTCCTCTTTGTCTCTCCTCCTCTCTGTATATCTGACTTTCCAATAAAAAT
This sequence comes from Ochotona princeps, assembly GCF_030435755.1. Taxonomy (NCBI): domain Eukaryota; kingdom Metazoa; phylum Chordata; class Mammalia; order Lagomorpha; family Ochotonidae; genus Ochotona; species Ochotona princeps. Next base: position 29,464,114 of record NC_080852.1, on the reverse strand, counting down.
AAATAAATCTTGAAAAAAAAAAAGTCAGGATGGGTTGCCGGCCAGGCCAGGCCAAGCCAGATTGGACAACAACACCTGCCAGTTCACATGAGGGCTGGGGATGGGCCAGGCTGGGTGAGGCTGCTGCTCTTGCTTCTGAAAGCTGGGACTAGGGGCGAGCTGGGCTAAGCTAAGCTGCAGGACCCACGGTGTGCACGAGAGCCAGACGGGATGTGGGATCGACCTGGCTAAGGCTGCAGCAAATGCTGGCATGCTCAAAAACGAAGGCCGGGAGGTGGGCCTGATGGGAGTTCCTGGGGGTTGCCCCTAGGCTGGAGCACCTACTAGTGTGTGTGAAGACCTGGCCTGTGGTGGCTTGGCTAGGCTAGGCTGCGGCACCCCATCAGTTTACATGAGATATGGGGCTGGGGGTGAACTGACCAGACAGCTGCATTCATTGGTTTGTGTGTGTGTTGGCTGGTGCAGGTAACAGACCGAACCTGACCTGCACTGGCTGGTACACATAGGAGTCAAGTCTGAGGTCACATCAGGTGAGGTTTCTTGTAGGGTCTACTCAATTAGATTGCTGGACTCTGAACCCAGCCACAGGGTAAAAAAAATCACAATATATGTGCTCTGACCTTTGGAGTACATGTGCCAGGACTGGGCCTCCTCAATTGCTGATGCCTGTGCAGTGGCCAGTATACCCAGATGCATGTGGGGAACATGGCAGCCAACTCATCCAGTCCAGCAGAGAATGTCAAATGCCTTGTCAGAGGACAGAAGAAAGAACAGGTTGAACCACTCTCCTGGCCAAGCTTTGCAAAATGTTCCTAGGCCTATGGAAGCACTAAGGTGGACTATGTCAGCCAATGGGTCTAAGATTTTTCCCAACTCTGATATATTGAAGTAGGTGACGACTTCTCAGAACTATCAAAATTACTCAAGTAACACCTCTGAAACACTCTTCTCTACATCAGGGTCTCTAAGTGTCTTCAAAGGACTGTCCCCCATCCCCGGGTGCTGATATAGTTTGACAGCAAGGAGTGACCGCCTCCCCTCCCCCCTATGGACAGAGGAGAAAAAGAAACTGAAACATCTGTGCCATCTACCAGTCTTCCTTCATACCTCAATCCTCCCTGCCTTAACCAGAGACCCATGTTCATCCCGCTCAACTATGTAAACAACATTAAAAATAAAACTATGAATTTCAAGACGATTTTGTACTAAAATAATCTTAATTCCATTCCCCTACAAATTTACTGCAATACTCTCATAGGTACATTCAGCAATGGGCTATTTGCTTGTTTACTTAAATCACTCCATAAACAGCCTTCCAGCTTCTAATAAGCAATGCACACCAACTGTTTCTGAAAGTCATTTACACTGTGTGCTACAAACAGATAAGGACGAGTTTGGTTCATAGCTTCCTCCATTTGCAATTCTTACAGCCTGCAGTCAGGTATTTTCCTCATCAGGAAAGAGGGGTTGCAGTGAGTTCAGGCAGATGAGCAGTCATCCCTTTGGGTTAATTCTTCAGGAAATAGTAACAGTTCCTATATCATGGGATCACCACAGGATTGAGCAAGGCAACACAAATCCATCACCTTTCATCTACAGTTTCAAAATCCCAAACGCTCTAAATTGGAAGGAATTTTTTTCCATAATATTGTTGAGATTATACATTTTTCAGGAGAGATATCACTATGTATAATTTTGGGGTGATGGTGCCACAACCATACTCTCCACCACCTGCCTCCAGGATGTAGCATCTGGTCATTACCTATAATATAATGCCTGTCTAAAATCCAGAAACGTATCTGGTTCCAGGGGCACTGGGTTAAGGACCCTTGGTAGCCCACAACTGTAGATGCTAATAGCAGTCTCTAACATACAGTGACTGCTCAACAAATACAAACTTTAATTTTCTGCCAAGATTAATGCAACAAAAAGAAAACATGTTGAAAATTAATCAAGTCCAAGCCAATCAGGATTTAAAATGTCAAAGAAGAAAGTGAAAATGTGCAAGAGCCCCATTATCTAAAGGAAGGGAAAACCATCTCTTGGGAAGAGGCCTCGGCAGGTGCATCACCATGCCACCTTCCTGCCTCCTAAAACCAGGTGGGAAACGGAGGGATGGGCACATACTGCCGGGTTCCCAATCCCCACATCCGAAAAGCTCTGACAACGAAAAGATTTCTTTGTAACCCACTTAGTTACAAACCTTGCCCTTAACTGGTGGGAGGCTATTTTTAGCCTTTATGCCTCTCACTGTGAATATTCATAAGTTTGCCTCATAATGTGTTAGATGGTGAGGTGCCTCACTCTGCACTGGGGGTGTTAAAGTGGCATTGATATACGGTGAATTCACTTTTCTAAAAAACAAAAAAAATTCACAATTCTGAAATAGACCAAGATGTTTGGGTAAAACATTACAGACTTGCACTGTACAAAATCTCAAAAAGGTGTTACCTTCATTTTAAAGATTATAAAACAAAGTTAGAAATATTAAACAGCTTGGGCAAGGTCACATACTTAGCAGCCAAATATCACACACTTTGACAGAACAAACCTATCAATTGTGATGCCTGACGGACAAGACTTCCCAGGGCACAGCCAGAGAGCTGATGATACCTGAGGGTGGGAACTGGCACTTTCTAATAGACTGAAAGTGACGGGAAGAAACGTTGTCATGAGCAAAGATTTAAAACCTGGCCCAGGAGCCTCCTCTTCTTTCTTTTCAAGGAAACTGTGCCCTCTGACTTTAAGGAGAAGCATTTCTTCTCATCTCGTAAAAGCAGAGGAATACAGAGGTTGCCTGGCAAATAGAAACAGAGAGGGAAACAACCACAAGACCAAAATCAAAACAAATCGTGTTTTGCATATTAATCAATTGCTTGATTGAAACTGTGCTCCCTGCTTCAGGAGAGTAGTACTAAGAGTAAAGTGCTGCTAATTTTAAAAGAAGTACCTAGAAACAGCCACATGAACGCATCGCTTAAGCTCCATGACCCTTGCATTCTGATAGGCTAAGCCTGGAGTGAGGGGTGGGAGAGCCTCAGCATCACATCACTGGAGTTGTCCCTGAGAGCAGACGTTGAATCCACAGCTGGGACTCTGCAGAGCTCTGGGTTTTATGCATTCCCTTTCCCACTCCTCATTTATTACTGCCTCCCAAGTGAGCCAGAGGGGCCTAGTGGGAACATTCTGACTGGAGGCCAAAAGGACTACCAAAGGAGCTGCCACTACCTCCCAGAAGCTGGACAGTCACCCCTTCCAAGAAGGCAGGTCCCTCCAAACCTTCGTGACCCTCTGGGGTCACGAGTCACGCTGACCTGCAGCAGACACCTTCTGGGCTCTTCCCAGAACTCCTTTCATCAGCTGATGTATCCCTCTCTCCGCGCTTGCAACCACAATTCCCTTCTCTCTTGGGAGGGTTGTGCAGAGGCTGGTGATGCAGCTTTTATATTTTTTATTCCTACCCTTTAATTATAGCTCCCACAAACTTTTTTAAAGCCCCTGTATTAGGTCTAAGAACTTTGAGATTCACTGGGATTTTCTGTGCAGAGATTGCTTTATTTCTTCTTTTGAAATTGATATAGTTTTGGTTTTGCATTTTGTATTTTGTTTTGTATTTTGCTTCTTTTTTCACATTATGCTAGTTAAGGCTTCCAATGCGACTCTGTATGGCAGAGCTGATACAGAATCTTGACACTGTTTCTTGTATTAGGAGAGAATTACTTAGATTTTTCCCAAAAGGATGTTAGCTACATTTTTAAAAGCTGTCCTCTTACAGGTTGAGGAAAGTCTCCTCTGTTCCTCACGCATGAGAATTGTTGTTATAAATGGATGTTGAGATTTGTCTAAACCTTATTTTACTTCTACTGATCAATGATCAAACTGTATTTTGGATAAAATGGAAAATGGGAATCAGTCCTCTATCAAACAAATTTAATTTATGGTTATTTCCAAGATAACATACCTTCCTACCTGATTGCTGGTGGAGTTCCAGCCAGTGCAATTCAGATCATCACTTGCTGAATGCTGCTGGCATGTTGGGTCACTGCAGCACCACCCCATAGTGTCCGCTGCTCTCCTGTGTCTGTCAGACTCCAGGTGCCCCTCTGTTGTCATTCTGTCCTCTCCAATTTCCTGGAATGTGCCCTCTTTGCTTCACCCTGGCTAATGTTTTGCCATCTGTTTAAACATGTCTTTACCCTATTCTGCCATCTTGATTCTTACTTTTCATTCTTAAGGATTATATTTAATTCTTCTTTAGGTTCTCTCTGTGACAAGCTTTTCATTTTATCATTGTTTCAAGTGTTAGAATCTTAATTTTGGCCTCTTCAAAGTCTTTGTTGGATAATATTATCATCTGTGTTCTTTCTTGGATTGTTCCTTACTGTTAAATCCAATCCTTTAAAGTCCTTCACATGATTAATAATTCTGGATTGTACCCTAAATAGTTGAGATACAATAAGACTTTTGGACTTAAGTCCTACAGAGAAGACCAATATTCTTGCCAGCAGGCAATCAACCTGGTTGGGTTCAGCCTGAAGAGTACCAACATGAAGATTGCTCTAATTATCAGTCATCAAAACATGTGTGGCGCCCTTCAGATCCATTTTCAATGTGTATCATTCAATTTGCAATTCATTCGCTACTTACCTAAAATATGTGGTATGCATATCTTGAACAGATGTATACAGTAAGTTTCAGAGCTCATAACAGCCCTTATCATATACAAGATCACTTTCTGAAGTCCCTCCTTCTCTGGTATTACCTGGTTTTCTTAGGGTTTTGGACAGAAATATGGGTTTGTAATCATACCACTTTGCTTCATTCCTCCACAACTGGATTTGCATTTGGGTAAGTGGTAAGACAGATTTTTAAAAAGCAATATTAGCCTTACCCTCTTGATATAAGAATTGCACCACTGGTGTGTGTGTGTGTGTGTGTGTAAGTCCCTTCCAACTCCTCAAGCTGGAAGCACTCATATTGATGTCGATTCCACACGCAGAGCAAACAGAGCCGCTCTGTGTGCCACTCACGACAGAGCCCTGTTTTGGAAGCACTCATATTCTTTTGAAGCTTGTCTGATGTGGTTTCTGCCTGTGAGCATGTGTATTCAAGAATTTTCATTACAATATTAATGTAACTACATAGCTTGTACTATTCTTTGAAAGCAACAAAATCTAACTTATTTATGCATTAAAGAAAGGAATGTTAAATAATTTAAATAATGCCAAGAAGGGTGAGGATCAAGGAAAAGAGATGATGTGACATGAAAATACTGATTCCTGCTATAGATTTGACTCAGTGATGTACTTAACCACAGTCCTGTCCAGCTTTAGGCATCATGATCACCACAAATCCCACAGTGACCCCTGCTGAGTTTGCTGCCTCCGTTTCTGCCATGTGGGACAACTGCTTGGTTTGCCACTCGTTTGTATACCATAGACCCTTTCATGGCATCTCTTTCCTGTAATACTCCAACAAAGCCACTGAAAACTTTGATATTTTATAATTATAAGGCTATGTTTGAGTGGGAGAGAGACAAGGAAAAAGAGAACACAGGAAGCCAGAGGGAGAGATCACTTTGAGATCACTCCTCAGGGGCTCCCAACAGCTGGGGCTGGGAATCCAATCCAGGTCTCCTACAGGATGGCAGTGACCCAAGTATTTGAGCCATCACCTGCTGCTTCCTAACTGTCTCCATTAGCAGAAAACTAGAACTGGAAACAAGCGCTGGGAATGGCATCCAGGCACTCTGACGCGGGGCACAGCTGTCCTAACTTAAGTACCAGGCCAAGTATGCTTTTTAATTATTTTTAAATTAACAATAATATTAGCTTAAATCACTAAATTATTTACCAAAGGTGACAAAGGGATGTCATTGAGAACACAAATTGTGGAAAAGGAGGTTACCTATGAAGGATACAAGCTGGGATATGAATTAGGATTCCAAGAGGAGGGTTCTATTGGTGAAATGTTGCTATACGACTTACGTAAAACAAATCATCCCTGGATAATGTCTTTCATTCACGGATGTGGGGCCAACCAGGGCAGTTCTGCTTCAAATTTTAATTTTGTCCTCTCCACAGTTTCTGTGAGTTCCTGTGGCTTATGTCCTCTTTTTGTAGCTTTCAACTGGCAACATAAGGTGTCCTGAGTTTGTGCTCCATCAATCTGTTTTCACCAGTTTTCATAAAAATTTAGCAATAGCAAGCATTTTATGACCAAGCATCTGACAGGCCCTGTTGACAGTCACACCTTGGAACGTATGGTCTTTGTCACCTGGATGACTATTCTTAATCTCTCCCGCTCTTCCATTTCTCCCCAACCTCCCTTTTCTCCCAAACTTAAAAAATCAACCTGCAAATTCCTTTTCTTCTGCCTTTTCTTTCATAGACTATTTTATTCTTGCACAGGTATAAGGTTTCACATGTTTCCCAGTAGCTTCACAAAGTACTTCTTTCAAACACATGCAGTGTTCTCCACCATGGGTATATGTGGTAAAGGATGTATTATCTCAAAAGCAACTTAAGTTAGACAGTTTTCCTCTTATCCCTCCAACCAGTTCTTGTTCAAGGATAACTAAACATACTATAAGCAAATGATCTGTGGAAGATTTAACCTACTTAAAAGAGGGAGAAAAGAAAGGTGGCTACCTGTGTATTATCCCTTGAAGAAGCTTATAAAAGTATAACCCCAGTAGTCAGGATGTTCTGAGAGAACCCCAGTGGGGAGAACAATGGTTAAAAATAGTACTTGACCTTGGGTATCTGCAAGGGAAAAAAATGATAAAAAGAAATGTTGACCAAAGAGTTTAAAGCGTCTTTGAAGAAAAAAAGAAAAATAAAAGCACTCTCAAAAAAAAAAAAAAAAAAACTGCCTGGAAGTCACCTTCTACACCTTCTGGAAAGGAAAAGGTATTTAGTGAAAGTTTTCAGGCATATCCTTCAAAACAAGCAAGGGGAAGCCACGCCACATGCTGACTACACATTAAATACAATGCAGTTGGTATAGAAGGATGGTGCCAGGAGACACTGGAGAGAGACGGCAGCAGCAAATGGGCAACGGAAGCACTGTTACCATCACAGGACCGAAACGAGCCAGACCTGCTTTCATGCCAGCCAAGGGACAGGTGTTACACGAGCTGCCAGTTCCCGGTTGGGTGGCATTCGTGGAAACCAAATGTTTCCTCTTGGAAATGCGGAAGAGAGAATCTGTGGAAGCTAACGCTTGCTGCAAACATGAGAACGTCAGGGCTCCAACTTCCTTGACTCTCACCTGCCCCAAGCACCATCTTGCTCTGATCTTTCCCTTGCCCTATGTCGCTCGCTCTCTGAAATGGTTAAGGGCTTGTCAACGTGCTAGGAACTGTGATGAGCTGAAGAAGGAATGAGATCATCAGTGTTCAGGACCTACTGAGAGGAATGTGTGTTTAACAACAAGGAGGGAGATCCCAGCTCACACTCAGTGGAGACTTCACATAAGTAGGAACTTCAAACAAAGTCTTCAAAACTATGCCAAATATGTGGGGTGGAGCTGAGCTGCCAAGAAGGTACTCGAGATGAGAGTCTGTCATGAGCTGACACCAGGCACATGTCATATGGTATCCCAGTACGTGCAAGGCGAGGATTTAGTCACTGAGCCAGCACATGAGGCCCAACTACTTACCTATTAAAGGATCTTTGGCTTGTTCCTAGTTTTGGAGTATTGCACAATAAAGCTACTATAAACATTCACGTATAGGTTTGTGTGCCTACATAAATTTTCATCTCTCTGGCTATGCAGTGTGTGTATTTCCTGGGTTTCTATTCCTCCCAAGAAATACACTCCATTCTTTTCAATCTATCATACTGACCCTCTGAAATACCATCTCAATGACAGCTATATAATCCCACTTGAAGTCATATTCATGTCTTCTCCCCCTTTATTATCAGAATTGCTTTATCTATCAAGCTACTTTGTCTTTCCACACTAATCTTTAGATCTTGCCTTGCACACACCGGGATCCCATATGGGCGCCAGTTCTGATCCCAGCAGCCCTGCTTCTCATCTGGCTCCCTGCCTGTGACCTGGGAAAGCAGTTGAGGACGGCCCAAAGCTTTGGGACCCTGCACCCACGTGGGAGACCTGAAAGAAGTTCCTGGCTCCTGGCTTTGGATTGGCTCAGCTTTGGCTGTTGTGGCCATTTGGGGTGAATGAATGGATGGAAGATCTTTCTCTCTGTTTCTCCTCTCTGTATATCTGACTTTCAAAAAAAAGGAATAAGCTTGTGGGTGACTAAGAAAACCAACAAAATCCTGCTGGGATTTTTATAGGAAGTGCATTAAACCTATTAATTAATTTGGGCAGAACTGACATTTTTATCATTTTAAGTCCATGAACACAATATGAACTTCCATTGATTTAGATTGTTTAATTTATTGTATTTTGTAATTGTCTGCATATAAACCCTATACATGCTTTTGTCAGATTTACATGTAAGTTTATCTTATTTTCTTTGGCATGGCTATAAATGGCATTGTGTTTTTAATCTCAGTCTCCACATTTTTTGTTAGTATACAGAACCACAATTGATTTTGTATGTTTCTCTTGTAACCTGAAGCCAGACTAAAGTAAGTTATTAGTTCTAGCAGGATTTTTTCTTTTTTTTGTAAATATATTGGGACTTTTCACGCGGAGAAACATGTCTGCAAACAGGGACAGCTTTGTTCACCATTTTCAATCTGTATGCCTTTTACATTTGAAAAGATTTCTCTGCCTCTTGATGAAAGTATTTTAGGAGGACAACCAATTTCTAGATATAGCAAGTGTAAAATACAGATTTTATTTGTTGAAATGAGAAAGAGTAAGGGGAGAAAGTCGAAGGGAGATAGATTGAGGACTTTGCCTGATGCTCACCCAAGTGAAAACAGTGAGCTTTGGTGGTTAGAGACTGGAGGCCAAAGCCTCAGAGCGGAAGCCAAGGGTGGAGACCAAACTTGGGAGATTCACAGATTAGAAATGTCAAGCACAGAGCACCAAGGACCACAGGTATTCAGATGTTGACCACACAAGACGAAGTCTACAAAGAGGACCAGAGAGAGCATTTGCCAGTTTTAAATAGATTATTCCTTTGCACTACCTAATAAAACAGGAGTAGAGGCTGAAATACAGTTCTACTCAGCAGTGTTCAATAATTTTGTGGAGTTGTCAACAGCCAAGTGCTACATGGGAGAGGATCAGATAGTGAAGTCATTTCCTCATTCAATAAGACTTGGCATTTTGTGAATGGTAGGAATGTGGCTTCTTCGGAAACATAACACCCATCCTGATTTAGAAGACATCTGTCAAGCACCGCTCTTACTCAGCTCTTGGATAATTATGAAAAATGAATCCTGTCAGGCAAACAACCAAGTGTTTCATTGTTCAGAAGGAGCTGTCCGGGCTCCCGCAAAGCTTGGCAAGCCCAGCTACACCTGGCCTGGAGACTGCAATTCCCAACTGTGGAATCCTATGTGGTTCCAATCAGCTGTCCCAGTTCACCCCTTTAGAAGCAGGTGAAACTCCCAGGAATCTGATCTTTCTGAGCCAGGGAACTGAAGGGCTGGGGTATGCAAAGGCCCCCTCCAGAAGCAACTCAAGCCCTTAGATGACCAGTCCCTTGCTGCAGGTCCTCAGAGTCAGGGGTTCTGAGCCCTCCACTGAGGGAGTTTGTTTATGCAAAGTTTGTTTATCCCAGGGGGCAGGAGTGAGAGAAAAGAAAATGAGACAGAGAAGGGAAAGGCATTACAAAGATTTGTTACTGAATTGGCCACTATACAGGTAACTGGAGTTCAATTCCATAAGACCTCTGAGCCATTTTAAAACACATCTCAGTGCACCAGGGAGAGAAAATGCCAAGAGTTCATCCGAAGCTGCCATCCCCATTGGCTGAGGTGGCCATGTAGCCTCCACATGTGCCATGTCTCAGGTGTGCATGTGCGATTTCAGAGTATACCATCCCAGACACTCCCACCTCAGCATCACAGAAGCTCTGATAGAAAGGGGGAGGGTATAAAGTGGATATAAACCATGCAGGACTTTGGCAAGGTAATGTTAGGCCACCCTGATACAAAGCTGGTGGAAACCTGCCCATGACTGATGGATTTGGGGTGATCAGATTATGCCATTCTGCTGCTTAAAACTCAATTGTAGCTTCCATTTCTTTCACTGTTGCTTTCTTTCATATACTTTTTGTTGCTCATTACCACTAACATGTAAAATTTATGCAATCAGAAAACACAGACTGTCCATCTATGAGGAGCGCCTGTAAGACCATCCTGAGAAGGGCTGACACTTCTAGAACCATCAGAGGCAGCATTGCTGAACTGCAAGAGAGGTCCCAAGGCATCCAGGGAAGAACCATGTGCTTATTGGTCTGGACACGCTTCACAGCCTGGCCGCAATCTCCATGTGAATGCTCTGAGACTGTCTCCAAAGCCCTCCCAGACACCACAACTACAAACTAACTCTACTGATGTCAGCTATGAGGCACTTAATGGACGGACACACATACACACAATCTAGCACAAGCAAGGTGGCCCCTGCATAGGCTGTGATGATGGAATCACTGCTGACCTGTGGATCAGCCACAGGTTCAATCCAACCGTACACATTATGCTGCCCCATTGCTGGCGCCATTCATGTATGAGTATATATCTAAAATGAGAGGAAACTGAATGAAAAAATAAATTTTGGTGCAAAAAATTAAGACCTAGCTTTCTCATAATACACATTTTTACAGGGGCCAGTGTAATGGCTCAACTAGGTAATTCTCAGCTTGCACATGTAGGCAACCCATAAAGGCACTAGTCTGTGTCAGCTAACTGCTCCACTTCTCATTCAGCTCTCTGTGGTCTGGGAAAGCAGTCGAGGATGGCCCAGGGCCTTGGGACCCTATTCCATGTGGGAGACCAGGAAGAGGCTCAGCTCCTGCTAAGAGTGAAACAGCAGATGGAAGATCTTACTCTTTCTCTCTTTTTCTCTGTAAATATGCCTTTCCAATATTAAAAAAAATACATCTGAAAGAAACAAAATTAAGTTAGTTTTTAAAAAATACACATTTTTCTATAAACTTTTTGAAGACTCATATGAATGGATTTCAAAAATGTTTGCATCCGGGCTTGGCAGCGTGGCCTAGTGGCTAAGGTCCTCGCCTTGATCCCATATGGCTGCTGGTTCTAATCCCGGCAGCTCCACTTCCTCTCTATCTCTCCTCCTCTCAGTATATCTGACTTTGTAATAATAATAAAATAAATCTTTAAAAAAAAAATGTTTGCATCCAAATAGATTTTATCTTTTAATTCCATTTTCCAAAAATATTTTCACATAGTTCATAACCTGCAGGTTAGGATTATAATGCTTTCTGGCACTAACTTTGCAATTCCTCAGGACAACTATTGAAATGTGCATCTAACCAAATTCATCTTTAGCCAGACCTACACTTTAGGACTGGTTTATTAGCATAAGAAGTTGCTTTGATCAGGTTCATTAATTGGTGTTTAAGATGGGATGGGTTAGGAAAAACTCCAAAGGACCTTTCCTCTTACATAAAAATGACATTAAAAAACCAGAACACACAACAGCTTGTGCCCCCAAAGCTGCAGTGTTTGAATGTCTTTCCTCCAGAGTGCCTCTCTTTTAAGGAGACTTCTGTACCCCCAACCTTAAGATACCCAATCTGCTCGGGAGGGCTCCTTTTGTGCATGTTCTGGTAGGCCTGCCAGCAGGGGAAAACAGACGCAGAGACCTCCCACTCCAGGCAGGCTGGTAGACATCTGTGAGCACAGTCAGGACACGTGGTCAAATGTGGTCTGAGACTGAGTGGGCCACAAGGATACCAACTGTGGCATGCACACACACACACACACACACACACACAGAGGTTAGCCTTTGCCATTCAGGCAGACTGCTTCAGGCTGGTGAATGATGCATGGCTTACTCCCTTCTAATGCCTTGTTTCCTACCCTCCCTCCTAATCCTACCTTGCCAGCTGCAAGGGCTGCTGCAGCCCCTGTCCATGTTGGCAGCATTCTCTCCCATCTTTTCTCCCTCTCCTCTCTGTCTCTACACTGTCCAAAAGGAAAGCTGAGTGGCTCTGTTGATCCTTTCAAACAAGGCCACATTTTGAAGACTCTCCACTGTACTTTTAATTTGCTGCACTGCATTCTTCGTTTCTGATACATCGGCTTTCATTTGATTCATTTCCTTTGTGACATACTCCTTAAATTTCTTGAACTCCTGTATTATGTGCTTCTCGTTGTTGATCTTTATATCAAGTGTATTGAATTCTATATCCCCAATTTTCTCAATGTATTCATCAGTTAACCCTGAGGTTGGCAAAGGCTTTTGCTCCTTTGTAGAGGAGTCTTGAGTAATATTCATCGTGCCTTTGTCTCTTCTTTTGCTCTTGGTCATTGGACTTCTGGTTAGCAGATTCTTCTCCTTGGGACAGGTTTCTAAGCTATGTCGTCCATAGGTCTGCAGTTTGATTTTACTTATTGTGGTTGACTTGTGCCATTCCCTCCAGCAAGTTTCAGGTCTGGGTTCTTATGCTAGACTTCCACAATGGCCTCTGTAGCCCAGCTCCAGGCTCAGTGCTCCATCTCCTGTGATCCCGCACTAGTGTTGCACTGTTGTCTGTACATTTCTCCCAGTTTCAGTTTGCGCAGTTCCCAGGATGATAGCACATGCACAGCTCACTACTGTCACTGTAGTCTTAACATCTTTGCCACGCCATACAAAATGGCACCTGATGTGCCACTACTAGAGTTCTTGATCTGCTGGCCATCAGGTCTGATGGATACTCAAACCTAATCTTGAGTGGAACCTGTAGGGTGCCACGTTGTTACAGTTCACTGAACCAGAAATGAGTTAACTCCCAGCCCAGTACATGCACAGTACTGTCCATAGCCTTTGCCTCTCCATACAAAATAGCACCCTTTTCTACTCTAGGGGGTGGACTGGGCCTTGAAATCCACCCTGTTTCCGCACTGCCCATCTGGGACCTGCCACTCTGTCTCTGCTCCTGGGCAAATCAAACAGAACAACAGGACAAGCAGTTCTTGGTCTGGGTTCACCTCCTGAGCTCCCAGTGAACATACCTTCCTACCTGGTTGCTGGTGGAGTTCCAGCCAGTGCAATTCAGATCATCACTTGCTGAATGCTGCTGGCATGTTGGGTCACTGCAGCACCACCCCATAGTGTCCGCTGCTCTCCTGTGTCTGTCAGACTCCAGGTGCCCCTCTGTTGTCATTCTGTCCTCTCCTAGTTCCAGGAATGTGCCCTCTTTGCTTCACCCTGGCTAATGTTTGTTTAAACGTGTCCTTACCTTATTCTACCATTTTTATTCCCCCCACATTTTTTTAACACTTGTATTAGTCCTTCATATAAATCTCCTTATACTTGAAAATTCCAGAATAATTTCCTTTTTTTTTTTTGCCAGACACTGATTGACAATCATTTATATTGCTTACTTAATTCACTTCCAATCTGCCTGATTAGTATGATACCTCTGCGTGGGAAGGAGGAATATTTATTTCCTTTGTTTACCAACATATGGCAAGTGCCTACAACGATGCCTAGCAAGAAGTAGATGCCAATTAAACATTTGACGAGCAAACATCAGTTTCTGTGCTGGACACTGGGCCGTGGCTCAGGATCTTCTCTCAGGAGGGAGGATCTCAATACTCCTGCATCCAAGAGTGTTGCTAGCAGCCAGTTCTTAGCTTTCAGCCGTCTGAAAAAACTTCTCTTAGCTCAGAAAATCATTCCATAGTACCTAAGACCGGCCCATTTGGAAATATAAAAATGCAGTCCCTCACTGCATTCGGAGCTCACTCTGGAGTACCACTGCCTCAGTGATCACACCAGGGCACCACAGAAGTCCAATCTGTTGTCCTCTGTCCCCTTTCACTGATGTTGATTTATTTTATTTTTTGAAGATTTATTTTGAAAGTCAAAGTGACAGAGGGAGAGACATAGCTATTTATTCCCCAGATGCCCACGATCACCAAGGCAAGAGTTTCATTCAGCTCTCCACATCCCGGATGGCAGGGGTCCAAACTCTCGAGCCATCTTTCACTGCTTTACTCGGGCCACTAGCAGGGGGCTGGGACTGTCAGGACATGAACTGGTTCCCCTATGGAATGCAGGCATTGCAGGTAGTAGCTTTACCTGCCAAGCCACAATGCCAGCCCTATCACTATTGATTTCTAATAAAACTCCCACCTGCCAATCTGTCTTAATATCTGCTTTCCTACAAAGCTCTGGATCAAAGTTCTCTTCCTTCACTAATTTGAACCACTGTTTCTATTACCTTTTCCCAAAGATGTTGAGTAAGAATTTAAAATTGAGGGCCCAGTGCCATGGCCTAGAAGTTAAAGTCCTCGCCTTGAATGTGCCAGAATCCCATATGGACGCTGGTTCTGATCCCAGCAGCTCCACTTTCATCCAGCTCCCTGCTTGTGGCCTGGGAAAGCAGTCGAGAGCAGCCCAAAGCCTTGGGATCCTGCACCCACATAGAAGACCTGGAGGAAATTCCTGGCTCCTGGCTTCGGATCGGCACACACCGGCCGTTGTGGCTCACTTGGGAAGTGAATCATCGGACGGAAGATCTTCCTCTCTGTCTGTCCTCCTCTCTGTACATCTGACTTTGCAATAAATAAAATAAAAATCTTTAAAAAGTTATTTAAAAAAGAATTTAAATTTGATTTGATTCTAGCTCTTCTATAGGTGTGGCAATGCAGTGATCCCTGCAATTTCCTTGCTGACAGAACCAGAGAACTGTTCTGGCTTCTGATGTTGGGTGTTTTAGGGTCTTCTCTCCATCCCTACTCGTGAACTGGAATTACCCTTACACATTGCTTTCCAACCTTTTGTGCATTAAGACCCACACAGAATAAGCTTCTTAGAAAGCAGCTTTTAAATATTCCCATTTTCCTGGGAGGTTTTAGGTACCCCAAATTCAACTGAGTCCCCAAGAACCAAGAGCACCAGATTCCCAGAACTGTATCCACTTACGACATTGGCCCACCAGTCCAGACTTTCTGGTCCAAGCCTATCATTCTGTCGTAACTGCACTTTCCCTGTCATGTAACTTTCAGTGTGGAAGATGGGTGCCTCTTTAAGCTTTTGGTCATCGTGTGGATAAATGATGCTTGGGGTAGGATCATCTCGTGGCCTGAGGGAAAAGGCATGTGCTCCATGGGAGGAAAAGCAATTCTGAATTTCGGATGATAGCGTTACATAATTGACACTGGAATTTTCCTACCTCAAATAGTTTTATTCATTCTCTATTTTATATGTTTTTTGTTGCTACTGTTGTTGCTGCTGCTGTTAGCCAAAAAGCATTTCCTTTGAGGTGGCAGGTAATTTTGCTTATTGCTAGGGCTTCAAGCAAAATTCTGTTAATTCTTCATGCATTGCCTTCCTGGGGCCAAGAATGTGAAGGCTTTACCCAAAACTCTCACAGCCCTGTGTCACTAAAAGGAAAAGGCCAAGTGGCTGCAAAAAGATTTGGCCTTGAACCAATGCCAGCAACCTGTTCCCTATGGGACTGTTGGAAAAGCAAACAAACCCTCCAGTCTTCAAGCCATGACAGGCAAGTCTCGTCACAATTAGTCAAACATGTGCCTGAATCCATATCCTTTGCATATTTGTCTAGCAGGTTGTCTACTTCTTGTCAAGTTTTATGAGCTCTTTATATATTATAGAGGCATGCCCTTATCTGCACTGTAAATATTTCCTCAGGCTGTCTCTTGTCTATCAACTTTTATAGTATTTTGCCATGCATTTTTTTCATATATTCAGACCCCCTCCATTTCCTCTGAGAGTATCTTTGGTCACTGATGCTTTAAGAGCTAGGGTACCCACAGATTCATTGAAACTCCTCCCACCAGGAGGTAGAGCTCAGTTCCCCATGCCTTGTGGGCTGAACTGAGTGATTCCTCGCTAGCAATACATCACAGGTCACATCTAAAACTAAATTAGAAGATGACTGAGGCTTCTCTTCCTTCTTGCGTTCCCCTCCCAGCCTACTTCTCTCTATACACTGCATGTCTTGCTTTTTCTCCCCACCAACCCTCACTCTCCCTATGATCATTCATCCTGGGAGAAGCAGACTGCCAGGATGCAGCAAACGGGGAGGCCCACATGTGGAGATGCCACAGCTGCCTGCTGACAGCCAGGAAGGAAGTGACCCTTGCCCAGAGTCCAGAGTGACCTTGGACACTGACTCTCCCTGCCCAAGTGTCTTCAGATGGCTGCAGTCCTAGCACACGGAACCCCAAGTTGAGTCACTCCCACATTCTTGAGCCTCAGAAACCCTGTGAGATAACAGATTCTAGAGGCTTTAAACTGCTACGTTTTTGAGTAATTTGTTGCACAGCAAAAGATAATACAATTCAAACCATCCCCTTTCTCCCACACTAGATTTGTACTCTTCCACATTTTCTTGCAAGGTTTTAACCTTTCAATAAGGACTACATTTTAGGGGTGGGCATTTCATCCAAAGATTAAGACATTGCTTGGAATGCCTGTGTCCACTGCGGGAGTGCCTGGGTTCAAATCTTGTTTCCAGTTCTGATTGCAACCTTCTGTTAGCCTGTACCCTGGAAAGTAGCAGTGATGGCCAAGTAATTGAATTTCTGCCACCCACAGGCCAGACCTGCACTGAGCTCTAGGTTCCTGGCTTCAGCTTAAGCCCCAGCTATAGTGCTACCTGGGACCCATTTTGGCACACGGAAGCTCACTCTTTCTTTCTCTCTCTCTCTCTCTTCCTGCCTTTCAAATAAATGGGAAAAAATTAAAACATTTTAAGTCTTCAGTCTGTTGGATTTGATTTTTTAAATGAAGTCCACATACTTTTTATTACATGACAATCATTTATTACATAATAAATCTATTAACTCCCTTGATACATTAAATTTTTAAATATACCATGTTCTCTTTTGAATTCTCTTGCACTGCGTCTCTGACAATCTCTAAGCCAATGGAAATCATCTGATTACAGTAGCCACTGGTCGGGACTAAAGCCTCAACGGAGAGAGACTGCAGAGAACGGGACCACGAAGGAAGGCGCTATATGAGGGTATTTTTTTAAAGTTTCAAGAAAATTCAATCTAAAAATGTTTATTCTGGGGCCTGGCACAGAGGTCTAGCAGCTAAAGTCCTTGCCTTGGACGTGCCGGGATCCCATAGGGATGCCAGTTCTAATTCTGGGTACTCCACTTCCCATCCAGCTCCCTGCTTGTGGCCTGGGAAAGCAGTCAAGGATGGCCCAAAGCCTTGGGACCCTGCACCCACATGGTAGACCCAGAAGCTCCTGGCTCCTGGCTTCGGACTGGCTCAGCTCCGGCCGTTTCGGCCACTTGGGGAGTGAATGAACAGATGGAAGATCTTCCTCTGACTCTCCTCCTCTCTGTATGTCTGGCTTTGCAATAAAAATAAAATCTTTGAAACATGTTTATTCTGATGCAAAATATCTGCAGTCCATGCAAACAATGCGGTCTCTCAAAAATTCAGAAATGCACATAAGAAAAATATAAAAATAAACATGGATTTGAAATTTTTTACACCAAAATCAACTTTTCCTTTACTGTCCTATTTCTTAGGAACTTTGTAAAGTCTCTTTATATTACTTGGAGGGAGATGGAGCCTTGGAGGAAACACATTTGGTGGGAGGTGCCACAGGAATCAGAGAGCAAAGCAGAAGGACACTGGCCTTTCTCCTTCCTGCCTTCCTCCAGTCTTCTGCCCATGGCTTCCACTGGCTGAACTTTCAGAGACAAAACAAAGGAGGAACAGGTTGGAGCAGCCTAAGAATACACTGAAGTTGCAGAAAAGCTTCAAGCCAGGCATGAGAAGTCCCCGCCCAAAAAAAACTTGCAGTTAGAGAAGCCCGTTGGGACCCCATTACTCCTGGTCACTGGCTGGTAGCAGCCATGGAGGAAGCTAATGTCAATGCAAACATGGTAGGGAAGCCAGAAGAGCACCAGTTGGAGCTTTCGGTTGTCTACACAGGAGACCTGGGCATGTCCAATCATCATCTTAGGTTTGAAAGTTCGATAAAGACTTAAAATGAATGGAAGAGAACTGTAAATGACCTCTAACTGCAATGCATGACTATATAAATATGTGGTCTGCAGCATCCATTAAATACCTTGTTACAGGGAAAATACATATTCTTTTCCATTTTTGTCAACTCTCACAAAATAACTACCTTTTATGACTGGGTCAGGGGGAAGAAAGCTAAATATATTTGATGGATTCGAACTGTCATAGAACTGCTGTCATGTTCCAGGCAATGCTCTTGGGATCTGCCCACATGAAGCTGACATTGTAGAGGGAGGATGTGGTTAGCTGCAAAACAGAAGAGACTTAGAAGAGAGAAATGCCAGTTTGTAGAGCAGAGTGCACCCAAGGAACCAGAGTAACACATTAGAAAAAATAGCTTAGTGAGCTCCCTGAAAAGATAACATCTGAACCAGAGTTTGAATGAGACCAGTTTTGTTCTCTCAAATATCTCATGACACATTCAATGCTTCAAGTACATTTGGATGGTCTTTATTAACAACAAATGGAAGACAGAATTAGATGTTTAGATGTTTGGATAAAAACAGCGGACTTGCTTTTATAACATCTTGGGACCTTTTTTATTTCTAACACTTCTGATACCAAGTATGTGGATTTTTTTTTCCTTACATAGGCAAGCTAACCAATATTCCAAACATCAATTGGTAATCAGGTAATTCAGTTCAGTTCTGCTACTACCTGTAGTGCACATCACATTCTACAGGTCCAAAGGCTCAGGCCCAGAGCATGACAGTTGTTGCATTTCAGGACCCCCAGGTAACACCTACCTCTGTCCAACTTATCTACAAACTGGGTTTTCATGAAACCCACTCCCATTCCCAGACTCAGTAATGCGCTGGAAGGGACCACACAAACCTTAGCAGTCTATTTTAATGAAATATTTGAAGGGTATAAATGAATGGTCAGTTAAAGGAGAATATAGGGCAATGCTCAGAGGGGTGCTTAAGACAGGAAGTCCCTGCCCTCAGAGATGGGTACACCATTCTCTTCATATGTAGATTCAATCACATTTCTTACAAGCTCCCCAAACCCCAGGGGTTTTAATACATAAGCATATTTGAATGAATCATAGGTTTGAAGGTGTAGGGAGGGATGGGGCTACAAGTCCAACCCTATAATTACAGAACAGGTCTTTCTGGCAACCACTCTCAGTCAGGAGCTACCCAGGAACCCTTGAGCCAAAACCATCTCAGTAACAATCCAAGAATTTTCAAAGTTTTAGGAAGCTGTGTAACAGGAATGGGTACAACAAAACTAAAAAGGGGGGGGGGGCAAAAACTAAATATATATGTATCATAACCTTCCTGATTTCCTATTTTAAATGACTACATTAGAAAGTTTTCTGTTACTATTTATAAGCATTTCTGAACAAATACAACAATATAGATGTGGCAGTACTTGTTGGAGTAATTTAACCATTTTCTCCCAACACCAGTTGCTAGAGTAAGAGAGACATGTTCATGAAGATCCTGATCATCAGATACATGCAACTTACAGACCTACAGAGAGCATCTTAAGACAAATTTAAAGAATTACTATTTGTTCTCTAACATATATTTCTGTATCAATGTTTTTCATATTTACTGCTTTAAATTACTTTTTCATTGTGGCTATAAATTCAACACTGAAAAAATAAGACTAATTAAGACATTAGTGTTATATAAAGGTAATTATAACCAAACGTAGCATTTACTAGCTATAGTAGATTTTAGTACAGATAGACAAACATCTAAGACATGAGAAGTCTTACATAGTACTAAATTTATTTGGCTTTATTAAAAGATAGGAGGCCTGCGATGTCCAGCATTACTTAGAATCAAGATGGCAGAATAAGGTAAGGACATGTTTAAACAGATGGCAAAACATTAGCCAGGGTGAAGCAAAGAGGGCACATTCCTGGAACTAGGAGAGGACAGAATGACAACAGAGGGGCACCTGGAGTCTGACAGACACAGGAGAGCAGCGGACACTATGGGGTGGTGCTGCAGTGACCCAACGTTCAGCAAGTGATGATCTGAATTGCACTGGCTAGAACTCCACCAGCAACCAGGTAGGAAGGTATGTTCACTGGGAGCTCAGGAGGTGAACCCAGACCAAGAACTGCTTGTCCTGTTGTTCTGTTTGATTTGCCCAGGAGCAGAGACAGAGTGGCAGGTCCCAGATGGGCAGTGCGGAAACAGGGTGGATTTCAAGGCCCAGTCCACCCCCTAGAGTAGAAAAGGGTGCTATTTTGTATGGGGAGGCAAAGGCTATGGACAGTACTGTGCACGTACTGGGCTGGGAGTTAACTCATTTCTGGTTCAGTGAACTGCAACAACGTGGCACCCTACACGTTCCACTCAAGATTAGGTTTGAGTATCCATCAGACCTGATGGCCAGCAGATCAAGAACTCTAGTAGTGGCACATCAGGTGCCATTTTGTATGGCGTGGCAAAGATGTTAAGACTGCAGTGATAGTAGTGAGCTGTGAGAAAACTCACTAAGCTCAGTGCATTGCACTGGTCCAACAGGGAAAAGAATACCAACTTTGGCATCGTATGGGTCAAAATAGGTCCATCTGGCTCCCATACCTAACAGTAAACAGGTTCCAGCAAGATCAGCACAACCAACAACCTACCTACGTAGGACTCCTGGTCCCTAATCCTGGGAACATAAGAACCAAGACCTGGAACTCACTGGAGGGAATGGCACAAGTGACTGCAAACAGAGAGTCAAGTACCAACCACAATAAGTAAAATCAAACTACAGACCCATGGGGGACACAGTTTAGAAACCTGTCCCAAAGAGAATATGATAACCAGAAGTTCAGAAGAAGAGAATTACTGTCTCCATGTTTCCAATGGCATACACACAAGATCAGCAGCCTTGGATACTCTGTCCTGTTACATGCTGCACACACAGTGATGGCATAGCAAAGGCTCTCTGACTCCCAGGGACAGTTACAGGCATCATGGCCATCCTAAACTTGGGACACATGTGGTTACAGGAGACAAGAATGAGTGGACACAGATCATCTCAGTTCTGACCCCTTTGAGCTTTCCGCCAGCCGGCTATGTAACCCTCAGGCATGTGACCCAGCTGGATCCTTCAGAGCAGCTGCATCTCGTCAATGCCAATTACTCCCCATCAATAGCCATCTCTGACATTATGCATGTACACATCAAGCAGTGGCACATGATCCTCAGCCAGATTCTATTTAGTTAATATTATACCCTCCCAGAATAATTCTGTGGGTTAATGTTGCAAAAAAAAAAATCTTTAGTTATCCCTGGGGGAGATGATGGGGCTGAAGTAAAGATCACAGAGCTGACTGTTAACCTCTTCCTCACAGCTCACCTCCTGATTGTTAAGAAATAAATTGTGAAATGTCCTAAATTAAGCTGCAGGTGCAGGATGGGAGGAAGGGATAGATAAAAGAGATTAAAGTGTTGGCTACCAACTGCCAGCCTTGAGTCCCACCACCACCAAAAGACAAAAGGGAATTGTTCCCCACCCCTTCCACGCATGTTGAAGATTATCCATCAAAGACCCAACACATCCCACACAGAGAAAAATTGGATGCAGTAAGTCTTCCTCTTCATGGACAACCCTTCCAGCCCAGGTCTTCACCCATTTTGCACTGGCCTGCCCCTTCTTGTCTACACCCAGGGCAGGGTCAATGTCACTGATGTACTTTCCTGTCCCCAAAGCTCCATTTAACGTGTCCTGACTTTACAGTGCCAGTGCACATTTCTTTTAAATTATCTGCCTTGCTGCTGTGGCTTAGGGAATTTATCCCAGAACTGGCCCTTTATTTTGGCTGGCATCTGTAATAACTGGTTCAATAAAACATTTTCATTTCACAGATCTCTTAGTAATCAAAGTTTACACTAGCTCAATTAAAACCCCCTTAATACATACGTACTTAAAATTGCTTTTAAACTGGAGAGGCAGAGCGACAGGCAGAGTGTTCCCACCCCCTGGCAGCCCCCTATGTGCCTGTGATGGCTAGGGCTGGCTGGGCTAGTAGCCAGCAGAAAACTCAATCCAGAGGTTTATCTCATTCCAGGTCCTTGCCTTCTATTCAAAGAAGCAATCCCAGTATGGGAACATATACATGCATAAAGTGATAGCTTATTCAAAAGGTGAGAAAGCAAACATATAAACATGGACATCATTAAGGAGCAAAGTGAGAGAGCAGTAGGGGAAGGAGAACAGAAAGAGCGGGAGCGTCTCAGTACCCCTTCTAGTCTTGGTCTCCAATGAAAGAGAGAGAGAGAACAAGAAGATGCCAGCGCCTCTATTATAAGATTAGAAGGGGAGCGCCTCCTGGCAACTCCCATCCCAGGTCCCAGGTAAAGGAAGATACAAATGGGAAGGGGGGTGTCTGCCTGACAAGCATAGGGCAAGGGAGAACGGGTGATGTCTACAACTCATGGCCTCTGTCTAGCTATGTGCCTTATTCTATACCCTCTGCACAACAGCCCCCATCTGTTTTTCCAACATTCTAGGGGAACCAGGTGGGACACGACTTCAACATCACGCAGAAATACATCCGACTTCCTTTCAAAATCCCTATGACAAGTACTAGTCAAACCTGTCCGATCTGCAGTTTGGACTACTGGACTTCCTAGAAAATTTTCCCTGCATGTGGTTTAGTGAGAAGCCTTAGTGACCAACACTTCAGAGTCACCTGTTTACTCCTAAGCCAAGATAACTGCACCAAGGGTTGAGAGATTACCACTTGTTTCTCCTTTGTTTCACTGACACTTAAGATTTGATTACAATATTATTTAATATTCAGTAGAAAGAGGTCATAGCAAGAAAAAGGGAGGGGAAATTATAATAGCCAAGAAGTGAGTTAGCATGTGTTAACAGCAATAGCAATGTGTTCAGTGAGCAGCTAAATACTCTGAGGCAGGCTTTCTTCTAATACACACTGGAATTGTATCAATAACCAGAAAGAGGCTGAGATTTCAAGTTAACAAATTTGTCCACCACAGTTTCACAGTAAAAGATTCAACACTCCACAGTCAAGGACTTAATCACTCACAGAGCAATGAGAAACATGAGTTCCCGGGTTCCCCCTCACACTGGATGGATGCTGCCTTGAAAGCAACAAAGGAGAAGAGGAGTTAGCAACTTCAAGAATAGAAGGAATATGGGAGGCTGGCCAGCAAGGAGACAAGCAGGATGAAACGATCAGCTAGGTAAGCTGGACTCCTGTTTACAGATCCCAAGGGTCAGGAGAACTCCCGGTTGTGAGATATTGAGAAGATGGGGAGTTACGGAAATCCTTCAAGCTCCAAGTGCCATAATCTGATTAACTCTCAGAGATCAGGCTGGTTGTAAAGTGGGGAAGAGATAGAAAAATGCCAAGAGGGAAACTTTCTTCAAGTGAGAGGATGGCTTGATTAGGAGAGGATGAGGAGGTGGAAAGATAGATTCAGAACAATGCAGAGCTAGAACTAACAAGTCTTACAAATGGATTGCTTAGGGACTCTGTTTTAGGGGTGAAGGAGGATTTATTGGTGATCTCAGGGTTTTGGCTTGAATAGGACAAACATATGACAGGTGGGTAGTTGGTAAATGAGGTTTAGGCAACCACGGAGGCTTTTAGATAAAAGCAATTTGGAATGCATATAAATTTGCAGGGTAGGTCGAAAGCCATGGACTAAGAGACTCGGGGAGTGGGTTTAGAGAAGAGATTAGAAGTGGGCAGAGATTTGGCTCAAAGAGTAGACCTTATGTTGTTTTTCACTAGAGGACAGTAGATCGAAATTCAGCAATAGCAGAGTGACTGAAAAATTCTGTGCCATCGATTGACATTGTGTTCTAATGACTGTGTACATTTACTTACAAAGGAATTTGTGACACTAAAGCAACTACTGAGCTTTGTGTATTCCAATCCCATTTGATTTTCACATGTGCAACAAAATAAGCTTTAAAGTATAAAGTTTTAAAAAGTATACATGAAACATAAAGCAAATATTAACTGTTAGCACTGACTGGTTAGATAGATTTTTCTAGCTATGTGTTTTCTCAATCTACAGTAAACATGTATCTTTTATGTAAAAAGAGAAATGCTAAGAGAAAATAATTAGATGCCTCACCAGTCACCTGCAGGACTAAATCCTTCTAGATACTCACATGTAGGCATTGAGCTAATCCCAGGAGATCAGGCCAGTCCAACTGTGTCCTATTTCTTGTTATCATGTGTGCAACCAGTGGTTCTGAGCCTTAGCCACACAGAATAAGCTGAGGAACCCAGGGACCCTTACGTAAGTGGGCTGGACCGTGGCCAGTCCAACTATCAGTGTGCCTCAGATGATTCTAACGGGCAGAAAAGGTAGGGGACCCCTGGGAAGCCCTGACGTGATCTTCAAAGCCTAAGTTCTGAAAACTCGGACAAGCGAGAGGAGGAACCACGGGAGAAGGGAGACATGGAAATAAAGGATGAGAAAGAAATTAATCAAGACACAACATTCAAAGAGGAAAGGTTGAGAACTCCTCCCTTCCCCAAAATAGCTTTTCTTTCACACCAGGAACTAGTGAGCTGCAAAAAATCTGATTCCTGCGCAGAAGCTGATAATAAGAGGCAGTTTGCAAAGCTGCTGGAGCAGGTGTTTCCTCCCCAAAAGGGGGTGGGCCAGAACTGCAAATCTCCTTTTGGAAGTTTTGAGCCCTGGGGATACTATTCTGTGGCGCTGCCATCTGGACTGAATCTCGGCTCCGTTTCTGGGGCAATCCTCCATCCAACTGGCAGCCCTGTGGTTTGCATTCTTGCACAGCCTGTGAATGGAGGGGATGGGCCTTGGCTAGGCAGCCCCTGGGTCTCCTTCCCTCAAAAGACTTGCCAGTGATCCTTGCCCTGCTGGCTTCCTCTTTAATTGGTCCACACTGTGGGGAGCAATTGAGATTAAATGGCTGCTTGCTGAGTGGCTGTAAGGCAAGGCCTGCCACACTAGGCAAGTGTGGCCCTATCTGGAGCATTTGTTGTACCCCAGGACTGAATGAAGCACCTGCTGTCACAGGAGCTCACCCAGCATGTTCCTGTAAGCCATGTCCAAGCAGACCCTTCACTTCTGCTTGCACAACAGACAAACCTGCTTGCACTAGCACCATTCTAAACAGAGGGATGTCATAGACAGAAGCCAGAAGGCACAGAAAAAAAACTGGGCAGAAGGAAATGCAGGGCTCTAATTAAGAAAATGGGCTACTGTGTCATTGCCAGGTAGCTCTGAGCAACCACTGGGTGATGGGGGAAAAAAAATCACCCTCTGCTCAGATGATTCCCGGAAGTCTTACATCTCTCAAACAATGCTGGGCAGCTTCGGAGCAAAGGTCATCCCTAAGATAGTCCCCAAATTCTGCATTTTGGACATCAGGAGCCCAGTTCATTGCACAGTGCTGAGTGGATGGGATGACCTCATTTAGACAGAGACCATGCTAATGACAATCTGTTGGCAAAACTACTACACAATCACCTCTTTCAGGGTCATCCCCTACACAGCCTCCTATGAACTTTCTGACCTCATCTTCTATTATTTATCCCCTTGTTCAAGTTGTTCCTCCATCCCTGTCCACACTCCTGCCCCAGGGCCTTTGCACTTGCTTTCCTCAATCAGACCCCTTCTGGAGAGTAAATTGAACTTCTAGCTTAAGGACACTCTAGTCTCTAATGCAAACGAGCTATGAAAGTAGGCATCAAGACCAAGCAGGAAAACTGCTGCTGAAGAGGACTGGCTCCACACCAATTATAAACCAGGAGGGAGGGTTCTTATTTAGCTCTTGGGTTCTGGATGAAATCAGCTGACAGGACCAATAGTTTACAGAGGTCTGTCACGTTTGGTTCATAGATGGCCTGCTTTTCACTTTCTTCTCTCTTTGTACCCAGCTAGGCCCAATGTGCAAGGCAATTGTTCAACTGAAGAGCAATCATGGCAGCCAGCTTGGAAGAGTCAAGGTAATGACACAGGAGCCAGGGTAGGAGTCTCTGACCCAGCACTTCGCAGGGAAGAGGAGAGCAGCATATCCAGATGGTGGCAAGCAGCAGAGATCAGGACCCATCTTGGGGGCAACTTGCACTCGGGCACCAGCCAATCATTGTGCCTGTGGCAATGCAGGTCTGCTGCTAGCCAGGCAGGACTTTCAGGGTTAATTAATTAAACAGGCAGGGCTACAGAAAGAGGAGAGACAAGAGCAAGAATTTCCATCCACTTGCTCACTTCCCAGATGGCTGCAAGAGCCAGAGTCATCTTTGTACTCTCACCCAGTGTAGATGCCTCCCAGGCTGCACTAAGATTGGTCTCTGCGTGTGATCAAATCTAAGAGAAATGTTGTGTCACCTACAGGACTGTGTTAAAAGGAACCTGGAGCTTCTGTCCCTCATTCTCTCTTGAGTCACTCACACTGGGTAAAGCTCTTGGGTTGTGGTAAAGGAAATGAATCCTCTAAGCATCAACTTATGAGAAACTAAGGCCATGGTCCAATGGTCCAAAAGGAGCCGATGCCTGCCGAGGACGGAGCAAGAGAACCTCAAGATGAGCACCGCTCCAGCTGACAGCGTCACCCCAGCCTCACGGGAGACTCTGAACAAGAACCTCCAGCACTTCCAGATTCTGAACCCACAGACTCTGAGATAACAAACATGTGGTGCTTTCAGCTGCTAAGTTTCAGGGTGATCTGTAACACAGCAACAGATAATTCACTCCCTCATGAATAGCTGAAGAAGCTCCTGAAGCCACAAACAAGGACTTTGATGACTGGCAGACCACAAGGTACAGGAGTACTGCCGCTCCCCACCACTACACATGATCAGCCCTCTGACAGAACAGAGGATTCACGACAGAGAACTCAGGTACACAGACAGGCACTGAAGTCAAACCATGCACTGTCCTAGGCACTGCTGGGCATCACAGAGCACATCTTGGGCAGAAATCCCACACCAGCAGAGGACAGTTTGCCAGCATGGCTCACACCAATTGAGAAAACAAGAGTTTCCAGGTATCTTGGCAATTTCTACCCAGAGCCCCACATGCTGGGAAGTACAGGCACTCGAGTCGGGTAATTTAAGGTAAGGAATAATTTTCAAGAGCAACAAATCTTTGCAAGTCACTTCTCTTTCCTCCTACTCTTTTCTCCCTCACAGAAGGGGAACATTTGCTGTTTTTTTAGTGCCTAGAGCCTTAGCATCTGCCCCCTTGTCATTTGGGAATTGCATAGTATGGTGCTTGCTGATTTTCAAAGTAGCCACTAATCACTTAGCTCCACACTCTGACAACAGGCTTGCAATTGTTAGAAACTGGAGCACTGGGTTGGGTTAACCCAACAGTTCATCTGCACTTGACTAAACTATTTCCTATAGTCTAGAAAGCTGGCAGGTGGAACTTAGAGACCAGAGAACTTGGGAGAGAAGTCTTTCCTTCAGAACCTCAGTTGTGGCCTGTGTGTGTTCCTCTGTCTTGACAAACATCCCTGTGGAGGACATTTCCACAGCAGTATCAGGGACTTGCCTACACCAGCGGTTGTAGAGGCCCCCGCCCCTTGCCTTCTATGTGTATTAGGTAAGTTTACACCACACAGTGCCAGGGACTTGCCTACACCAGGGGTTGCAGAAGGCCCCCCATTGCCTCAGGGACTTGCCTATACTATGGGTTATAGAAGAACCCCCCCTTGCCGTCTGTGCATATTAGGTAAGTTTATAATCCTATCCAAGATCACTTCAGATCCCAAGCCTTAAAAGCCTTCCTCTAAATTAGTCCACGGTTTTTCTCTCAAGGATTCACAGCATTTACCCTAATGAGCCTTCATTTTAGCCTGCAACCTGAGCATCATTCACACAGGCCGTATTTTCCTTTGCACTCTTATCTGGAACTTGGAAGGCTGGGAAATACTGAATGAGAGCTTGTGATGTCAAAAGAAGAGTGACTTGGGATGAGAGCCTCTGCCAAGGAGGATTGGCTTTTATCACTGGGTGTCTGGATGGTCTGATGGCCAGAGCAAGCCTCGTTGGAATCTTCTCTCTGTATTTATTGACACAAAGGGGCAGTACCTTCCTACGTGTAATAGAAGGGAGACACTGATCCAGGAGCTGGGAGGGAGGAACTGCATGCTAGAGGAGGCTCTTTTCCCGACTCCTATAACTGGATTTGGATACCTGTGGGTGTGGGCATCAGAATCAGTGAGAGCTACTTCAGAGCCCAGGAACAAAGCAGGACACTGCTGGAGAAGGCCATCGTCAACAAAAGGGAAGGGGAACTCCTGAAGCCATTTGCATCCCTAATTTCACCTCCATCTTGTGTATACCAACCTCGCCAGAACTACAATCCACCTAATTTTGGGGTCACTGTCAAAAAGTAGAAAAAAATTCTATCTCACCCTGAAGGAAAAATAAGAAGTCAATGTCACTAGTGTAAGCCTGGGGCCATGAGGATTTGAACAGTTGAGTGTCTGAAATAGCGAGTCCATTATTTGCTTTGGTCCTCCTGTGTGGGGAAACATAGCATCCACAGACCCTTAAGCCTGATTACAAGCCACATGGTAACGCAACATGGGATCCCTGTCCACATCAAGACTTGTTCCCTTTTGGAGGAATGACAGTCAACTGCAGGGGATCTTTGGCTCTACCAGCGGGACTAGCTGCAGCACCTGCAGGAGCCTGGAAGCTCTAGCCAGCAGTGGTGATGACTGCAGTGATTTAAGCGGCTACAAAATGCAGGACTAATACTGCAGTTTGGCATGTTGTCATCCGTGTGCCTTCAGGAGATTAGCTCTGTGAGGTCATCTGAGGTGTTGTTCCTGGCTGAGTAACTTTAAGATCTGTCATTTCATCTTTCCTGCAAATTCATTTTTTTCCTGTTGAATTATCCAGAATCAAGATTTGCATCCAAAAACTTGACTTTCAACAGCTTCAGTAAGAAACAATGGGAGAGAAAAAAAAAGACTCAGATGTCTCCTCAAACAAAATGAAGTGCCTGTCCCATACCTCCTTTCGGGTTTCTGTGTGGACCACAACTGTTTCGAGGATGCAGCACATGTACAGGGAGTGCTCTGGCAGGTACAAATGAACCACAGGCCCAGGGTGCTTGCTGAGAATGTACAAGGTGGATCTTCCACCTCTGATCTGTAATATTTAAAGAATTGGGGCAGGCATCTGGCTTAGTGTTAAAGATGCTCAGGATCTCTGGATCCCATGTTGGAGCACCTGTGTTTGATCCCTGGATCTGGCTCCAGCTTCCCGCTTCCTCAAAATGCAGATCCTGAGAGGCAACGGGTGATAGTCAACTGACTGGGTTCCAGCCACCACATGGGAGTCCTAGGATGAGTTCCTGGCTCCTGGCCTTTGCCTGGCCCAGCCCCAGCAGATGGGAGTGTGCTTTCTGCCTCTAAAATTAGTACAAATATTTTTTTTTAAAACTTAAAGAATGGTACAAAATAACCACTTTCTCTCCAGACACTGTTGTTTTCTGCCCTAAGTATCTCAGATAGCCCCTATCTCAGATGGCGGAGGTTGTGCTGCAAGCAGGAGGGTGCTGACTGTGCACCTTACCAGTTTTGGAATTAAATGCAAGATCAAGGGGCTGCAAGCTGCACGAGACATCTGGGGCCACTCCAATGCCACTCTCACATTTTGTTTTTCAGAAGGCAAGTAGCAGGATACACAGCCATCAAAAAGGGTAACCTTATCAATGGCCTTCCTGGGAAATGGACCCAATCAAGAAGGGAAGCACAGCACAGGTGCCACTAGGCCTTGGTCTGGCTTCCTTTTTTAACATACATATGAATGCACTTGGGGCTTAATCATAAGGCTAAGCATATTTGGGCTGAGGGTTTATAAGAAGTGACCCTATTTAGGGCTAGCTTTGTAGTGCCTCAAGCATGTCTCACACGCCAGCCCAGCCTCTCCAGATTAAATGTTCTGGACACTGGGGAGCGTGGGTCACAGTTTGCATGACATGCTGCTCACCCACATCCTATTGCTCCTTATGTGTGAAGCACCAACAAAGATAGTGTTGCTGGACCAGACACGCAGTGCCTCACCATCTTGATGCCAGCAAGACACTTGCCTTCCCCCACGACATTTGCAAAGGAGTGAAGGATTCTTTCATTCTAATGATAATCTGATGATCTTTATGTGGCTCAGCTTTTTACAGTTATCAGAACTATTTACCTTATATAATTTCCCAATAGATTTAAAGACCATCACCTCATCTTCTCCTGGGCAATGCCCTTTATCAAAATTACCAGTGCTTAAGGCAGTAGCAAAAAGCAGCCGAGGGGAAAATTCCAATCACGCTTATGTAATAATATCTCTGAATATATTATCATTGACAATGTGTGGAAGTAAATTATGAATGGAATGAAGACTTTGAGGTTCGCTCTTTTCCTGTAAAATTAAGTTCATGTTAATCTCACACATCATGCTAATTCTTACAGTCTCTTTAACCCTGTTACGGCATCAAATAACATCTCTCCAAGTCTGAAACCCTCCCCAACAAACCAATTATTTTCTCAAGTCCAAAAGAGAAAAGCTGTTCTAATACTTTTTCCGACAAGGATAAGGAAATTCAGTCAAACAGCATTGACAGGTCCGAAGACATCTAGAACATTCTTGCCATATACTCAAAGCATGCGCAGGTTTCAACACAGACTGAGCTCCCATCATGGGTCACAGGACTAACTCAAGGAAGCAGCAATCAGGCCAGTGCTAGAGTTGGGAACTGCGCAGGAGCTTCCAGCCCAGCACTCCCTTTCCTTCCCAGAGAGCCTTCCAAGTAGTTCCTCTACAACACACCAAAGCACCTTCCATCTGACTCAACTTTGATGCAGTGTTAGGGAACTCCTATCTTCACACCTGTACCTGGATTTGTTGGTATTCAACGCTTATAACACTGCTACCCAAGATTTTAAAATTTGGTTAAGGAAAATAAGATAGATCTTCTGCCCCTTTAAGGGACAAACGTATAACCATGCGCCCACATACATGATGTAACAGGGAAGATACAATACAATAAGATGTGTAGACAGGCCAGTGCACACAGAACTTGGCAGGGAGGGGGTATGCTAGTATTTTATCACAAGCAGTCACTCCTCTCTTCTCATTTTAGATAACTGGTCCCTTGTTATCTTGCATCTTATAGTTCCAACCTGCCTGCTAATCACAATGATTTTTTTTCATAGCCAAATAAAAGAACTGTTGTACAAAGTTTTAAATGGCAAGACAAGACACTTGGTCTGTATTTAATAGGCAGGAAAGAACCACCGTGTTTTTATTCATGTTTTTAAGGCATAATTTACATCCAGCCCTCATATAATGACACATGTTATATAGGTTCTCCAACAAAATGCTGATACAATGAATAGAGGGTTAAAAAAAATATGTGGCTAGCAGCAGAGCTCAAAATTTCACCAGGTGAGCCTCAGAGCAGATTTCAGATGACAGAAGGAAAAAAATGGCCCATGATAAAATTAGAATTTCAGAATTCAGTGTCAAGACCCAAAATGTTTGAAGAATAGTCTAAATTTTTCAAGTTCTATGGTGTATCTGAATATACAAATTAAAGAATCTTCATGAGTTCTAAAGAGGTTAAATACAAACTACAACCAGCAGCACTATAATTAGCTGTTAAAACTCAACATAAAGAAAAACTTTTCAAAGTAGCCAGGCAAAAATAAACTTAACATATAACAGGAAACTGGGAATGATTGCTTGTTTAAGAACCAGTGATGGTTAAAAGAAAAAAATCAGTGACATTGCAAAAACAAACAAAAACTGTGGAGCCAACATTCTATATCCAGCCATAATGCCCTTCCAGACATTTTCAGATAAACAAAACCTAAGTAAATTTATCGCCAATAGACCTGTTCTGCAAGAAATGTTACAGGTGTTCTTCACATAGATGGAGGCCTAGATCTTCAAGAAAGATGAAGATCAGCAGAAACAGAAAACATAGGGCCACCCATGAAGCATGAAACAGTATTTTTCAGTTTTTCAAAACACACTTAATACTTTAAAACAACAGCAGTTATACTGCTGGGACTCACATGTGGATAGTTACTCTGTCATAACTATAACATTAAATATGATCTAAGAATAAAATTAGTTGCTACCAAATATAATTTAGGTAAAATAGTCTGTATACACTCAAAGTAGACTTAGAAAATTAAAGATACATATTGCAATATTGCAATTGCCAAAGAAATATATAAAATAAAAATAAAAGCGAAATATAATTTAGGTTCCTGCCATGCCTCTGAGAGACTGAGTTTCTAGCTCCTGATCTGGACCTGGCTAAGACCCAGCAGTGGGGCATGTGGAGAGGGAGCCTGCAGACAGAAGCAATCATTTGACTAATACTATCTGCCTCTCAACTCTTTTTTTTTTTTTAATAATCAGTAGATAAATTACAATGGAATTCTAGAAAATGTTTGACCCAAAATAACATGGGAAAGAAAGAAATGAGGAACAACAGAAAATTAAGAAAAACAAGAAGCAAATAGCAAAACAATAGGCCTAACTCCAACCCTAGCAATAATCACATTAAATGTAAGTGGACCAAACAATCAAAAGCAGAGATTGTCAAACTGTCTAAGCAAGGCACATCATAATTAAATGTTACCTACAAGAAACATTTTAAACATGAAGAAACAGAATTAAAGTAGTCTATGGATATAGTATGCAAGCAAGAAGCAAGAAGCCTAAACAGAATGGCTGTGTCCATTAAGACTGGGGAAGCACATGGGATGTACCCTTCAGTCTCCTTGTTGCAGTGAAATGCTCTAAATAAGCTCTATCAGTCATGCAAGCACCAAGCAGCCAGAAAGAGTGAGATCCACAATGCTGGATCTTCATGCGTTCCACTGAGTGCAGTACAAATGATACTTACCTAAGGATCTATTATTAAATACTTTAGAATGGCAGGGGGAAAGGAAGTAGATTTTAGCAGCAAACAGGAGTTGGGGGCCCCACGTAGCTATGAAGGGAGCCTCAACAAGGAGACAACAGGCTGAAGAATGGGCAGTGTGACAGCAAACCGTGTCAGGAGATACATGTGATCGGCACCCAGAGGTCCTGCTAAAGATTCCAGACACTGTTTCATGGCAAGCCCAGTGTCACACTGTGCCTCACAGAAACAGCGAACAGCAGCATATTCATTACAGAAAGTTTTTATATTCATTATAGTATTTGCATACTGAATTATGCATATTTTCTGATAAACGCTAAAAAAATACATAATGCTTATTTGTGTTTCAAAGAAGAAGTGATTGGGAAAAGAGCAATCTGACAATGCAGATGCAATTCACGGCAGCTTCAAAGCAGGAACATACAGATGAGACAGAGTGAGACTTAGGTTTCTTTTAACTGGAAACTCCATACAGAAGCTTCAGAGCCCTGAACACGTATCACAAGCCTGATCGTCACCCGCTTTTCATTCTCTTCTGGAAGCCAGCAGCTCGGGACTGCAGGATATCTGCTCCAGGCATATAGGAACAGGAATGGGGCCCAAACAATTCATAATCCTATTATGTTTTCAATTCCCAAGTGAGAGAGAAGAGGCACCATTCCAGGGTAGCCATTTAGTGTGTGAATTATATATGATTTTAGATGAAGCTCTTTAGAGCAGAGACTCGTCTGAGCGTCTAACTGCAGGAAAGGGGGCAATAAAAATGCATTTACAACCCCGCAGAAATAGCACTGGCCATTAAAGCTGTACCACTGATTAAAGCAGGACTCATAACTCAGTGAGATTACTTTAGTCTCATTGTAGGCAGTAATACCCTCTGATTTTTTTTTTTCTAAGAACCGCCACTGGGTGCCTGAAACTGAGGACGGCACTGGACTCTACATTTGTACACACACACCCATGACAAAAGCATATTTTATAAGAGATTAGCCAAATTAGCCATACAACAGAACAGGTATAACAACCTGCCACGATCAAACCTATTTTAGAAAACTGAAGAATTCTTCATTGCTGGATTTCTCCATCTAATTTTTTTCAGGCCAAAGTTAAACTGCAGAAAACAACAAACTACAGAGGAGATTCCTGTACTCACCTGCGGTTTTAAAAGCACCAAGTCTTAGTGACACTAAACATAAAATGGGGAGATAACTGAACACTGTTGGCGATAGCAGGGAATGCGCAAGGAGGGTTTCACTTGGAAGGACAAAGTACATGACCAGGGAAAATGTAGAAGAGTATAAAATTCGTGACTCTCTACTGACTTCAGCAACAAAATGCGTCAACCCATGCCTGTGGACCCCATCATGTGTCTCAAGAGTCTGACGCACAGGATCTCTGCACTCCAAGGATCACTTTATAAAGACGGCATCAGGGCACAATGCCTTACTTACCATCTTTGTGAAACTAGTGCCACGTGCTCAGGACGTAGTTGTCACCTCTGCCGCAGATGCCCTGCAAGACGAAGCCCGGAATTACACTAGGCAACAGAGATGGGAGATGCATCACTTAAGCCAAACAGAAAACACACGGCTTGAATTGTTCAGAGCAAAGGTGGGATTAGGAGGACGAGAGGGGTTGGAAGAGGGTCCCATCTTACCCCTGCAATTACTGGCTGATTTTTGCCCCCCAGAGCAAAATTTAGATTCCTTCTAATTTTCTTAGAAAGATTTTTCTGCTGGGATTCCAAGTGGCATGCCGGCAGAAAATAGCCTTTGGCACACTACCATCTAGTGGCCTCTGAGGAGAACATAAAAGTCTATTTTCTTTAAACTTATTGGGGAGGGATGGGCCTGCAGCTTATGCAACCTGGGAACCTTTTTTTTTTTCCTGTGTTCAGTCTTCTCTAAAAAGCAGAGCCCCAGAGGAATTTGAGTCACAGAAGGGCAGACAGTCTTCGTTTGAGTGACTGCTGCCTTGCAGCACCTGGGGTGAGGACACAGCATCCACCCCAAAGCGTGCTATGAAGATAAAAATGAGTAGGCATCCAGACAGCTGGGCCAACCACCACAGTTGGAGCTGGTCACAGTTCTACATTTAAAACTCACTATGTGAGTCCCCTCAGAGTTCAATCAACCCATCGAGGCTTGCCAGGTTGGCCTATTCCAACTTTCCAAATAACAGAGCTGGTAAAAGCAGTGGGCAGACTACATTCTTTCTCCTAGGTCTAGGACCATAATTCATTCTTTGACTTCCAAGTTCTGTCCATTTTAAGGCACAAGGGTTCACCAGCAAATCACAAATGAAATCTTCCGTTTGATTTTGAGTGAAGTCCATGCTGCCTCAACTCGAAGCTGAAGGTCACCTGAAAATAGGAGAGCAAGGCCCTTTGAGACCCTTGCTTCCCACAGCGAGGGAAGAGTGGTTGATTAATATAGCGTCTGCTCCTATCAAGAGTACTTCAGAAAGTTTGTAGAAAAAAATGGAATTAAGGAAGCAGTTTACTTAGGAGTGCTTGGTCTAACAGGTGGCTTGTTGGACCACCAGCATCCCACTGGACTGTCCATGTTCAAGTCCTAGCTCTACTTGCTGCCAATTCCAGCTGCCCTGCTAATATGGACTCTAAGAGGCATCAGCAAATGACTCCAGCAGTTGAGTCCTTGGCACTCATGTCAGGAGACACTTTCAGTTCTTGACTCTTGCCTTTGGCCCGACCCAGCTTTGTCTGCTACAGACAGGCAGAAGTACATCAGCAAATGGGAGGAGCTTCTCCCTTGGACTCAAAGATTTTTAAGAAGAGCAACTTGATTTTTTTTACACAAAATTTGAAATTCACGTATAGTTTTTTCTAATATACATTTCCATGCTCTATTTTGAAATGTCATAGTTTTCATGTTCCGATCTCTGGGGGTACATGATGGGTGGGGAGGCTTGGTGCTACTGTTGTTCATAGTAACTTAACACACATCAGCAGTATCTGCAAAGAACACTTTCCCAAGATCCAGGAAGGAGATAACCAAAACACAGGCCAGTTGGGTTTTTTCTGTGAAAGTTCTAGATTCCTAATAAGGAAACTCGGGGTCCCTGAACTGTAAAGAATTGAGTTCACATCTCAAAAGCCTGTTGTAGGCCTGGCTGTGAGCACCAGAAGTGAGGAGACAACTCCTTCCAGTAAGAAGCCCTCCAGCAGAAGCCCTGGAGGCGATTTTTTGCTTTACTGCCTTCTACTTCCTGGCCAGGAAAAAGTGCTTAGGGGCTGCCCTCAGGCAATACAACAGTTATAAGCAAAGGATGAAAGGCCTAGAAAATACTGGGATTCTAAGACCCCAGCCTTCCAAAATCCAACAGGCACTCCAGGATTTTAAGCTATAAAAGAAATGTAGTCCAGGGATCTGAGTGTCTGGATCTGGGTATACAGTCAAGTACACTATTCTTCCAGGATCAAATATACCACATACCCAAGTGGTTAGTAGGCAAAAAAAAAGCTAAACAAAGGTAGCTTTAATGGAAGTATTAGGATTTATCCTCCAAGAGAATTTTAAATTCTATTTGATAATTTTGGTCTCCATTTCCCTGAATTCTGTGAAGGCCATGCACACTAAACCTGGGCACCTCTTTTTAACTAACTATAGCTTCACCCGTGCCTACTGTCTCCTAGACATTGTTTTATATCGTGTTTTTGTACATGTTTGTGCTTATCTGTTCCCTTCCTCCGACCTTTCACCTTACCAATTCTTCTGTTGTATCTATCACTGTTTGCCCACACTAACACCATTCCCCAGCTCCCTGCCAGCACATACATCGCTGCTGCTCTTCACTAGCACGTATGCACCAAACAACAGGATGGAAGTCCCCTGTAGCAAGTATTTGCGAGTAGACAGCAAGAGTTAGGTTTTGGCAAAAGTCAGTCAGAAAGGGCTCTGTTAAGACTGCCCCTGCCTTCATAGTAGCTAATGTACGACTGCCATACTTGTTCCATGGAGATACTAGCCTACAGATACACACATATCCCTAGACCTCAGAAGTTGGTTCTCTTCACCAGGCCCTCCCTTTTAATGGAGAGCCTCTCCTTTCATTGCTTAAATAAAACTGTTTTTTCTCCCCTCACCACTGCATTGTCATTGTATGAGAGTCATCTCACCAGTTCTCTTCCAACAATATAAAATGTCAGCCACTGATAGCCACCTAAGTGCTTCTTGGATTCTCCAAAAATTTAGTCTCATTTTCCAAAACTTCTGACAAGATCTAAGGTCATCCCAGTGGTGGACTGCCTGCTAGCAGTCTGCCTTTGAGACAAGAACAAATGTGACTTCCTACTGTCTAGCTTCAGCTGCCAGATCTCACTGGGGGAGTCCACAGGACACAGTAACTACTGCTATGCACGCGCTTCCCCACAGCAGGTTTCTTTATCCTGGAGGTTTCCTGTGGCACCAAAGAAGTGGTGTAGGTACTGCCGGAAGAGAGGGAAAAGGGGGATGGGAAAAAGAACAAAGAAATAGATGAATATTTCTGGGATGCATTTGATTATAACATCACCTATGAGGTTGTGGGCGAAAGGCTCTTCATTTTTATAGTTTCAGGCTCTGCCCAGAAATACGTACTTAGTAAATGAGCCAACCAGTACAAAACGAATCGGATCAGGAACTTGACAACTTGCTACAAACTCTAGCAGCCTCTACTTCCCAGATCAATTGTTCTAGTTTTGGCCATTTGAAAAACCTTGATGTTAACTCAGTTATAGTTAATGGAACCTAGAACTCTGAAACTCTACTTCAGAAAAAAAAAATTCACAGACTCACTCACAGCCAAGAATTTTAAGTCCAAACCCTGATGTTCATATATCTAGTAAACTCAACTTGAAAATGGTTAACTTTGTGTCAGTTCAATTGCTCAATTGGCTCATTTTTCATGTGAAAATGTGAGAGGAGTTAGACTGGGTGGTAGGCAGTTAGGGTTTTCTGGGTCCCCAAGTCATTTTTCTTTCCAAATATAAAGGGGTATTTTCCCCACCATGTCTTGGATTCACCAGAACACGTCTCTCCCAAGACAAATGCATATCTTATCAGGAGTGCTTCCCCCAGGAGACAAGGGTGACATTAACATATCTATTCCCCACCTGAAGCCTCCACCCAATTCTGTCTCCAGCCATTGCCAAGGGGGTGGGCTTCAGACTGGCCTCTTTATCATTAGAAAGGGACCAAGGAAGTTGGCCAGTGACACCTTGCTGGCCTTTTGTCCCAAGGCCAGGTACCAGGGAAACCAGGAATTTCCTTTGTTTATGGAGAAACATCTTTGAGGGGAACCTTTAAAAGATGCTTTCTCCACCATTAATATGGGTTTTTCTCTCTTGCCTTTCCCCCTGCCACTCTGGCAGAGGATCTCGAGGCCCCCTCCCATCACTAGGATGGGAGTCTACTTTCTCAACTATTTCTAATAAATCTTACTTTAAAACTAAACTGTGTCCGCATGAAAATTCTTCTTTCCTGCGAGACAAGAATTTGAGGTTGCTGCAGTATTCGGGGTTCAAAAACCCTACGACAAAAACACCAGAATCCCATATGGGTGCCAGGTCATGTCTCAGCTGCCCCACTTCCCATCCAGCTCCCTGCTAATGGCCTGGGAAAGCAGTGGAGGATAGCGCAAAGCCTTGGGACCCTGCACCTACATGGGCAACCCAGAAGAAGCTCCTGACTCCTGGTTTCAGCTTGGCTCAGCTCTGGCCATTGTGGCCATTTGAGGAGTAAGCCAGCAAATGGAAGATCCTTCTCTCCATCTCTCCTCCCTGTAAATCTACCTTTCAAATTTAAAAAAGTCTTTAAAAATAAAAAAAGAAAATGAGCAACTTTAACAGTGTACCTCTTGAGTAAAGAAATCAGAGAAAACAGATGAATGCAAAAATTGGTTTCTATTTTAAGTGCTAGAAGGATCTAGTACCTTTCCAGGATCACTTTTGAAAATGCAATAATCACTTGTACACAGAAATATCTACCACATTTCCTAGAAAACACCATTTTCAGAGGGATGCAATAACAAAACACGTGACTCTGGAGGACTCAAACTGTGATGAGCCTTCAACAGGAAGACGCTTTAGCAAGAAAGATGAGGATTTTGTTTTTAAGCTGCATTCAGCAGAGTCACTGTAGAATGAGTGAGTGCTTAAGAGGCTTCCTCCCCCAACTGTTATTCTTACTCCAGCTACCCAAAATAGCCTTTGGCCATCTAGAAAAAAATTGCCCAGGAGTCAACCCCAAAGTAAAGGGAATGATGGGAATCCTGTCATTATGACATATCTTCATGAATGCATAATTCATGAGGCTATAATTAAGAGGAGGAAGAGGTAGATTTTAAAAAGCTACAGGTTTGAGTCCTCTGTAGCTTTAAGCATGGCAGCTGGCCCTTGGGGATCAATGCTAAGAACATGGTTGAATCTTATCTGCCAAAAGCAAGAATTGCAATGCTGACCAAACTGGACTCTCCCACCAATACAGTTTTTAGATGACCAATGAGTCACCTAGGGTTTGATGAACTTATCCCAGCACGGAGGCAAGAGAGACAGATGGAGCCACAGTTCATGCACTAACACAGGAAATGGGGCCTGGTGTGACACCGTAATAGTTAAAGCCCTCGCCTTGCACGCGCCGGGATCCCACATGGGCGCTGGTTTTAGTTCCAGCAGCTCCACTTCCCATCCAGCTCCCTGCTTGTGGCCTGGGAAGGCAGTCGGGGTCGGCCCAAAGCCTTGGGACCCTGCACCCGCATGGGAGACCTGGAGGAAAGTTCCTTGCGCCTGGCTTCGGATCGGCGCAGCACTGGCCATTGTGGCCACTTGGGGAGTGAAACATCAGATGGAAGATCGTCCTCTCTGCCTTTCCTCCTCTCTGTATATCTCACTTTCCAATAAAAAAAATTTTTTTTAATAATACAAACAATAGGAAATAACCCCCTTTGACAAAGGAGGGTCTATGTGGAGAAATAAACGGGCATTTCTGACTCTACCAGCTATAGCACATGAAGAATCTGCTTGTTAAATATCCAAAGTATCTATACTAATAACAGGAAATACCAATCTGCAGAGGATGACCTGTCCCCACAATCCAGCCCAGCGACCTCCTGAAGGAAGATACAAAGTAGAGAGGCAATAATGCTATGAATTCACCACAGCTGTCTCTACCATAGGAGAGGATGGCATGGCCCGTGAGGTCACCATTAGAGCAGTCTCTCAGTGTCACCCCATCAGTAACTAGCGATGTAAAACTCCTCCATCTCTGGGATTCAGCTGTAAACATCTCAGAAGAAACAGTTTTTCCGAAAAAGCAGTGGCAGTACAGATTGGATTACACTCACTAACGCCCT
Organism: Ochotona princeps; assembly: GCF_030435755.1. NCBI lineage: Eukaryota > Metazoa > Chordata > Mammalia > Lagomorpha > Ochotonidae > Ochotona > Ochotona princeps. Next base: position 29,423,774 of record NC_080852.1, on the reverse strand, counting down.
TCCAGCTATTTCTCTAGCATCTCAAACACCTAGCAGATGCCCAACACAAGTTTGAGATAGTTTTCCCCAATAAAGCATTCTGTGACATGTTTTCATTTCCTTTTAGTTAGGGTGATTCACTGACTGCATATTTGCTGTAGTGTTCATTGGAGACTAGAGTCCTCTCAGAAGCATACCTGGGATTTTCTGAAGGCTTTCGAGTGCCAGGAAACCTGAGTCCTATTTCTAACCAACACTTGTCATGTGCATGCTGCACAGTCAACACTGCTAAGCTCTGAGTCATGGGGAACTTAACCTGTTTCTGGCCAGCAGTGTTGAGCCATCTGAAGGCATGAGAATTGTAGGGAGGAAACAGCAATTTAACGATTAATAATTTTAAAAAGCAATTATTTAATCAAAACAAACTCAGCATTAAAGATCTTTTATCTATATCCCAGGGACATGGGAAAAGCCAACATCTTTGAATGCTTCATTCTCAGCCTTCCTTCCCCAACACAAATACTAGGAAGGGAAAAACAATGCCACTCCATTTCAAAGTCAATGAGGTTTACTCACCGCACATGTTCCAAAGTACTGCAACAGCCTCCCACCAAAGGTCTTGATTTATAGACAGAGCTACTAGATGGACTTAACCAGAAACAACACCTCTTGAGGTTTGGGGCTTTTTGTAAGCTGATGAAATAGGCAGGGTACTGATGACATAGGCAGGGTACCCAGGTAGCCTAGACTGGTAACAGGTATCTTAAAATCAAGAGCTAACCATCTGCAGACATTGTCCAAGTAAGTATTACCTTATGTTTAGTAATAGTTGTGGTTGACAATGTCTTTAGGCAAATTACAACTGTAAGGTAAGGCAGATTCAAGATTCAATACCTGAACTGAGTTGAAAAATAACTATCATTGACAAAGATAGCATCCACCTGGTCTCTTAATAGGCTAGAACCAAAACTTAAGTGACTAGCCTTGCCATAGTGATTCAATCATCAGCATTGTAGAGTGGCCCATCTTTGAAAAGGAACAAATTTTTTCAGCCCTACGTGGTTCAGCATATTCTCCCTCCCCCCACCCATTACACTTTAACTAATTTCAAATTTCTCTAACCAAAATCTCAGAATCCATGACACATGCCAACAAACCACTCTTCTTTCAACTGTCATAATCCTGGGTAGACTGTGTAGGTTAAATTGCCCCAACTCCTACACTTCTCTCGGGAATGGCTCTAACGTTAGCTACAGAGTTTCTCTCTCCTTTGAAACTAAAAGCAAAGTCAGCGCCTAAACACTAAAACAGAAAAGATCAGATTGGAGTCAAAAGTCCTTCTGAGACAGCTGTGAATGGCCAGCCCTTAAGGCGTGGCTACCAGACCCAACACAAAACCAGAGACAGTTAACTTACTGCTTTGTTCTTTCTCTCCCAACTGTATAAAAAGCCACAACTTTTCTGGAGTGAAGGTTGACAGATGCTGTGCTGGCTTGAAGGTCTTCACAAAGCAGACTAAATACACCTAGCACTTCAACTCTATCAACACAGGCACACAACTGACACTGTATCTTCTCTTGGAAACAGCTTTTTCCACAATCCCATTTGTTTACCATGGGCCCAACTTCCAGAGTTCATTAAGCTCTCGTCATAGCCACCTATCAGGCAGCAAGGTTCAAAAAGAACAGCAGGCCCGGGCCAACTTACTTCACTGCAGGGAAGGCTAGAGGCAACTGGCAAAGAGCTTTCATAGCCTCTGGCTGGGCAGCCTGCAGGTGCAACTTGTAATTCCACTTACCTGCAATACATAAGTAAGAGAGGTGCTGTGTGAGCAACAGTGCAGTGTTTTCTAATTAGCAATCAATACTTCTTGATGATCACAAGAATACAGTGGTTTTGTTCTCTAGAAAACTCGGAAGTATAGGACCTCTTCCAAGATTCTGACAGGGAGAAGCAATTGTCCAACAACACTAGGAAGCATGAGTCAAGAAGGTTGTTCTCATAAACGTGGGTCATAGCCAGAAGCTTCTGGGCCTCACCCATGAGATGCTGAGTCAGTGGTCTATAATTCTTCTGCATTAAGTGTGTACAGCTCAGTTGGCTGATATTTCAGGAGTGTCTCACCAGGTTGTCTGGGATGCCACTGAACACTCAAATTAACTCCAAGCCTACAACTCTGCTGTGAGTGGTGGCTGCGTAGCCTCTCCAGAGGACAGGGACCAGGAAGACTGGAACCAAGGACCAGGATTCAGTGCTCAGGCTTAGATGGTGCGCCTGGGTGGAGAGGCTGGGGAACATGCCAACCTGATACTGACAGATGCAGGCAGTGCCTTACACATTGAAAGGCACCACAATAGATTTGATTAGACCAGTTAAGTTCTCCCAGGTCAAAGCTGCCATACAAAGTTGGGTAGAATGTACACTGCAAAGGGCACACTGAAGAGACAGTCATTTGCACTGCAGCCATCAAAGACCTAAGCCTGCAACTGCTAAAGCCACAGAACTCTTAGAAGAAAGCAAGTGTAAGCCTTCGTGTCTAGGACTCAGTCGTGATTTTTAGTGATGCTAAAGGAAAAAATCAGAAATTGGACTTAACAAAGTTTAAACATGCTTCAAAGCCACCGTACCAGGGCCTCTGCAATGGATGATCATGCGCAACTGCTCCAGCTTCTGGATCACGCGGACCATGCAGGTGTACAGCAGAGAATTCAGCAGCCTGGAGGCTGATAGCTCTGCCCACTCGAGTGGGCTGCTTCAACAGGAGAGGGGGAACGCACCCCGTGGCTGTGGAGGAAGGGGTCAGGGTGGCACTGATGTGGAGAGCTAGGAGTTGCTCACCACCAACAGAAAGGCAGCGGCCTTATTCACAAGACTAACCCCAGATCTGTGCCGGAAGGCCTGGGCAGCCAGAGACGCCCGTGATGGGGGAGAAGATGCATTCTCATCCCACCAAGAGTCTCCTCTCCCTCCAAAGGTGGTGGGTCGGACTTCTCAAAAAAAAAAAAAAAAGTTTCTCAATCTGATTTCAAAAAGTGAATACAAAAATTTTGTTCTCAAAAAACAAAACATATATTCATACATATACACTTGTTATATAAACATATTTTTATACATATATTTAAACAAATATTTGACACAACAGTTAAGAATGGTTAGAACACCACACTATGTCAGAAGGCCTGGGTTTGACTCCCAGTTCCCCACACAGTCTAGCTTCAGGCTAATGAGCACCCTGGAAAGCGACAATGATAGCTCAAGTGCTCAGGTCCCAGCCACCCAGGATGCCTAGATGTAGTTCCTGACCCCTGACTTCAGCCTGGCCCAACCCTGGTTATTATAAGCATTTGGGGAGTGAACCAGAAGATGGAAGATACCTGTCTGTTCTTTTGCCTTTCAAACAAAAAATGAAAATAAAATTTAAAGAGCTGTTTAAGAAATATAGTAAATGGGCACCAGTGCCATAGAGTAGTAAGCTAAGCTTCTGCCTATAGCGTTCAAGTCTCAGCTGTTCCACTTCTGATCCAGCTCCCCGTCAGTGCACTGTACCCTGTGGGAGACAAGGAAGAGGCTCCTGGCTCTTGGCTTTGGGCCGGCTCAGCTCCAACCATGGTGGCCATTTGGGGAGCAGATCAGCGGATGGAAGATCTAACTCTGTCTTTAAAAAAATAACAAAATAAATCTTTTTAAAAAGAAACTAATAAAGGAAAACACACAAGTCACATGATTCAATACATGCAAAATGTTTAGAATAGACAATTCCATAAAGACAATAAGTAAATTAACTGGTGGTTACCCATAGCTGAGTGGTCAGAGAGAAGTGGAGAGTGATTAATGGTACATGGATTCTTGTGGTTATAATAAAACAAAAAAGACTGTGTTGATGTTTATACACTAAAAATCATTGGATCATATACTTAAATGGGTTGACTGCATGGTATGTGAATCATATCTCAAAGTGGTATTTTTTTCCAAAGATTCTAATAAACCTGACACGAAAAAGTTCCAGATGGAACTTGTTCTATATTTTAAAAATCTTTTTTCATGGATTTGCTCATGATTTCATCTATGCAATAGAGATTTTGTCCACGACTGCCCAGGCACACTGTGTATGGCTGTGTTGGACACTCCACCGCGTTCTGAACAGCACACAGCAGCCCTGTCCAAGGAAAATTCCATCCCAGATCATGAGCTTTCTGTCCCGGGGCAGGAGAGCTGAGCTGCACCCTCAATCCTTCATTGGCTTAACCATCACACAGTGGTTATTTTTAAATTTCTATTCACCCTTCACCTGGTCCCCACTATAGGTAAGATGGCCCAAGTCACCTAAATTCCCTAAGAAGTTTTTAGAAAATGTGGGGCACAAAAAAGAGGGTCAGAACCCAGAATAGAATGAATGGACGGGGCCCAGCACAACAGTTCAACTGACTAATCTTCCCCTTGCAACTAACAGGATCCCAAACGGTTCATGTCCCACTCCACTGCCCATCCAGCTCCCTACTTAGGGCCTAGGAAAGCAACGGAGGAGGATGGCTCAAAACCCTGGGACCCTGCACCTGCGTGCGAGACCCAGAAGAAGCTCCTGGCTCCTGGCTTTGAATCGGCTCAGTTCCAGCCACGGCAGCCATGTGGGAGGTGAACCAGCTGATGGAAGATCTTTCTGTTTGTCTCTCCGTCTCTCCATAAATCTTATTTGCCTTTCCAATAATAAAAAAAAAAAAGGAATGGGTGGCTGTGGAAGTGAAACCCTAGTTTTCTTCCCTATTGGGCTTAACACATTTTTATTTTCATTTACTTCTTTTTTTTTTTAAAGACTTATTTTTCTTGCAAAGTCAGATATACAGAAAGGAGGAGAGACAGAGAGGAAGATCTTCCACCTGAGGACTCACTCCCCAGGCAGCTGCAATGGCCACAGCTGAGCCAATCTGAAGCCAGGATCCCAGAGCCTCTTCCAGGTCTCCCACACAGGTGCAAGGTCCCAAGACTTTGGGCCATTCTCGACTGCTTTCCCCAGCCACAAGCAGGGTGCTGGATGGGAAGGGCTGGCAGGACATGAACTGGTGCCCACGTGGGATCCTGGCATGTGCAAGGCAAGGACTTTAGCAATTAGGCTACCACACTGGGCCCCATTTTCATTTACTTCTTGAGTCCATATTAACCATCTGGGGCTCCCTCTCAGGTCCTGCAACCCTGGATATGACTCTTTCTCATAACTGGTTGCCACGATTCCGGGTCAACACAATGATTTGGAGCTTTATTTCATGTGTTGGCGTAGGCTTGATTAGCTCCTAATGGCCTAAACTAGAAAAGCCCTCCTAAGTGCTAAAGAAAATTGAACTCTGACTTAGGGTTTGGCATATGTTTTTTGAGGACAAAATCAAATGGAACAGATGAGAAGTGTTTATAGGGAATAACTGGGTTGATGGCCAGACACAATTAAGGAGTCCTTTCTGTGTCCTTAGGCCATGCTTCTCCTCTCTGGGCTTTGATCTATTCACCTATGAATGAACATTGTTTAGAAAGTTGTTGTAAGAATCAAAAGAACTAACATTACCAGGAACTTTAGAACCGTATTTAGCATATACTTTGCTATTTTTTCAGTGCTTGTTGCTACTACATAACAAATTCTACATTTTAGTTTGAACAGATGTAAGAGGGATCCATTTCGCTGCTGACCGTCAGCTTGTGGATCTCCTCCTATCCTGACGGAAGCCATGTTCTAACAACAGTTAACAGCCTGATTTTGAAGCTGCTCACCTGGATTTTAAACCTTGTCCTGTCATTATCCTGTGGTCTCTGAGACTCAGTTTCACACTCTGTTAAATGGGGTTCATGGTAGTACCTGACCTCACATAGTTGTTGTAAAGATTGAGTGAGTTAGTTAATGTGAAAACTTAGAAGGGACTATGATATTCAATAAGCACCACATAACTGCTTACTACCATTATCCAGTTAGATTTAAATACAATAGTTACTGCTGTTTTTATGAGCAGAATTTCTTACTCTTCTGGACTGCTACCAAAGCAGGGAAATAAAAGAGTTCTAAAGGAAGGCAATAATCTTATATATGTGCTCTCATGCCAAGGCAAACCTTGCTAGGGTAGCCATCTGGAGTTTAAAGCCCAGTATTTAAATCTGGCTAACTCTTTCAACAAATTAAGCATAAACAAAAGCAACTAACAGAAACTATTCCAGGTGGTTATTTCTCCAAGCAAATTCAGATTTCAGGAACACACAAATTATCCACATGTCCAAAGGACAAAAACACAGTTTTTGCTCTCACAGTGTTTCAGTAAGTTTGCCAGGAATGTACACGGGGGACAACAATGAATAACACAACACTTTCACAACAGCTCAATGACCGTTATTTTTCTCCTCAATGATTTCCAAAAGTCAGCTGGCACTGTGGTTAAGACAAACATCAGTAAGACACAAGGCCATAAGCACCAGAGCTGTGACTATCAGGCCACTTGTGACCTGGATACCAATGGGGACAGAGCCAGAGGAGTATCTTTGACAACAAGATTATTTTCAAAAACTTTAACAGCATTCTACTAGCAGGTCCTGGGAACAACACTTTCAGCCTATAAAAATTGAGAGATGAGTTCATATCAAAACCCAATCCATGACATTCAATGGTCTAATACAAAAAGACTGTCATTTGTTTAAAATTTAAGTACAATACTTGCAAATTAGAAAAAAATAAAATAAAAGCCCAAACAAGTGCAAGGCCTACAATTCCACAGGAGTATGGCCAGGCATACTACACCTTGCTTATTTCAAACAGGTTAAATTCACTTCTAAACATTGATTAGTTAGTTAGAATGAAAGTTGAAGGATCAGAGAGAATTTGGTAGAATGCCCACCTTCAAGAGATTACTTCTGAAGAGGTTCTTATTGATTCACACAGAAATTATTCAGTCAGCTAAAAAATTCAGTGAATCATAAAGTCACAAAGGGAATGTTAATGCCAGTGAAAGATAAAAAGAATGTATAAAACATTAAATCCTGAAATGCTACCTGGTTCCAGCAGTGTATATATATATACATATGAGATATTGGGCATTTAAACTCAATGAAGAAGATTCAACACCAACTTACTTATGGGTCTCTTTACTGCAGTAAAATGATTATACCTCAGAAAGGGGACTCAGCTTCCTTCAGATCCTGTGTCTCACAGACCGAGGACTCTTGGCAAAACCAAACATGCAGGACCCGGCCTAATACCCTAGTGGCTAAAGTCCTTGCCTTGCATGTGCCAGGATTCCATATGAGCACTGGTTCAAGTCCCAGCTGCTCCACTTCCCATCCAGCTCCCTGCTTGTGGCGTGAGAAAGCAGTGGAGGATGGGCCCATAGCCTTGGGACCCTGTGCCCATGTGGGAGGGCCAGAAAAAGCTCCTGGCTCCTGGCTCATGGCTTTAGATCAGCTCAACTCCAGCCTTTGCGGTCACTTGGAGAGTGAACCAGCAGATGGAAGATCTTCATCTCTGTCTCTCCTTCTCTTTGTAAATCTGCCTTTCCAATAAAAATAAATAAATCTTTTTCTAAAGTATGCAAAGAGAAACACTGACAAACTGAACACATAAAATCAAAATTTTGGCTTAATTAAATGCATGCTACACAGAATTAAAACAGGATACCAATGGGGAAAACACTAGTATATAGAGCCAAGAAGTTATCTTCTTAAGAGTATATACAACCCCATCAAAAAAGGACAACATCACCTCAAAATTGGCATAAAAATGTGAATATAAATCTTCATGAGAAACAAAAATAACCTGCTTTCTTTCTTTAAATTTATTTAGTTATTTCTTTGTATTTATGTTTTTCTAATACAGTTCCATAGGCTCTGGGATTTCCCTTCCCCCATTGATTTCCCCTACATTATTACAATAATATAGTCCTTCAAAATCAGTCATAGGCCCATCATTCTGCTACGTAAGTATATCCTGACATTGTGTGTATGCACAATAGAGGAGTCCAGCATCCTATTGCCAAGACATATTTAACAGTTTCATTGGAAGTCCATCTTTGATTTGGAAGTAGAGATGTATACTGCATCGTATCTTCACATCTCGATATGATAGTCTCTATTATACAGTTCTTCTAGATGACCATATGCACATGCATGTTCTATTGATCTTGTATTTTGCATGAAGGTTGCCTTACATCAGACAGAACATATGGTATTTGTCCTTTGGGGACTGGCTTATTTCATTGAACATAATGGATACCTGCTTTCTCTACAAAGTGCGTGGGTTTTAGCCCCACCTTGGCTCCCAATTCTCACTCCTTGCTAATGTGCACCCCAGGGAGGCAGCAGCTGATGGCTCCAAAAGGTGGACCCCTGCTAACCATGTGTGAGATTTATCCTGAGTTTCCAAGTTCCCAGTTTCATCACTAGCCCACTCTCAGTTGTAGGCATTTAGAGAGCAAACCAGAGGATGGGAGTTCTGTCTACCTTAGCTTCTCAAATAAAATAAAATTTTGAAAAAGTCTAAGGTACTTTGGCAATGAAATTAGAATATAGTTTTATACTGTAGTTTCCATCTCTGTTAAAATTAAATTTGAAAATCTCTTCATGATTACTTTCATTTATTCAGCAAAAAATTATTAAGTGATACTAAGGAACACCAGTATGGTGGGTAGCAAAACAGATAAAAAGACATCTTAAAGTCAGGGCAGCTAGTGGTTCACATACTAACCCTTCACCTGTGGTGCAGGCAATCCATATGGGTGTGGGTTCAAGGCCCAACTGCTCACTTCTGATCTAATTCCCTGCTAATGGCCTGGGAAAGCAGAGGAGGACAGCCTAATTCCTTGGACCCCTGCACCCATATAGGAGACCCAGAGGAAGCGCTTGGCTCCCAGCTTTGGATTGATCCAGCTCTGGATGTTTCGGCCATTTGGGGAGTGTAATAGCAGATGAAAAAAATCTCTCACTCTGTCTCTCCTTTTTAAGTCTCTGTCTTTAAAGTAAAATGAATAAATCTTTTTTAAAGAAAGATATCTAAATGTTAAATAGAGTCTAGTATAATAGACCCACATACAAAGAACCCACCAAATAAGTACATTCTGAAAGACTGAGAAATCAGAGGATTCCTACTGAGATACACCCTCAACAAAGGCTGGCATTTGAGCAGGGCCCAAAATATTGGGCTGAAATGAATTAGGCAGAAATTGAAGAAAGAACATTCATCCAGAGGCAAAAACCACAAAAATAAGAAAGGCCATGAGGAAGTCAATGAATTTTGAGGTTGGTGTGAAAAATTGTGACACTTGGTTTGCTGGTAATAAGACTAACAAGCAGAATGTGGCGCCAACAAATTCTCCTCACATTTACACAAGCATCTGCTACTAAACTTTTTTCTAAAAAGTGATCTAAGTGGACTATGTTTCTCAGGTAACACAAGCATCACATAAAGATGCAGCCAGTTTCATGTCATCTGTACTCTACAGAAAACTGCTTACAAAATAGTTCACCTACTCAAGATAAGTAGACAAAACTGAATAGCCCTATAGCAATTAAGTAAAGTGACTCAGTGGTAAAATAAATGGTTTACCCTCCTCACAAACATAAAAAACCAACCAACAAAACAAAACATCCCTTCAGACTCAAACAGCTTCACCAGTATGTTTTACCAAAAAGTTATGGAAGAGGTATTTGTAACCAAGCCCTAGTTATTCCAGGGTGTATAAAAAACAAATGCCTTACTCATTTTTTAAGGCAAACATAACCATGACACTAAAACTGGGAAAGTTCTATCCAAGAAAGGAAAATTATGAGCCAACCACATTTGTAAACATAAATACCAAATTCCCAAGTAAATGTAAGAAAAGCCAATTAAAGATTTATGAACCTGATCCTATATGATGCCAAAGTTCGGTTTATCCCATTATGCAAGTGTGTATTAATACTTGAAAATAAACTCATTAATCACATTGACAGGTTAAAGGAGACGAGCATGTAATTATTTTCACAAATGTAGAAATGTATTTGAAAGTGGTCATATATTTTACATGAACATATAAAGGTTATGAAGATGTAAGACAGCCTTGACAATAAATATTTATGCTAAACATGTATATACATATGTTTATTTAGAGGAACTATGTAAGGGAGATTAGCATACCAAGAAATGAAAATACAGTGCAGTATGCATCTCTATTCCCAAATTAAAGGCAGATTCCCAATGAAACTGTTTAATATATCCTGACTGCAGTGGATAGCTGCAGGTATAACAAAGACCTACTTCTCAGGCAAACTACTATTGGAGCCTCACCGTAACAGACATTGAACGAAAGCTGTTGCTGTATCTGTCTGAAGTCACAAGCTTAGGTGGTTTTTTTTTTAATTAGCCTCCACTTAAAATTGCTAAGCTTTGTAGGAGAGTCAGAGCAAGTACCTAAAATACTACAGCAAGTATTGGAAAACCAGAACCACCTAGCCAATATTTTCTTTGGTTGGTGGGTTAACGATAAGACTCAAGGACCAGGACAGCACCATAGAGGTGAATGTATCTGAGATACAGGGTTGTTGCATAATTACTTGATCTGATGATCTGTTTCCTCACGCCTATACAGGGGTATATTGTGAAGGAGTCACAGCTTTGCTTTGCTATAGGTAGAGTTACAGGCGATGACCACACTGTCCTGCTCACAACACACCAGTGATACCCTGACAACTTCAACTCAGAGGATGTACTACACTGTGTTTAACCACACATCTGAGTTGCATTTTAATGATTCTAAACATACTTTGTTTCTTCCTTTTATCTGAAATGACTTCAAGAACTATAAACATTCTGTTAAAATTATGGTAAGGATATTTGACAATATGGAATTCCAAACTGCAAATTCTTTCGGCAGTGTGAGTCTGATTGTGTTTAAGGTAGTTTTAAACATGTTTTGATGTTGATACATTGAATTTTTAACAAAAGCAATTTAAGGACACATTAATTCAGAAAGCAAAGTTACCAAAGTAAAGCTGTGTGTGCTTCTTCCAAGATTTGTTCTTCTTTTCATCATCCTCCAAGGTCCAGAAGCTTCCTATTTATAGTGTCGTGCATATAAGCCTAAACACAGTCATGACTCTTGCCCTTCTCATTTATTCTACTAACTGACCATGTAGTAAGACTGCTATAATCAAATAACCCAAGAGTTCATTTAAAAGTCATGAAGAACATGCATGCTCACAATTGAATATAATATATGACCATGGTCACATGCACTTCCCTTTTGTTAAATCTGAAATTTCTTTCAAATGTGTAAAAATAGACTGGAGGTGTGAAAGCACCAGTTTTGTCTAACAGGAAATCAGGATCATGATTCTAGCTCTATTTGCCCTGGCAGTACAGACGGAGCACACCAGGAAGAGAGGCACAGAGAACAGCAAGAGTGTACAGAAAGGTAGCCGTCTCCAGGGAGCTCTTTTGTTGGTGGTGACAGTAGTTTTGTACATTCCGGGAGTTTATTGTGTGTGTGATGCAGGAGGGAAAATGAACCACGGGATATTCTCACCCATCACCTCTGTATCCTTGAAAATGGGGATTCCTTATGTGGAAAGACGGAGATAACAAAGATAGGATGAAAGAAGTAAAAACTCTATGCTCTTGAATTTGAGTTTTCATTAGCTTTCTGAGTGCTAAAGAGACCCAGAAACAATGAACGACCTGTTAGCAATGAGCATCCCTAAGACCCAGGTGATGGGCCAGAGACTTTTCTGCTCAAAGAAGTCAGGACTTTTGGAGCCTTTATTGATTCTAGAGCCAGCAGAGGATTGCACAAGATGAGACTGCAACATCTTGTCACATCAGAAAGTAGGGGAACCTATCAAAAACTAATAGGGTTGTATTTCTCAATGAGGTTCCCACAGGCCACAGATGAGAATTTACACATCCAAAAAAGATAATAGAAGAAGCAATGATAATTCCAATACAAAATCATCAGGAGATCCACTATGAAATGTTACTAAAAGAGTCATCTCCAGTATAGGATAACAACAAAATTTTTTAACGTAGTGAACAGAACCAGTTTTCTTGCAGACACAAGCAGTCAGTAACCAGTCAGTAGCCAAAGAGAATCTTCTCTCTGTAGTAGTAGTTGGCTAGAGCCCAGTGCAGTAGCCTAGTGGCTAAAGTCCTCACATTGCACTCACTGGGATCCCATTTGGGCGCTGGTTCGAGTCCCGGCTGCTCCACTTCCCATCCAGCTCCCTGCTTGTGGCTTGGGAAACCAGCAGAGGACGGCCCCAAGCCTTGGGACCTTGTACCTGCATGGGAGATTCAGAAGAACCTCCTGGCTCTTGGCTTCAGATTGGCTCAGCTCTGACGGGCACTTGGGGAATGAACTAGATCTTTCTCTCTGTCTCTTTCACTCTGTAAATCTGACTTTCCAATAAAAAATAAATCTTTTTAAAAAAGAAAAAGACCAAAAGATTTAGAATCTCCCTTTTGCAGTCCCCAAGCAATGAATGAATGTGAGCACTGAGCACCGGAGGATAGTATCATCACAGAAGAGACGACCAGGCACTACTGCATTCCCAATGCAAATCACAAGGGCATCTAGGAAGACGTCCTGAGAAACCCATCAACCTCAATAGGAGCAAGCCTCCAATGTTTCAGGGAACCAAAGAAAACTGCAGATTACAGCAGAAGGGTTCAATCACCAAACTCTAGCTTCACGTTTCAGAAAAAGAAAGAAGGGGTAATGTGTAGATCAAAAGGCTTCAAGGATACCTATTTTCAAAAAAGCAAAGTTAAACTTTTGCATGTAAGAATGTACGTTTGGGGGGGGTTAGAACTATAAAGAAAAGGGGAAGTGTGAGTAGATAGTTAGCTTTAGGGAGGAGATAAGAGAGTGGCACAGCGAAGACACATCCAAGGTCAGTGACAAGGATCTAACTCTCGACCTGGATGGTGACTACAAGGGCAATTGTTTTAGAATAATTTATGAAACTATATTTTATGCAGTTTCTCTTCCTGTTTCACAACAAAGGAAAAAAGTGAACTCCCAGAATATATTTGCAGTATGAATAGTCAACAGAAGGTCCATAAATTTCATAAGAAAATAGCTCTCCTACAGAGCGAGCAGTAAGAAAAGACAATCAACATCAGAGGAAAGCGAGCAGAAGAGCTGAGGAAGCACTTCACAATAGCTGGTAAATGAGACAAGTGCTGAAGGGAAATCCCAGTTAAAACCACCATTACAGACTCCTGCTTGGCCAACAAAATGTTAATAGTTGGCAAGAATTTACAGGAACTCTAAAATTACTGATTGGAATGTAAATTAGTATGACTGTTTAAGAATCCCATTTGAAATTATCTGATACATGAAAGACAAACATCCAGTGCTGGGATGCTAAATGGTTCACAGTCATCTCCCCTGAGAGTCCTGATCTATGGTGTTTGTGGATTCCATTGTATAAACATCTCCATTGTAACTGACTTCAGTCCTCCCGCAAGACTTCACTCACTGTGGAGCTTAGATGCACACCAGCACACTAGGATACAGAGTTTCCACCATACAGATGCAATAAACAGAAGTAACCTCAAAAGGACAGATAGCTCAAAAGTGATGAGTCTTCAACAAGCGTCACCTTCGTTTTGAATGTAATTTGTTCAATTGCCATTACATAATTTAATAACATATATATTGACTATTTGCTTATTACTCCTCAATATTAGTCTCTAGCTCTCGGGGTCCCATGAGCTAGCCCCACACTCCCTGACACACACATACTGCCAAGGTCACATCTCATGACCCATGCACTCTACAGCAATGCCTTTCATGCATACACATACAGAAATGTTCATATTGTCTAAATTCACTCAAAACTGAAAATAACCCTCTGATCCAACACTCACTGGGAAATTATTTTAGTATATCCATACAGTTAATTTATTTGATAGTAAGGAAATCAAACTGGAGCCACACGTAGCAAAGTAAATAAAACTTTAAAGCAATGTTGAATTTAATAGACACAGTGGGGTGCACCAATACAATTAATTTTTATGTAGTTTAAAAACAGACAACATTCTAATGTTGGGAGACACAGAAATTCACATCAGTGATTTTTAAAAAATGGAAAAACAAGGCAAGAGACGTAAAAGCAATGACAGTGACCGTTTCACGTGAAAAGACAGAGCTCTGGTCAGAGCACTCAGGTTTGGGGGTACACAAATGTTGCTGCTCGGGCTGGTGATTATTACCCAGTTATTTGCTTAAGGCATGGGTGGGGAACATCTGATCCATGGGCTGTTAAGTCCTGTTAAATCGCTTAGTCTGGCCCAGCCATGGCAACCACAGGCCAGACTTGAAATTCAGTAAGTCTACAGCAGGCTAATTTTCAAGCCAATAATTTTATATGCCCCAGGGGAGAAGTGGCCCTTGAAAGAAAGGGTCACGCTGCCCCTCTCCTGGTGACCATGTGTTCTACACGCTTATCTCTATGTGTTGCATTTTCTCCATTTAAAAAAAAAAAAAAAACACGTTAACCAGTAGAAAATTACCTGAGCATATCCTTTAAGTTGCAGCAAAGTTTGTATCTAAATAAGCAACATAATTTGAGACCATTATTCAAAGGGGATTTCCTAAAGTTAACCTTAATGGGTAGTTCTTCTGTCACATACACATTGTGTTGACATTTAGTTCTCAGGACAATTTCAGGTGAGCAGTGCTAGTAGTGAGAAACTGGGCCATCAAGTGGCTACGTACCCACTCCAAGCTGGCAGAGCTGGCAGATTCTGGAGTCAGAACTTGAATCCAGTCAAATACTGGAGTCCACATGCTCCACTACCACAAAAGCTAGTGAGGTGGGCCAAGTCCAAGATGCGGTGACTTAACACACGCAGCTTGAGGTGACAAACCAGATCTAGGACTCTAGGACCCCAGAAGGAATGGGGACTCTCCCGTTCGTACACCCCTTAAAGGTTCATCTGTCCTCCACTCACATTCCTGATGTTCTTCAGGTAAAGATGGACACAAACTCATCTCTGACTGCTCATGCAGCCAGTGTTATTTTAACATCTGGCCAATGGTCAGGCAACACAATAGGTGTTGACAAGAGAGATCAAAATGGCACTCTCGCAGAGACAAATATGCCCAGTCTCATTTATCTGCTAAATTGGGAGTCAGACCAATAGAAGCAAATTACGGAAAGGTGGGCTGTGGAAGGCAGTGAAGAGATGTCAGGCAAAGGGCACAGAGTTTCAGACAGTTAGAACATGTTACTGTGAGTTCTGGTGATGATAATCAAGAATAATGTGTTTCAAAATTACTAAGAAGGTAGATTTCAAGTGTTCAAACCACAAAACAAGTATGTGAAGTGATAGCTCTGTTTATCAACTTGATTTTAATCATTCCTTAAGGTATACATATATTAAAACATACTATACTCCATTAGAATATACCATTTATCATTTTTTTAAAAGATTAAAATCTGGTGTTTTCTTGACTATCAGGATTTTTTTTTTCCTGTGGGGTCCTTTGACTCAGTTACTTCCTTTCCTAGTGCTTCCTTCCGGCTTGGGTCTCATCCTTTCCTGTGTAGACTACAGAAAGGACCTCCTTGTCCTTGGACCCCTGCACCCATATGAGAGGCCTGGAATAAGCTCCTGGCTCCTGGCTTCAGACCATCCAGTTCCCACCAATTCAGTCATCTGTTCTACAAACAGGTTCATATTTTATTCCATTCTGGGCATATTACATTGAGTAATTGAGTTCTTTTGCCTCAATGACAAAATGAGAGGGGGTTCTTAAGACTGAAGAGCCAAAGGAAAAGGTGGTGTCCTTTAATTGGACAGAAAGTGAACTGAAACTCTCAAATCTGGGCTTGAAATATCTAAAGTAAAATATGTGGGACAAGTGGTCAAGTTTTAAAACATTTCATTTTTTTTTTCTAGAGATAAAATAGTACGGTGTTTTACAACAGGTAGTATGTCAAATTGCTGTACTAGTCCATTTTCTGTTGCCAATAACAGCCTGGGCAAGTTGTAAGCACACCTGGGCTTGAAGTTCTGGAGTCGCAAAAACCTCCAGAAGGACTGTTACCTTGTCATGAATTCCTACTTTTCAGAGTCCTGATGCAGTGCAGGGCATCCAATAACAAAAGACCCGAAGCATGTGTTTACATGTGTCTTCTAACCTCCCTCTCCTCATAAGCCCCCCAGGATTTAACCAGATGGGCTACACCTGTAACCTTACCTGATCCTGATCACCTCCTAAAGACCCCAACTAAAACCCCATAGTCAGATGAAGCTTCCACCCTCTCAGTGTCTCAGAAGAGGGATTAAATTTCAACACTCAAATAATATCCAAACCATAGCAATTATCAGAAGTGTACCAATGTTACCTACCCATACATATATGTACAGATAGATATAAAGATATACACCAATATGTCATAGATATATTTTGGTGTGTAGCATTTTGGCACATGTGTAGCAATATGTTATATACAATACACATATATGCCAGTATACATGTATCAATATATTATATACCATTATATATACACTAATATGCTATTCTTTGCTGAACACTGGACAGATGATTTGCAGTCTACAGTTGAATCAGAAAAAAACAGGAGAAAACATTTGAAATACTTAGGAGAAAAGATAAGTGGCCATGTCTTGGGAAAATGCCAATTTTATTCACGCATGATTTAATTTCAGGATAGAGGAACATTTCCTGCAATAGCAGCTGCAGAAGTCTTTCTTTTCTCTTGTTTTTTTAGTCACGTTTTTAGTTTTGAGAGGTCTCTTACCAGGAAAATAAATTAAATATTAGAAACTGTAGGGATCCAAAATATATTTCATTGGAATAAAGATTACCTTAAGCTAAAAATATCTGAACAAATAATAACCAAAGGGGGAAACCTCATTGAGCTTCTTTTGCTGACTTAAGCAGAATCTCTAAAAATACTATCACTATAAATTCCCTCTCTTAGAAATGTACAGTCAGAAAAGAGACAAGCCATCATCGCCATCTCGAGTAATTACTTGCACAAGCGTTATCTGCAGCTGTCAGACTCCACAGAGGCACTTTCTCCTCTCCCTTTCATTTTACTAAGTGAGAAAAAACTGCTATTTGTGGCTGTCCAGGGAGCCATTTCACGTAAAGGACCCCAAATAAACAAACTTTGTCTTTCTTCCTGTCAAGGTCTACTGTTAAGCCCCAAGCATTGGACACAAGCTGGAGGAAGAGAAAGGTTTTCAGAAAATTATACTTCTTATCCATCGCTAGGTTCAGGACTGTTACTAAGAGAAAATCATACAAACCTATTTAATGCAAGCTTAACATGATACAGAGCCTTCAGGAATGAAGCCGCCAGAAAAGGGAAGTTCTGTGCTTTTTAATGCTTAGATTTAATGGAGAATGGTCAGTCATGCAAAAGTGTGATTGGACAAAAAGTGTCTGATCTCAGGGTAACGAACTACAGGGAACTCTACAAGGCCTGTTTGAATTCCCTGTGTCCGTGTGCCTACAGCAATAGGCACTGCTTCCAGGGGTCTCCAAGAATGAGGGTCTTACTCAATTTTCAGATCTGCTTGGAGAGAAGACAAGGAAAAGTGAGGCTGCTCTTCCTGCTTCTGTTTTTGCAAATGCTAACAGGTTAGGGTAGCATATGCTAAACCCTGTTGCTTCCAAGAGAAGAGACATCTAATGCAGAGTATTAAGTGCAAGAATTAAGCCATCCAAAAGGATGTGCTGAGGTACCCGATACTGGTAACAACAGGAACATAAAAGCACACAGCTGACGCTGCATCACCCCAAGCCCATCTAGCAAGACAGGGAGGCCCAGGGAACTTGGCAGCTGCCTCGGATCAGTCTTACCACAGCCAGCTGACCCACAAACTTGGGAAATGCAGGCAGTAGGGGTTGGGTCCTGGGATTCACAGAGTATACTGCTTAGCTCACTGCACACTGACTCAGACTGTCCCAACAAAGAAATCACGGTAATCATATTAGAGTTGATAAAGAGTAATATAAAAGAAATTTAGCTTTGTAAGCATTTATAGAAGTAGAACATAGTTCCATGGGCCACCCTCATGGAAACATCACCCGAATTTGGCTTAATGTTCTGCTGTTTCTATCCTTAAGTCCTTAATATTCTGGCAAAAGGCCCTTTATTTTCATTTTGTTCTAGACCTGATGACTACGACGCAAGTCCTGAGAATCAATAATCTGCAATGTGGACAATGTGGTTCTGCTGTCCATCCAGAATAAAGCTGGGACTCAGGGACACACACTAGGACACAAGAGACACTGGAGAAGGGATGAGGTTGAAGCTGGCTTCAAAAGCAGTCTAAGGGTGTTGGCCAGGATGTAGGGGTAAGAGCAGAAGGGTAGCAAAGAGAAAGGGAGGAAGGGGGACTCAGAGACAAAGGACTCCAATTACCCATGTAAGATCCATTCTGTGGGCTAAAATGCAACACAACAGTATGGATGAATACCTTCTGTATCCCCAGGCTGGTGAGATCTGCCACTCAGCAGAATGAAGCTCCCCTGATAAATGACAGCATCTGCCCTTTCCAAACAGCATCACACAAGAGGCGGCTCTGAAAGGCTGCTTCTAAGTTCCTGCACCTTTAGTTAGCTTTAAGACCATCTGTTTTGTTCAGAACAAAGACTCGGGTATCTTGAATTTTAATTTGCACTTTGCTAAGATCTTAGTTGCCATGTTTATTCTTTTATTATTTATTTTTTAATAAATAAGAGACAGATAGAAAAATCTTCTCTCTGATAATTCACTCCCCAAGTGACCGCAATGGCCAGAGCTGAGCAAATCCAAAGCCGGAGCCCGGAGCCTCCTCTGTGTCTCCCATGCGGGTGCAGGGTCCCAAGGCTTTGGGCCATCCTCAACTGCTTTTCCAGGCCACAAGCAAGGAGCTGGATGAGAAGTGGAACAACCAGGACTCAAACCGGCATCCATATGGGATCCCAGAGAGTGCAAGGCGAGGACTTCAGCCGCAAGGCTAATGCACTGAGCCCACCATGTTTATTTTGAAGTCAAGAAATGCCAGCAATCTCTAGAATGCATCACCTAGTATAAATTGAGGTTTTTATATAACAAATAATTTTTATAATTTGCTGATATTGTTCTAACTTCCTTATGAAAAATAGTACACTTAGTTTTAATGAGGACTTCATGAAATAGACATTTTATTAGTATTTGGTTATACAGATGAGGACACTGAGACACAAGGCAAGACAGAAATGGAATTGGGGTGAGCATATAGCCTGAAATGCTGCTGACAATACTTTTTATAAATTCTATTATTCTTAAATTGCTTCCCCTTGTATGATGGGGTATTTGGAAGCAGAAAGAAACTAGCCTTTCTGTATATTCTACTCTTGTTTGACTTTAGTTCTATTCTACTGAAGTGCCTAATGAAACTCCATCTGTGCTTCTCCTCCTAATGACCCTAGTAATCATTCTCGATGCATCACCCCTCCCACTCTCTAATGCAATACAGTATCACTGTAAAACTCATTCAGTCTCTCTTTAAACAGAGAGAAAAGACTACTATCTTCCCAAAGGGAGACAACTGCACACAGTGGGTTAGTGCAGGGCAAGGGTGGTAGCACGTGACGACTCCAAGCATAAAGAGTAACACAGAGGCTTCCTTGAAGAATCATCCTTGCACTGAGCCTTGGAGGGCAGAATCAGTAGTAGCAAAGCACACAAGCAAAAAAATAATTTCCAGGGCTAGCTTGTGGGCAGGCACAGGCATGATGTAGCATGTTGGTGCCAGAGACCTGTCACAGTCTACTGGTCCAGTTAGCATCACGTGTTACTGTAAGTCTAGGTCAGCAGCAGGCAGCCCATAGCAGTGTGTGCCTGGGCATTAGCCCCATTTCATACTGAGTCCCATAGGCTGTGGGTTCTGTGTGTGAACCAGCAGTGGCATTGGTGATCATGGATAATCCACCCCATTCTGACCCCAATATTAACATAACACAAAGGGGCTACTTGTTCACTGTGGGAAGACAAAAGTGGCTGGGTACCAGGACACCACACAGAAATCTGGGCCTGGACTCTTGTGATAAGGCCGAGAGCCAGGTACTTCACTAGACTGGTGACTGGATGAGGCATCTGGTTCTACCCAGCAGAAAGAGGCTTGCAGGTCCAACTGCCCCTTTTTAGACAAGTTCCCAATTCATTTTGAACAACATACCAACTTTAGAGTTGGATACTTTCACCAGGATCCCACATACTGAGGTTTGGGCTCATTCAAGATCGCAATGGGCTTTAATGCTTTTTCTGTGTCTCTCCTGGAATTTATCTGTTCTGTATTTGGCATTAATTACACATACTGCTGTAGAGAGCAGGTAGGTGGCCATGTGTTCAGCAATGTGTCCTTAAAATCTATTTAAGTTACTGTAACTTTTGCTGTACCATTTCAATACTAATGAATGTCAAATCATCAACCTTAAGTCTTCTACATATCCACATATATCCCCTGTATATTACTTATCCAGGCATACATTGCTTAAAAAAAACATACAGTTGAATATATCAGAGCTATTTGTAAATGACTGATAAGCTCGTTAGCATCACTGTTGAATTCATATTAAGTTGACATGGTGGGGGGGACTACAAATGTTGAGTACATTTCTAAAAATGGTGCATTCAGTATGTATGTACTGTCTTTGCAGAAATGCATACTTTTATAAAAGATGGTTATATACAATATTACAGTGCTGCCAAAACTCACTTTTCCCCTGTAATTTTGACACTAGAATAAGATTACCATGTTGGAACTTTCCAAGTAACAAATAGCTTCTATAGAACTGTAACTTCTGTCAATCAGTATCTTTAACATCGATCTGAATAAATATTTCAGGGGAAATTTTGATTTGCAACTGTTACAGTTATACCTCATTTCTGCATCATTCCTCTGCTAATTCCATATCTAAGAAAATAAACTTCCTATTTGCACTAAAAAAAAAAAAAAGTCCCAGCTGTTCCACTTCCCATCCAGCTCCCTGTTTGTGGCCTGGGAAAGCAGTAGAGGACGGCCCAAAGCCTTGGGACCCTGCGCCCATATGGGAGACCCAGAAGAAGCTCCTGGCTCCTGGATTCAGATTTGCTCAGCTCTGGCCATTGTGGCCATTTGGGGAGTGAACCAGCAGATGGAAGATCTTTCTCTCTGTCTCTCCTTCACTCTGTAAATGTGACTTTCCAATAAAAATAAACAAATCAAAAAAAAAAAAAAAAAGAGAGAGAGAGAGAGAGAGTAGGGGTAGGCTTTTGGCCAAGTGGTTGATCACCTAAAACTTTTTTAAAATTCAAAATGTGAGTAGAAATGAGGATATATAATGGTAAGGTGTGTATGCCAATTGTGCTCTACAAAATTTTCTAAAAAAAGAAAAGCTAGCAAAAAGGATTTTGGATTTTTTTTATCATAAAGAAACTATGAATGAAATATGTTTGCCCTGATAGGATCATTACACAACATATACTATGGTTGTATCAAAATATCACATGGTACCCATAAATACGTGCAACTTCTGGTCACTTCAAAAAAATTTTAAGCTCTCAAAAATGATAAAATCAGGGCTGTCACTGGAGTAAAAATGAACATATTAAAAGCTCTTATTTCTCTCATCAAGCAAATTTTAGAACCAACGTTTCAAAAAGCAAGCCCAGAGAACACATTTTTGGATCGTGAATATTGGGATAAAAATAACTGGCTTCTTGAACAGTGGGAGTCGGAAGCCAATTAAATTTCTATCAGACAGAATTTTTACAGCTATAGGCGATTATTTTTCATAATTGTGACTTCTCTACAAACTACAGAACTGTGAAATAGTTTCCACAAATTCAGAGATCTTTGGAAGGATGACTTGTACATACACACAAATATTCCTTATAAGACAAAACTGCCTAAACGTGCAGCAGCCACATCAGAATGACAAATGCAACACTCGGGAATTTGGACTTCTTACCATCACAGTCTTCTAGGAAAGGAGACTCTTTAAGGTTCAAGCCGGAGAATGCTAAGCTGCCCTTTCACCTGGAAGTCATGTGCAGGCCGCGAAGGGAAGCTTGACTGAGATGGCACAGAGACAAGAGTAAGATCCAGGAGGCTGGGTCAGTCAGTCAGCCATGGACACGAGGGCCAGAGCCAGGGCAATGGCCAAGACGGGCTGATACACACAGGAAATAGGATCCGGCAGGTATAATGGCTGTAGATGTGAGCTGAGGTGGAAGAAGGATCTCAGATGGTCTCTAGGTTTCAGACTTATCTGGTTAGGTGATAGTACACACTTGTGAGGGGAAAATAAATAAACAAAAAGCTAAGCTTGCACTTCCGAGTCCGCGATGTTTGTGGATCTGGTTCAAAACACCACGGACCAGGCGTGGGGTGTCAGATGCCTTCGATGGAGGGCGATCGGAAGACTCAAAGCTGTGGCACGTGGCGGGGGGTGACCTCACTACAGCCCTTGCACCGCAAAACCCCCAAGAGCCACGAGGGACCCTCAAAGAGCTGCCCCGGAGCGGGACTCGCGGTCTCCCGCCCGTTGGGCCACGCCGCGCCTTCCCCGCAGCGCGCGGCGCCGCACTTCCGCTTCCGGTGGCACGGAGGTGGTGGGCGGTGCGGGCAGAGCTCGGGGCTGTGGGCATCTGGCGACGGCGACGGCGGAAG
Source organism: Ochotona princeps (assembly GCF_030435755.1). Lineage (NCBI taxonomy): Eukaryota > Metazoa > Chordata > Mammalia > Lagomorpha > Ochotonidae > Ochotona > Ochotona princeps. The sequence continues at coordinate 29,401,141 of NC_080852.1, read as the reverse complement.
CGGTTCTGACAGAACTTGTGAGGTGCTGCGAGTCCGGGCGGCCTAGGGTGGATGCGGTGGCCGCTGTCGTCCCGGGGCCCCGCCACGGCCCCCGGGCGTGAGGAGAGCGACGACGACGTGCGAGGCCTGAGGAAGCGGAGCCGGCGGCAGGCGGCAGGGCAGGAGGAGGAGGCGGGAGGCTGCGGCCCCCAGGTCGGGAGGCGTGAGGAGACGAGGCAGAGGAGGAAGATGGTGGCTCGGGCGTCCGGGAGAGATGTGGAGGGTGACACGTCGGGTGAGGTGTCCCGGGCTGAGGGAGCCGCGAGTAGAGGGGTCGGGGGACCAGGTGGGCTTTGCGGAGCCGTGGAACCGGCCGGGCGAAGCAGCAGCTGAGGAGGAGGATGGCGTTCCTTTTTGCAATGGGCAAGAAAGTGAGACAGCGTTGAGGGGTTGCCCACTTGCAGCGTGTGCACGTCAGGCGGTTCCGTCTTCACTTTGCCGCCAGTTCTTTAACTTGAATCAGTGTGTTCTTAAATGATGCACATGGTTGACCAGGGAAAAGGCGGGAAGGGGGGCGGGCGGTGAGGAGAGAGGAGGAAAAGGATTTTCTCAGATATTCGCTCTTAGGAACCCTTGATCTGAACTACTGTGGCAGCAACTGCTACGAGTGTGGTCTGTATTTGCTAACACAGAACAATGATATTACATGTTATTCAGCGGCCTTAGAATTAATTCAGTTTTACATGAAGTTCCATAACAGGAAGTAGGTCTTTTCATTTCAAATCGATGTGTATTATATGAGTACATATACATACCTGTGTCTATGTTTTTATACAGCCATCAAGGAAATAAAAATGGACACTTCACAGCTTAAAAAAAAAAAGTAAAGTAACATTGCATTATTTTTTCCCCTCTCTTCCTCAATGTAAAATGTTTTCTGGTGTATTTTGATCAGCCAAGGAAAAAAGAAAATTTGCTGAAGTCTCGAGTGATGATCTGCAGTCAGGGATGGATCTGGTAAGAAAGGGGTCTTAACCAGTTCCTCATCTCTCCAAATAGTGGAGTGCAGTCAGTTTCAAAGTATGGCTCTCTTGCAGTCTTTGGGTAAGGAAGGGTTCAGTAGATAGCGTTCAAAAAAGAATTCTAATTAAAATGTTAAAAAGTTTGTCAGAATACCTGAAAATAAGATTATACAAAATAATTAAGGTTGAGTTACAAAATGAACTGTGCAAGAATACACCAAAATGTTCTTGTAATAGCTTGTCACCTGGAGTAGAAAAGAATGCTGTGTTAAAATTACATGATTGCACTTGTTTCCTCCATTCCAAGGATTGTAATAATGAAAACAACTTTGCGTGTAAGCTTGCTGATGGATATGTGCATGTAGCAGAAAATTCCTCGAAGTTAAAGAAAGAAAACCTTAGGAGTCTTGCAGAGAAGAAGAGCGACACAAATGGTATTCCGCAGCTCTTAAAAACAGAGGAAGACTTAATGGGAGCAAGCAAATTATGGCTTAAAAAGAGTGACTTGCACCAAAGTAAAAATAACGGTTTGCTTTCTCACCTCCAAAGTGAAAAAAATAAACATTCAGTAGAGGAGAGTAATCCTGGGAGGAAGAACAGGAAAAAGATGAAGTTGTCCGAAAAAGAAGAAAAGGTACTTGAGGCGAATTTCTGTAACGTGTCGAGCAAATCTGAGCTGATGTTGCAGGAAAACCAAGTGGGCACCACGAGCAGAGAAGCAGAGACTCTAGAGGCTAAAAAATGTCCTAAAGTTTTGTTAAGCAAAGTAAGCCATAATACACTGTCAACAGTGGCTCATGTAGTAAGTCAACCGGAAATAACAGAAGCAATAAGTCCTAGAGGTGTAAATACTGTGTTTCAGAAAACGGTGCAAGCAATTTTGAAAGAAGAAACGGTGCATGCTTCAGAGTCTGTGGAATGTGAAATCGAGCCAGAAGAGGGTTCGAAATCAATAGCAAATTCCCTGGTAAAATCACCTAATGAATCTCATAGCGAAAAGAAATCTTCTGCCGAAGACTTGAGAAATGAAGCCGAGGAATCGAAGTTCAGTTGTCGCAGAACAACACCAATGACTGGCAAAAGAGTTTGGCCTTGTTATTCATGTGCTAGAGTAACAGCTGTCCAGTGCTGGAAAAAGATTTCCCTGCCAAAATCAAATTGCTCTCTTCCTGAGTCTCAGGAAAGTTTTAGACAAGATGATTTTCTTAATTCCCAAACAAATCAGACTCACTTAACTGACTTCAAATTGTTGTTCGAAAGTTCCTTAACAGAAAAAAGCACTGACTTTTCAAGTAAAGAAAAATTGGACTCTAATTTAGATAACTTGCCTTCAGTTTCTATGGTAGGACCTACTTTGACTATGAAAGACTCTGTAACCAATAATGATAAAAAGTTAGAGGACTGTAGCAGAATTTCAGAGGTAGTTTCTAATACTACTGAAGATACACCAGTAGCTAATACTATTCACACCATAACAGGAAATAAAAAAAAGGACAGAGGGAATTTAACAAAACCTAGTTTGACCACAGCTTCCCAAGATGGCCAGGAAGCAAGTAATTCTACCTGCAAAATTGTTCATCGAAAAGCTTGCAGTACAATGCAGGCAGTTGAGGTTCCAGAATTTGTTAAATTATTGGGCACAGGTAGGATAACTAATTTTAAAATTCCTTTACTTAGGAATAAATTAGGAGAAGTAAATGCCAAGTCATCAGAGAGAGAAACTTACAGTCCCTTAGAACTTCTTGACAATTTATCCGCAGCAGAGGGGAGACAGAATAGGAATAAAGAAAATATCTCCACAGCGACTTCAGTACCTTCATCCTTGAGCCAAGCAAGTAATATAACTGCAGGGCTAGCTAGTTCTGACTCATTCTATGGCAAGAATTGCTGTAGTATTTCTTCAGCCTTTACAAAGCAAGGCAATGATAAGCCATCTCATCACGTCTCTGAAGCAGGTAATATTGTCTCTAGTAAAAAAGTTGTTTCTCTCACAGTTGGAAATAATAGTTTTTGTGATCCTAAGTGTTTACAGCCAAGTCCTTCCTTCTGCTCTAATGAACAAGAAGCATTTGAACCAGGTTCTTCTGAAATTAGTCACAGGAAAATTACCAAGAGATTTTCAGAAATTAAAGTTGGGTTTCCAGATATTCTTAAAGCATATGAAGACGATGTCCTCTTAATTGATGTAATTCAAGATGACCCAGACCTCTTTGGAGTCTCCAGTGAGGGAGATCTGTCATTGACTTCTGAGATCCCTAGGATAAGCCAGGACCTCGGTGTTGCTGAAGAACACCGGTTAGCCGACTGCCAACACCTGGCACCTCCGGAAAACAAGGAGACAAGCTGTGGCTTGAGGTATGCATGTTCAAGTGTTCCTTTTGTTGTAGATTGTTGTTAGAGAGCTCAAGGACACTGCTTGCTCTTAGGTGTTACCAATTTATTCAGTGATCATTGAAACTCTTTTTAAAAAATCTGTTTCTATACTATATCATGTTCAGTATAATACAGCATATTACTGCTGATACTCATAGATGTCATTATGGTAAAACCTAGAATTAAAATCAAGGATTATAAAAGTCTTAAAATTTGTAATGGAGCAGATTAGATACTTCAGATTTAAAGTGATGGTTTATAAAGTGGCTTTTTGAATTAGAGATTGCTGCTTTTGAATATAGTTTATTTCAACATGTTGTTCAATTATAAATAAACAGATAAAATTATTTCACCTACATTACTTATCTAGGTAAGTAATACAGGTTACCCTGTATTTTTTCCTGTGATTTGTGAGATAAGACATTTTAGAGAATAGAGAAACCTTGAGCATCTTTATTTGAAGAAATTAAGGTCTTGAAAATGAATCAGAAGTTAAACTGATTTCCAGAGAAAAATAATGTAAAAATTTTGAATGGAAGGTGATGATTTAAAATGGTGATTTTTCTCAGTAAGACATTGGGAGGTTGAAATCTGCAAAAAAAATTTTATAAGCTAAATGCAGAAAACGAGAAAGACTGGGCCCAGATATTGTCAGAAGCCCTGAACCACTCCTTATTGCTAAAACCAACAGACAAACCTAAGCTGACTGAATTGTGGGAAAGTATTGTCAGGCCTGTTATGGAGAATTTGTTAGGTAGTTAGTTTGTGGTAGAATACTTATTCACTGTCAGACTCAGCAGTGGAAAAGTACATATTAAAAACCCAAAACATTAAAAGCATATTAGATCTCATCCACTTAAACTTGAACTGCTGAGCTCATAAATTTTTACTGGTTGAGATGAGCCCAACTTTGGAATTTGATACATCATTTGCAGTGAACTGAAAACGCCCACAATAGTGCAGGACAATTCACTAATGCTGGAAAATAGGATTATTGTTGCCTGCCAGACTATCAGTTGAATGACACTGCTGCATGAATTGTTCAGATTTTAAGAATCTACCAGAAATTGATAGGAATTCATATATAGGAAGGGAGAGAAACTAGTATGTTAGATTAAGAAAAATTGAAACTGAAGTACTAAGCATATTAGGAATTTATAAAATAAATGAAAAGGTTTCTGTCTCCTTAAAGTTTAGATTGATATGGATTAATAGGAGAGGAACTTGGAGGAAAGGAAGGGGAAGAGTAGTGATATAGATTATGGGGCAGGACAGGAGTTGAGCTAGGTATGAATATGATCTATGTAAGGAAGGTTATGAGAACTTAACAGACTACCTTTCCTGACTTCACATTCCCAAAGCATCTTATGCTGCCTCGTTTGTAGCACTGAGTTCATGATAGTGTAGAATGCATCTCTGCCACTTCCTGAACTGTCGAGCTTCTCAGCGGTGGGGGTTGTCCTCACCTTACTTCCCAAGTGTAGTCCCTTGTACATTGAGGGACAAGAGAGAACTAGATTTCAATTTCGAGTGGAGAATATTTCAGACCATTTCACATGTACCTAGACTGGGAATCCATATGTAAGTGAAGACAGAGAGTTCTTTCTAAAAGGAAGAAATATGGAAGAATAGTGGCAAAGACTGTGTTCTAAAGATTAAGTTATTTAATTATTTTGAAATTGGTTACAGAGAGTCACAGAGTTATCTTTCATCCAATGATCATCCCCCCAATAATCACAACAGCTCTGGGCCAGGCCAGAGCAGAGGGGAAGAGCTTCTTCTGTCTGTCCCATATGAGCAGCAGGAGCCACAAGTATTTAGACCATTCACAGGGAATGGGATTAGACAGAAGTGGAGCGAGTGCCCTTATGGGATATCAGTATCACGGGTGGCACTTTACCTACTACGTCACAACACTGGCCACTGGAAAGGAAGATTTGATAAGGTAATGCCAGAATAAGAAAGTTGGCAAATAAGATGTGAAAATTTTATCTGAGTACAGAATCAGTGGTACTGGATAGGGGATATTGGCTATACTACTATCATTACAACTTAGAATTAAATCCATATGGCCATTATATATCCTGGAAACATACATAGACTTCGATGGGCGGGGTGATGTGTGGTACCAATGCACAGAAGGAGTCCGCTAGCTTTGTCCAGGTTTCTGAGTCCTGTTAGACCCAGGCCTATGAATTCTGGGCAAATTATATTCTGTCTCAAATAGCCAACTCAGATACTTTTTCTGAAATTGATTTAATACCAGTTTGCTCCCCCATTGAGACTGCTCTTCGGGAATAAAATAGTCTCGTCACCAATTTTACCATAGCAAGTGACCAAAAAAACAAAAAAAATCAAAAGCAGATTTCCACCAAAAGAAAAGATGTTCTCTTTATTGGGAATCCTTGCCTGATTTTCAGAAAGCTTGCTTTTTTCCACTGTCACTTTGCATTAAGTGTCTTATTGTGTTCTATAGTGGAAAGTTTTATGCTTAATCCAAATAACTGATTTAGTGTCTATCCCACGCTAGATAAACTATGTTTTTTCATTGAATGGAATAATTCCGATACCCAGAGTTGTCCCATTTTCATGATTGAATCAGAGTGATTGATTTGCCAAAAGATATGCAGTGTAAAGGTATCAGAGCTTTGTAGAACTGCCATCATCAACCTGTTTCAAAGTCTCTCTTTTCTCAAAAATTATGTGTTAGAAGAGTGGGATTTTTTTTCTGTGACTTCAACTCAGTTATTTAGTTACTCTGCAAACTATTATCACAAAATGTTATTTTACTTTTGATCACATTCCTCTCTGAAGATGAGTAATACAGAGAACCTTCATTCTGCTGTTCATTTTTTTCTCTTTGGGGCCACAAACTGTTGTTTCTGTGTTTGTGAGAATAAAGAATAACATTCTTTGTTGAACAGTTGTAATATCGAGCAACTAAGCATCTTCATGGCATGGCATCAGCCTAGGGAATGGCATAATATTCTTCAATATTATCTTTTATTTATTATGGCTATGCTGTGTGAAGTGTATTTGCCATAGTAAGTTGATGGCAGTCCGAGTCAGAAATAAAGTATGTTGGATGAGTGAGTAAGTGAATGTTGACTGCATTCAGCTAGTTAACATCTCAAAAGGAGACTATAACATTCTAAATTTTTTCTTGGGCAACAGTTTTCCCCCTTTTTATTCTGGAATATTTCACCCTTTTTATTCTAAAACAGTCATCTTGTAACCTTTTTCATTACCCACAATCCCACAAGGAAGATAGCATTTTTCATTAGGATCCAGTACATACATAAAAATGTGAAACAGCAGCTTTACAACAATGTTTTCCTTACTACAAGGGATGCAGTCTCCTAGTTTGTATTTTATCAGTTAGTGTTTAAAAAGTTTCTTGTTTAAATACAATAAATTTCATCACTTAAAAAATGACCTGGTAGAAGAGTACACTTCAGCCTTTCTTATCCCACCTCCATCCCCTGCCCCCATGCCTTTTGTTTTTGTTTTTGTTTTAGGTTGTTTGTTTGTTTGTTTGTCTTGACTAAGATGTTCTCTTTTGCTCTTGGCATTTTTATAGCTTTATGCAAGTCTGTGTATGTTTCCTCTCCTATACTATTTCTTTCATTTTTCCCCTTTCCCACTCTCCCAATACAGAACTCTTAACTTTCCATTCTATCAGTACAAAACACTGTAAAATGTTTCTGTAGACTGCAGTTTTGAATACTTAGCTTTTTATCCTGGTGGATTTGTCTTTTTATTTCTCAGATTCAAAACCTAAACTATTAATTTCTGTAAAGCAATGTGTAATTTTAACTTCCTTGAAAATTAGCTACTCATGGTAAAAAGATTCTTTTTTTTTTTTTTTTTAAAGATTTTTATTATTATTGGAAAGCCGGATATACAGAGAGGAGGAGAGACAGAGAGGAAGATCTTCCATCTGATGTTTCACTCCCCAAGTGAGCCGCAATGGGCCGGTGCTGCGCTGATCTGATGCCGGGAACCTGGAACTTCTTCCAGGTCTCCCACGCGGGTGCAGGGTCCCAAGGCTTTGGGCCGTCCTCGACTGCTTTCCCAGGCCACAGGCAGGGAGCTGGATGGGAAGTAGAGCTGCCGGGATTAGAACCGGCGCCCATATGGGATCCCGGGGCTTTCAAGGCGAGGACGTTAGCCACTAGACCACGCCGCCGGGCCCGGTAAAAAGATTCTTATACTTCTGTGGATGATAGCCTGTAGTGTTATAAATACTACATTAGTGGTTTGAAATGAAGTGAATCCCATTTATGAATGGGACTTTCAGGATAATTAGAGGCCATGGGATGTCCTTCTGTTCCCTGTGGATTCACTTACTCCTGTTCTTGCTGTTCCCTGAGGATCTTTTGTGGCTGTTCCCTCCTCTAAGTTCATGCTGCTATTCTCTTGTCTCGTGTATTATAACACCTCTTGGCAGATCTTAATGTATCCTTTGCTACTTGTGACATTCTGAAGTAGAAACTCATTTGCCGGTGGCTGTTCAGACTGCTCCAAACCATCTCAGCCACCAGGCAGTGCCATCTAAACTGCTTGACCTGGCTCTCTCAAGGCCCTTGATTGGATCTTCATTCCATTTCCTCCCTGAAAACATTGAGGGAAGGAAAGTGGAATGAGAGACTATGGAAAGATAAAGCAAGCAAGTCGCTTTGATCCTTTTGATCCTTTTGCACATGTTGATCTGAAAATCCCTTTCTTTTTCTTCAGGTTTCTGTCTCAAATCTGAATACAGTGCTTGCTCAAGGCTTTGGTCCAGTGGTTCCCTTGGCATGCTTTCAGTGTATTTTGTTGAATTGTGTGTAATCCTCACTATATGCTGGAACTTGAGAGGCCAGGGAAACAAATAATTAGGAAAGTACTACAAAATATGATAGAATTGCACTGTTAAAAGGACTTTGAACGTGCAGTAAGAAATGAGGAGGAAGTAGTCAGTAGGTGATAAAAAGTGAGAAACTGAGACCACATTCTGTCGTTTAGTGTCCAGAGGGTAAGAAATGGAGCCGTGGGATGCACATGAGTTGGTCAGAATGAGCTTACAAATAAGCAATAAATCTTATTGCAAAACTTTTGAGAGAAGAGTAGGGGGAGAATCAGACCATTTTCAGCAAACTACAATTCTTGATGAGTTTGAATGTTGTCCTAACTATATAGCAATTTACCAAAAGGCTTCAAAGTCGAGAGAGAATTTGATCAGATTTGTTTTAGAAATCATTATAGCTCTAGTGTGGAGAATAAGTTGGTAGGGAACCAGTGTGGTAATCAGACAAAAATATGGTAATTTAAGAAATTTAGGAAGTGCCAATTAATCAGATGGTGGAATGATAGCTGGTTTCTCTTTGATCTCAGGAAAGCGCATTACCATTCATCTGTGATGCAGAGGGGTAGGCCTAAGTAGGTCAGATTTAGACATTTTTGATCTAAGGGGGCCTTTCAAACACCGAAATGGAAGAGTTCTAGTTAACAGCTAAGTATGACTCTGTACTTCAATCTTCACAATAACCTTTTTACACTTGAGATTAAGCTCAGAAAACTTAACGTGGTTTTGCCACAGGTCAGAATAAGCGACAGAACAGTATTTGAACCTAGCTTCATCTCTCATCTCCATAGCCTTGCCCTAATCATTAGACTAAGTTGCCTGTAGTGATTACCAAAAAACAAAAACAAAAAATCCTCGAACTATTTTCTGGTATTCCATAGCGGTCTTATTTTTATCTTGAGAATTAGACATACATTTATGCTTAAAAGTAAATGTAAAGGGCCCGGCGGCGTGGCCTAGCAGCTAAAGTCCTCGGCTTGAAAGCCCCGGGATCCCATATGGGCGCTGGTTCTAATCCCGGCGCTCCACTTCCCACCCAGCTTCCTGCTTGTGGCCTGGGAAAGCAGTCGAGGACGGCCCAAAGCTTTGGGACACTGCACCCGCGTGGGAGACCTGGAAGAGGTTCCTGGTCCCGGCATCGGATCGGCGCGTACCAGCCCGTTGCGGCTCACTTGGGGAGTGAGACATCGGATGGAAGATCCTCCTCTCTGTCTCTCCTCCTCTCTGTATATCCGGCTTTCCAATAATAATAATAAAATCTTTGAAAAAAAAAAGTAAATGTAAAATGCTATCTCCTGTTAATTAGATGCCTTCAATTAAAGCAATGTTTAACATATCTTGTCAGGTTTGTACCTCGTAACATTGAAGGCATATATGATATTCAAGACCTGCGAAAGCTAGTAGATGTTTAGAAAAGCAAGATAGTTTTGCTTAGAATCTATTAAAATGTTTATTTTCTATTTGCTTTGTAATAGAGAACTTCCTGTGCTGCATGCTGGGTTGGTAACAGCAAAGAAATGTGCTTCCGTGTCAGCAGGTAAAATCTAACACTTCCAGAAGATGCGTTACTATAATATGTTTTTGTTTCCGTGGAGGCCTAGACCGAGTGAATTCACTACAGTAGAGAGCTTTTCATGTTACTCTGTTAACCATTTAATTTTTTTCTCAGTTTAATTCACTGGCAGGTTGGATATTGAGATATTATCTGCCTGTTTAATCAGCAGTTTTCTGTTTGATGTACAAAAATAGTTGATTTGGGCAACCTGTAATCCTTAAAATTGAAACATGTATTTAAACTTTGCATTTTCAATCTGAATCATTAAATTTAATTATCAGATAATCTTAAGTTTAAATATTTGAGTCACAGAATTTTATATATGTTATATGTAACAGAATTATAATGTAAAAGTTGATTTTACTTTAATGCTTTAAAAACAATTTTAAATAACTGGACATAATCAAGGAAGATTCTGAAATATGCTATTATTGATACCATCTAATAGAATTAGAGAGGGAGAAACTATTACATAATTTGCCCCCAAAAATACATCATATTTATCACATTAAATCTTAAAAGTCTCTGAATGCTAAGTCGTTTTTAAACAGTTATTTAATGAACTGGCTGTCATTAAAAATTTCTATAGTTGAACATTATCTCTTTCCAGGAAATGAGATAAAACCTGAGTCCAAAGATGCAGACACTACCTTAGGAGACATTCCCAATGAGACCTCTGAAAATGAGAAACTGGGAGACTCCCGTGAACAAATCCGAAGCTCAGACATGGAAGAAAAGGTACTAGGGAAGCTTTGTATTTTTTTGGTCTTAAACAATGATAATATATGCTGTTAAACACATGTGCTTTTTATTTATATTCTTAGCAGTTGAGTATCTTGAAGTTCATTGCAAACCTATGCATCATTGGGTCTTTTAGAAGAAAGTAGCACAGATTTTTCCGGTCTCATTTAACAAAGGTCTTCCTTGACATTTTTGTATAGCATTATGTCAGAGGACCGTGGCTGTTTCCTCCAGTTGTATTGCTTTAAGACAGCTCTTCAGAGTTCTGTTTTCAGTACTGAATCGTTATCATCATATATAAACATCTTTGAAGAAAACTAAAAACACCTTTAATAGTCCAGTTCCTTAAAAAAAAAAAAAGATTTTATTTATTTAAAAGGTAGAGTCACAGAGGAAGAGAGAGACTGAGATCTTCCATCTGCTGGTTTGCTTCATAAATGGCCACAACAGCCGGAGCTAAACCAATCCAAATCCAGGTGCGAGGAGCTTCCTCCGGGTCTCCTCATGGGTACAAGGTTCCGAAGCTTTGGACCATCCTCTACTGCCTTCCTAGGCCAAAACAGGGAACTAGATAGGAAGGGAAGCAGCCGGGACAAGAACCGTGCCCACATGGAATCCTAGCACATGCAAGGCGAGGATTTAGCCACTAGGCTATCACGCCAGGCCCTATTTGGTGGCACACATTTATCCATAAACAGCGGCAGCTTACTGCTTGTTTTTGTTTTTTGCAGGGCTGTGGGTTATTTATTGTTGTTGTTAAGATTTATTTTTATTGGAAAGGCAGATTTATGGAAAGGAGAGACACAGAGAAAAATCTTCTATCTGCTGGTTCACTCCCAAAGTGGCCACAATGGCCAGAGCTGAGCTGATCAGGAGCCAGGAGCCAGGAGCTTCTTCTGGGTTTCTTGTGTAGGTTCAGGGTCCCAAGGCTTTGGGTCATCCTCCACTGCTTTCCCAGACCGTAAGTAGGGAGCTGGATGGGGAGTGGAGTGGCTGCACACAGACTGGTGCCCATATGGGGTCCTGGTACATGGAGTGGAGGATTGTCCTATTGAACCACCATGCCAGACTCATTTTATTTTGATATAACTGTGGATTCATACTTACTTACACACAGAAATCTCAGGCCCCCTTTCTCTGGCTTCTCCAAGTGATAACTTTGCAAAACTGTAGTACAACATTACATCTAGAAGATTAATAACTACTACAGTCAAGATACAGAACATTCTGTCAGCGCAAGGAACCCTTGCAGTGTCCTTTGCCAGCCATACGTGCTTCCTTCTCTCTTGCCCGTCTTTCCTCCTTATCCTTTGACAACCACTAAAATGTCATTTAAATTATGGTGTGATCCATAAGAACATAACAGAATGCGTCTGTCTTGATTGGCTTTTCCACCTGAAAGATGATTTATTCAGGTTGTTGCAGCAGCAATTTGTTGATTTTTACTGAAGGTACCTCATGGTAGAGGTATACCAGTCTCTAGCTTTTTGCTCATTAGAGGACTTCTGTGTTATTTCCAGTTTTAGGCTATAGCAGGCCAAAGTGCTGCTTGTAAACACTTATGTACAGGTTTTGTGTGTCTCTGGGATGAGTAAGTCATAGTCACTGAACGATATGGTGGCTGCATGGTTAGGTTTTAGCTTGGATCAACTCTATCTCCAGACTGTCTCTCGAGCTTCTGCTTTCCAGGATTTCCACTCTTTCCGGTTTTTGACTTTTCCCTAAATTCTGACTTCTGGTTCTTGATGTCAGAACAATTTTTTAACCTCCCAGAGTAGTTTCAATTAAAGTCTGTCCTTTGAAATAAATCCCTAAAAGCAGAACACTTACTTCTTGGGGTCATTCCATCTTTCTGAGTATAGACTTCCCTCTAGGTTCTTCTTGCTTTTGATACTTTATCAGAATTTTCAGGTAGAGACTTTTAAATATTTTATCCAAGGATTATCGTGATACGCAGAAAAATTAGCCCAGCAGGAAATACCATGTCTTTTCTCAAAATAATAGGCTTATTTTATGCAGATGGTAGCATACTATTATTAACCTGCTTTTCTTTGTTAGAAGTGTATTATTCATTTAGCAAGAGATACACATAGGCAGCTAGACAGGCAAATAGATGAATCTCCCACCCACTGCTGTTTGACTGCCCAAAAGCCTGGGCAGCTCAGACTGGACCAGGCTGGAGCCAGGAGCCAGGAGCCGGAGCCTGGGCCAGGCTGGAGCCAGGAGCCAGGAGCCAGCAGCCTGGGCCAGGCTGGAGCCAGGAGCCTTGGCCAGGCTGGAGCTAGGAGCCTGGGCAGCTCAGACTGGGCCAGGCTAGAGCCAGGAGCCAGGAGCCAAGAGCCTTGGCCAGGCTGGAGCCAGGAGCCAGGAGCCTTGGGCCAGGCTGGAGCCAGGAGCCAGGAGCCTGGGCCAGGCTGGAGCCAGGATCCTGGTGCCAGGAGCTCAATCCTGGGTCTCCTTGCAGGGCATGCATCCTAAGAAACTGGAATTGGGAGTAGAACGAAGACTTGAGTCCAGGAATCTGCTCAGATGTGGCCATCCCAAGTGGTATCTCAGCCACTAAACCAAATGTCTATCCTTGCTTGTACATAATAATAATAATCCCTTAATAAATAATGAAGACATTAAGACAGTTTTCAATGTGTAATAATTTCTCATTTTTATAGTAGCATAAATTATCTCTGAATGAATTTCTCAAACTTAAAGTCTTACTATTGATCATTTGATCACTTGGTTAGTTTTTTTGTTGTTTTTTGCTGTTGAGCATAAGGCATTTTGCATGTGTGCGGGAATTTTTGGATTAAATCCTAGAAGTAGAATTGTCAAATTTCCCTACATAGCAATTGCTTTGATTCAGAAGTTCAGCAACATTGGTGAGAGCGCCGTTTTCTCCCCTACGTTTACCAACTCAGTACTAAACTTTTAATATGTTTGTCCATCCGTTTATTTTCAGAAGTGACTTCTTGTTTTAATTTGCATTTCTCTTATGAGCCTGGTTAAGCATCTTTAGTGTGTTTAAAATCTAGTTGTATTGTTTCCTAAGACCTTCTGTTACAATTGGCCCATGTTTCTTCTGGGAGTTTATTAATTGTAGGAACTTTTCATATATTAAACATTTGTTCTTTCTAATATATTGCCATACTTTTTCGGCTGTGTATTTATTTGGACATTTGTTTTAAAGATTTTTTGCCTTGCAGAAGTTTCAGATTTTTAATTAAATATACCAGTTTTCTTCTATAATACTAATTTTTGATTCATGTTTAGAGGGATTCTTTGCCATTTCAGGATTAAAACTTTTCTCCCATTTTTTTAAAGTTTTGTGTGTGTGTGTGTTATTTTAAATTTTTTAAATCAAACTGAAGACTATCTTGTGGGAAAATAAAAGCAGGGCACCATTTTTCTGTATTTTAGCAGATTTTTTTTTGTATATTTTGTATTTCCTTATCATAAAAAATATTGGAAATGTCTGTAGTCCAACCCATGGTGTACCATTCTGGCTTTAGTGTCATGTTTAGGCTTCTTTTCCACCCTGCCACTGTCTTTTCAAGGGAACTCCAAAAAATTGCGAAAATGAAATAAAAAGATAAATTTGATGTAAACTTTTGATATCCATGCAGTTTTTCATAACATACATGTTCCATGAGCTTTTTAGAGGTCTCTTACACTTTCTTTTGCTATTTCCAGACTTTTAAGATTTAAGTATTTAATGAACTTAAAAGGTATTTTGATACATGCTAAGTTCTGTTACCATTCAATTCATTGGTAATATACCATTCATTGAATGATCTCAAGAGTTTTAAAAGCCATTTTGAACATTGTCAATTATGTATGTATAGAACTACTTCTTCACTTCTTGTTTCCTTGATTGTTCATTTTTTATACCATTAACACATTATCTGAAAAATAATTTTTAAAAAAGGCTTGATATCTTTCTTACTAGGATGTGTTATCTATGGTAGTTTTTCATATATCGTTTAAAAATATGTATTTGAAAGCTGCACTGAGAAAAACTGGGAGAGAAAAAGAGAAATTGATCTCCCATCCACTGGATAACTACCCAGATGGCTGCAATGGCCTATGCTAGAATCCAAAGAGCTTTTTCTGGGTCTCCCAGTGAGTGGCAGGGGCCCAAGCAGAGCATCATTCCCCGCGGCTCTTCCTAAGTCATTAGCAGGGAGCTGGATCATAAGGGAAGCATCTGGGACAGGAACCAGTGTCCCTAAGAGAGGCTGGCATTGCAGGCGATGCCTTTGCTTACTGTGCCGTAAAGCTGGCCTCTTTTCATATGTTCCTTTAAGAGTGGTTTTTAAACGGTATTGTAAAATGGTTTTAAAATGTGTAAACTGATTTGGGGAAAGCTAACATCTCTATCTTTGAAACTCACATTTGGAAACATAATATACCTTTCCCTTTATTAATGTCTCCTAGTTCTCCATTGCTTTTGTTTTCTTTCTAATACTATATACATTGGGCTCAGCAGCGTGGCCTGGTGGCTAAGGTCCTCACCTTGATCCCATATGGCCGCTGGTTCTAATCCTGGCAGCTCCACTTCCTCTCTATCTCTCCTCCTCTCAGTATATCTGACTTTGTAATAAAAATAAAATAAATCTTTAAAAAAATATTATATACATTGTGATGCCTTTACTGTAAAATGTCATTATATGATTTTACAAATACTAGAAAGGTAGATATTAAGCGGTTACCTCTGACTATTAGAGTCATAGGCCACAGTGTTTTCTTGGTGTCCATTTGTTTCAGAAGTTTAACGTTTGAGCATGTATAAGTTTTTTATAATTAGAACATCAAAGTTCTCAAAAAGCTATTTGTGAAATGTTTAGGTATGGTTGCATTTAAAAATCTTAAATAATGGGGCTGGTACAATAGCTCAATTGGCTAATCCTCTTGCAAGCACCAGGGTCCCATAAGGGCACCAGTTGATACACAAGCTGCTCTACTTCACATCTGGCTCTGTGCTTGTGGCCTGGGAAAGCAGAGGAGGATGGCTCAAATCTCTGGGCCTTTGAGCCGAGGTTGGAGACCTGGAAGAAGCTCCTGGCTCCTGGCTTCAGATTGGCTAACCTGCAACCATTGCAGCCATTTGGAAAGTGAACCAGCAGATGGAAGATCTTTCTCTGTCTCTCCTTTTCTCTGTAATCTGCCTTTCCAATAAAAATGAATAAATCTTTTAAAAAGATCACCTAAAAGCAAAAATAATTCATTTTTCCCTGAGCAGAAACACAACTTTAATTTCCTGTAGTAATGTTGATTTGAGTAAAGATATAAAGCAAAAATTGGATAATGTATTAATTTTTATTGATTTTTTCTTTTTTATTAATTTTATTCATTAATTACTATTGATTTTTTCTTTAGCAGCAGTGGAAACTTGTAATATTTAGCATTCCAAATTACATAAGAGTACAATTGCCTTCAGGGAATTGCATAATCTAGTTGTTTTATTAACAGCTAATATGCCATAAAAATATGATAAACCTCACAATTTAATGTGTATCTGTCATGATTTAATTATTATCTCTTTACAGTGTGGAGTTTCAGACAAGGCAACTCTTAAAGAGGAAAGAGAAAATACTGATGAAGTTGGCAAAAGGTCTGTAATTTTCTTAGTTACATAACTTTATCCACTCATTTATATCTTCAGTATTTTTCATTCTGTTTTATATATTTGAACTTCCATGCCTTAAGCCCAGTATAATGTGTTACCTGTGAAGAATATTGCAAGTTATTTCAAAGCTGTCAGTAAGTGTTTTACTCCATTGAAATTCTTTTTATGGGAAAATAAGAAATAGTGATAAAGGAGGTTGTGAGTGACATTATGAGTATGAGAATGACTGAAATTCCAGTGAGTGTTGCCATTTGCAGGCGTCTCACGTGAAAGCAGTGAGAGTTACCGTCCACTCAGTAAAACATACCAAGAAACTGCCACATGTCAGCTGGGAGACCCTTGGCGAACATCTGATCCCTCCTTCCCGTCAGTTGTGTAGTTAGGCAGGTTGCACTAAGGTGAGGTGATGAATGTGTTTGAGCAGTGGCTCTAGAAGTCTGATTCTTGCAGCAGGCAGAACCCCATGGAACTCGTTAGCAGTGCAGGAGTTGGGTCTCACCCTAGACCTACTGAGTCCTAGTGCCCATCAGCCTGTACTTCCCAAGGATGCCACCTGACAAGATACATGGTCAAGTTTGAGAACCCCTCCATTAAAGGAAGATAATAGATAATAATTAGGTCTTCATAGAAGTCCAGTATAGTTCGAAACTATTTGGAGATCTTTAAAAAGGTGACAAGGTGGAGTTTTTCATTCTGCTCTGACCATTTTGCTTATAAACTAAAATGATGTCCTTGTGGCCTGCAAGGATTTAGCCTCACCTTGGCTCTACCATGGTGACCAATGGTGTGACATTGAGCAGGCCATTGTATGACCCTGGACTTTAATATAGTGAAAGCAGAAGATTTTTCTGGATATTCTTTTCTGTCTATGAAATTATGTTTTGTTTTGTTACTGCTCCTTTGTTCTGTTGGGAGGAGGAGAAATGGTGTCAACACATCCATGATGTTTCAAGTTGGAGAGAGCTGTGATGATTGTGTATGAAAGCTTTTTATTCCACGAACACTATTGTGGTCAATAGTGGACAATTTGGAGAGTGAACCGGGTGGTGGTGGTGTGCGTGTGTGTTTCCCTGTCTATCAGACTCTCCATCTTTAATATCTGTTTATGTGAAAGGCAGTGTTAGAGAGAGATCTGCCATATACTAGTTCATTCCCCAAATGACTGCAACAGGCTGGGGCTGAGGTAGGTGGAAGCCAGGAGCCTAGAACTCCGTCTGGTTCTTCCACGTGGATCACCTTCAGCTGCTTTGCTAGATTCATTCACGGAGAGCTGGATCGAAAGTGGAACACCAGGGATTTGAATTCGCATACATAGGGGCTTTAGCATCACAACAGGAAGGTTAATCCCCCACACCAAAATATCAGTCCCATCACTGTCTCCTTCTTTTCTGTTGTTGTGTCTCAGATAACTTTGGGTGGAGCGGTGGGAGTTTTGTTCCAGGAAGCCACATCAGCCTATTCCTACCCTTCCTTCAACCATGTGACTAGTTTGGATTTCTTAGTTCATGCAAGAACAAGCCACTGAAAATAATGAAGAATCATAGTGTGTGGCAAGTGTGTGCATCATGTGTGGTGTGTTTGTGCATTGTGAGACTGCGTTTCTACTCATGTGAGTCTGCTTTCTCATTACTTTCATGTTTAAAGAACAAACTTGACTTTCATGGTTTTTTGTTTTTGTTTTTTGTTTGTTTTTTTGCTCACCCAGTAAAGACCGTAGAGATGCAGAGGCTACGACTGATGAATGTCAGTCAGCAGTGCTGGGCCCCAGACCTCCCTGCCTCTTGGTGCCGCCTTTGAATCTCAGTGGTCATCAGGAAGATCCAGCGCCGATGCCTTGGATGAGCGGTACTGGCTTTTGGTCATATACAACTATGTCACAGGTTTTCCTATTAAAAATAAGAAAGGTTGAAAAAAAGGAGAATTGAAACAGTGTAGAATGTGTTAAAATGAGGTTTATATATCTTTACTTAGAACTCTTCATGGGCCAATTTCTGAAGTACCTGTGTTTAGATGATGGTAATCCTACAGAGTATTTACACTTTATGCCTAATTCATGTTTTCATTGAATGTATTTGTACAGATAGTTTGGAATTTGTGCTTTAAGTTAAATAAATCATGTGGAAGAATGAATTTAGAATAATAATCCTTTATGAAATGCACACTTACTTCTGTGCAGTCCTGTACTGACCTCTTACTGCCTGATGTTGCATCTTTAAAAACCTTAGCTTCCCTAATGCAAATTGCTGTAAAGCTACACAGATCTTTGGCCTGTTACACATTATATCTGGATGCTGGCACAGTAGTAAATAGATAAATCCATGCTTTAAATTTTTTTAAATGGCCTTTATTATTTTTTCTTTAGAAAAGAATGTTTTTATATGCCTTCATTTTCATTTTAAAAGGCCAATATCAAGGGGTCTGTTGCCTGCTATGCTAGTCAGTTCACAAATATAAGTTGAGTGACTAAAACAACAAATTTGTTTCTCACAATTCTTGAGACTTAGTGTTTAGGTGAGGCTTGGTCAGACTTTGTTTTGGGGCGAAGTGTCTCTTTCTCTCTTGCAGCTGGGTACTTTTGCAGAGTCCTCATAGAATTTTTTCATTCTATGTGACAGGAGATCATAAGGTCTTTGGGGTTGAGTATTATAAGGATACCGATCCACTTTTACAACCTCTCTGAATCTGGCACTTCTACAGAATCCCTGTTCATACAACAGTCATATTGTGGGCTGCTGCAGTGAGGAGTACCCAGTGCAGTCCCCAGCACTTAGCTTTGTCAGTAGTTTTCTTCTCATGGGTTTATTTTTGCAGTATTTGTTGATTTAACTCAGAACATGACATTTAATTGCAGTGCTCAGTGCTACTAGAAAGGCTTTTAAGGAAGTTGAACAAGGCCTGTATTGAGGTTAAACTTTAAATTCAACTACAGAAATAGTGAAAGGGTATCAAGATGTAAATCATTCTAGGTTTCACAGTAATGCACATGGAAGCACAGTCTGTAAGTTGAACATGAATATTCCAGCCTAAAACTTATAAGCATAGTGATGATCATCTGTTTCATTTTTATGAGGGGGATACATTATAACCTGCTTGAATGTAATACCATTCTGAATCATTTCTAGATTCCAGATTTCCAGGAAGCTGTCCTATGCTAAAGCTGCAGAATCTAGAAACTTGTGAAATATTTAAGAGGGAAAAAAATGTAGGGGTAAGTTCCCCACTTACACAAGAAAAAATCTTGTAAAACCTATACTTCAACTCTTCTGTATTTCCCTATTGTCAATTTTTAAGCCACGACAGACATTTTGTAGATTTTGAATTGCAGTCAGTGGTAGGAGGCAGAAAGTAAGAAGTGTTTTGGAAAAAAGATGCACAAAGGTAAGAAGTTGAAGGCAGAAGATAGTAAACATCCAAAGCAGAAGATAGTGGGCTCCGATGTAAGAGAAAACTGCAAGCACAAAGCAGTGTGTTGAGAAAGCTTGTAACTATATCACTTGGCTTTTTCTATTAGTCAAGAGAAGCTGAAGATAATTTTTAAAGGATTTATCTATCTTAAAAATCAGAGCACAGAGAAATGGAGAGATAAGCAGAGAGAGAGAGAGAGAGATCTTCCATCTGCTGCTTCGTTCCCCAGGTGACCATAACAGCCAGCACTAGACCACACAGAAGCCAGGAACCAGAAAGTTCATCTGTGTCTCTCACATGAGTGCAGGGGCACATCCACTTGAGCCGTCCACCCCTGCTTTTCCCAGGCCATTAGCAGAGAGCTGGACCAGATTTGGAGAACTGGGGCTCAATTGGCATCCATATGGGTTACCAGTGTCACAAGGAGTGGCTTTACTCCCTAGGCCACAATTCTACCCCAAAAGAAATTTGGTTCTAATAAATGCGTCTGAAATAGAATGCATATTATAATAGACTCTTTGTAAAAGCAGAGGCAGGTGCATGAATGGAAGGAATAAGTTTTTGAAAATATGGAAAATGTGTTGTGGCAGGGAGTCCAAAGATCTTTATATCTTCTTCTTAAGTGTTCTGTGAACCTAAAGCCATTCTAAAAAAGCAGTAAGACTGTAAAAAAAAAAAAAAATGAGAATAAGTAGAAGTCTTGTTAGAATAATTTACAGACAAACAAGTTCTTCAATATGCTACTGTAAATTGCATTTTTAAATTATTAGATTTTGAATGAATGATTGATTGATTTGTAAAGCAGAGTTAGAGACAGGGTTCTTCCATCTGTTGGTTCACAGCCTAAATGGCCACAGTGGCCAGTGCTGGTACAGACTAAAGCCTGGAGCCAGGAGCTTCTTCTGGGAGCCCAAGCACTGGGCCCGTCCTCTGCTGCTTTCCCAAACCATTTGCAGGGAGCTGGATTAGCAGTGAACAGCTGGGACTCAAACCAGTGCTCATATGGGATGCCAGTGCTTACAGGCAGTGGTTTTACCTGTGATAGCACAACGCCAGCTCTGAAAACTGTTTGTAAAAATAATTGGCACATTATTTTTGCTTATCAAATTCATAAGTTTGAGGTAGATAGTATTTCTGTTGTACCAAATACTTTCTCATTGGTTACACTAAATATTTTACAATTAATATAGAAAATGTTCCTAATTTTCTAGGTGTTCCAGAAGCCCTTAGGATTACTGTTACCCCACAGATATTGCAAATTTCATTTTAATACATTACGAGGCTGTGAGCGATTACAGTGCAAGTTTGCTCATGTACCTGAGCAAGGGGATGAAAAGGTAAAACATTCAAAATCATGAAAGTAGTAGAAGCTGCTTTGAATATTTCATTCATTCACTTTAATTTAAATTTTCATTGATCTCATCGTCTGAATGAGCTGTTGCCAGTTTTAATGCTTTATATAAATGGAATCATGAATATGTATTCTTTTGAGTCTGGCTGGTTCTCAGTGTTTCTGAGATCCATTTGTTTGCTATATTTCATTGTAGATGTCTGTCATTGCTCATAACAGATAATATTTCATTGAGCATATCAGAATTAATTTAGCACATAAATGCTGCTATTGATGGACATTTGGGTGGTTTCCAAGGTTGGATAGTGCAACTGTGATGCTGTCAGTACTCTGCAGCATGTTTCTAGGTGAACATATGTGTACATTCTGATAAGAGTATATTTAAAACTGGAAGTTCCGGGTTACAGGGTCTGCATATGTTCAGCTTTTGCAGATACTGCCAACAGGTTTCTAAAATGGTGATACCACATTACTCGCTCACCCGCAGTGCCTGAGTTAACTTTACATCATTTCCAGCTCTGGATATTATCATCCTTTTGATTTTGGCCGTTCTGGTGGATGGGCAGTGATACCATCACTGATGAGTAACAGGGTGGAGCATTTTCCAGTATGTTCACTGAGTATTTGGATGCACTTCTTTGGAATGCAGCCAGATATTTTGCCTATATTATATGATATTTCTTTTCTTACCAATCTGTAAGAATTCATTATATATTCTGGAGACAAGTTCTTTGTTAGATATATTGATTGCATAGATTTTGCTGTTTTATAAATTGCCTTTCTTTGCTCTTAAAGATATCTTTGAAAAGCAGAATTTTTGATTTTTTAACCTGATTATTTGAAAGATTCACACAAAGAGTGGGAGAGACACAGAGATCTTCCGTTCACTGGTTTATTCCCCAGACAGCCCCAGCTGCCAGAAGTGGGCCAGGCCGAAACCAGGAGCCAAGAACTTCATCTGGCTCTCCCATGTGGGTGGCAGAGATCCAAATTCTTGGACCATCTCCCCCTGCTTTCCCAGGTGCATCAGCAGGAACCTGGGTTGGAAATGGAGCTGGAGCTCTGGCCTGTGTTCATATGGGATCTCCGCATCTGTAACGGCAGCTTACCCTGCAGCAGCACAATGCAAGCCTCCCATGTGTTCAGCATGAGAGTTGTTTGTTTCTTGTGATGGGAATTTTTGTGTCCTCTTAAAACTGTCTTTGCTAAATGATAAAGGTAGTATCCCATATTTTTCTTAACTTTATCTTGTTTTGCCTTTTGCATTTAGATCCTAATTCAGCAGAAACTAATTTTTGTTTATAATATGAGAAGAAGATCAAAATATATTTTTCACAAATTACCTGGCTGGCTATGAGAACATCTGTTTCTGGCCTATACATTGGTCAATGTGTTTATTTTTTTTTAAGATTTATTTATTTTTATTATAAAGTCAGATATACAGAGAGGAAGATCTTCCGTCCAATGATACACTCCCCAAGTAAGCGCAACGGGCCGGTGCCGTACTGATCCAAAGCTGGGAACCAGGAACTTCTTCTGGGTCTCCCACACGGGTGCAGGGTTCCAAAGCATTGGGCCGTCTTTGACTGCTTTCCCAGGCCACAAGCAGGGAGCTGGATGGGAAGTGGAGCTGCCAGGATTAGAACCGGCGCCCATATGGGATCCCGGCCTGTACAAGGCGAGGACTTTTTTTTTTTTAAAAGATTTTATTCATTTTATTACAAAGTCAGATATACAGAGAGGAGAGACAGAGAGGAAGATCTTCCGTCCGATGATTCACTCCCCAAGTGAGCCGCAACGGACCGGTGCGCGCCGATCCGATGCCGGGAGCCAGGAACCCCTTCTGGGTCTCCCACGCGGGTGCAGTGTCCCAATGCATTGGGCCATCCTCGACTGCTTTCCCAGGCCACAAGCAGGGAGCTGGATGGGAAGTGGAGCTGCCGGGATTAGAACTGGCGCCCATATGGGATCCCGGGGCGTTCAAGGCGAGGACTTTAGCTGCTAGGCCACGCCGCCGGGCCCTATCAATGTGTTTATTTTTGTACCATTACATAGTTACTTCTAAAATTACCTTAAAAAATGTTTGTAATGAATTCAGAATGTGTTTCTAACCTGTGAATTTAACCAAGCATGAGCTTCTTTATTCCAGGGCTCTAAGCTCATTTAAAAATTTTTTGAAATAAACAGAAAAAGATTGAAAGGTAATTTTCCATTTTTTGTGATTTTTGCAGGTATGCATGGATGTCCTTAAGAAATATGTAAGTGTCAATGAGCTGTGTTTGCTACATCGTGCAGGTAGGAGGCAAATAGCTTTATGAATATAGATGTTATAAACAATATGCTGTTGACAGTTTTAAAGTAAATCCAGTACTTACTAAGCATGAAAACTGAATGCCTTAATTGAAAATTATTTTGTCAGCCTTAGAAAGCATTAAAAATAAATGTTTTGTTCATAAAAAATATTGTGGTACATATAAGTGTAATTGCCTTATGTAGCAGTTTTTTCGTTTAATTGTCAGGTGTAAGATAGTTGTAGTTAGCCTTTAACTGAGTCTGAAGAGATCTTTCCAAACAGGAGTCTTGGATGCTCTTGCTCATTCCCCTTTAGCCTGATCACCATCCATGGGTCCTGTCTGATGGGCTAAACACGCCATGCTCTGCTGCCCGGCTCTTGCTGTCCCTGCCTGCTCTGCCCAGGTGCCTTGCTTCCATCCTTGCCCTTCCCCATAGCAAAACCTATTCAGCTTTCAAGACTTCCCCCCGGGAAACAGGATGATTTCCTCAATTAGACTGTTACCTGAAACTAGCTCTGTCCCCATCTTTCCAGCATTCCTCTTTTAGATTTTAAGTGCCAGGAGAATGAGAACAAAATCGTATTTGTATGTGTCATCCTGACACAGCTACATAGCATGTTGGTAACAGAGAACCTTAGCCTCATGTTCATCCACTTGAAATCTTATTCTTGAACAAATTTCCCAAATATGTCTATAATTTTGTTTTTCTGATGTCATCTCCCCTTCAAAGCATCTAAGGAAATTGCACGTGGACTTCATGTATCTTTAACGAAGTGGTTAAGGTGAAAATTATAGGAGCCTGCATGGAAATGTTCCTGTGAACTAAGAGAAGGTGATAGCTAAGGGGGAGAAACGTGTACGGCTAAATGTGGCAAACAAACTCCAGAAATAGCTCTATAACATGAGATGTGGAAGGAAAGAGGACAACACAGAAAAGGTGCAAAATCGCCCAAAACAGAATTCCTGCTGTCTTAAGATCCAGTGTAGCTGCAGGAGAACTGTAGCAGAATTTAATTTCAGAACAGTGGACACAGAAAACTGAAGTGGGGGCTTAGACAAAAAAATGAATATAAGTGATTGTCAGGACCTTACAAAAATTGTTTGATGTAATATAAATTAGGGTAGTAAAACAGAATGAATAGTTCAGATACCATGTACAAGGAGATGTAATGTTTAGAAACATGATGGGATTTGAGAAAAGGTAACTAGGTAACAACTCCAAAAGAGAAACCATCACCAGTGTGAAGGCTGAGCCTTAACTGCCGCTGTGGCCTCCTGGATCACTGTGGACAAGATGAGGTGACTGAACAGATGGTGCTTCCCACCCCGTTTAACCATAGGTCCTCGTTTGTGTCTTATATTTGAATTCCCACATGGAATTCTATTTCCTTAACTTTACTTAATAATTTGAAATTTACAAACAATTACTAAATACCAAAAATGGTTATGCATACTATCATTTACTCTTCTCTGTCTTCCTCCTCCCAATTGTGAATGATGTGTGTGCTGAGTGCGTGCGCACACACACACCTCTGAATCACCTAAAGTTGCATATGCCAAAGCTCTCTCCCCCTAAAAGTTTCAGATCTTTTCTAGAACCGTAACTTTACTCACATCATTCTTTAACGTAAGTACTATGGCAGTTTTGTGTATGGTCTGTTTGTCTTCAAATTGTGTCAGTTGATGTAATGTTTTATAGAATTTCCTCTGCAGTCTAGGATTCAGTCCAGGACCAGATGTTTGTTTAGTTGTTATGTCTCTTCAGCTTTCTTCAGTTTATTTGATAAAATAGCCATAACATGAAATGTGTCATGGTAAGCCTTTGGACATATGTACTTCAGTGGTGGTAACCCTACATCCACAGTGTTGTGTAACCCTCACCATTATCCATTTGTCGGACTACTTCACCACCCCAAACAAAACGTACCCATTAAATAGTAGCTTCCAGTTACTCCCACCTCCGAGTTTCTATTATTCACTTATCCACTTTATGCCACTGTGAATTTACTTATTCTAGATATTTCATATAGATGGAGTTTGGCAGTAATGACCCTTTTGTGATTGACTTATTTCACTTAGTATATCATCCAGGCTCTTCTGTGTGGTAGCACGTGTCAGAACACTCTGTTTTTAAAACTGAATGATACATATCTTCCACAATCTGCTCATTCATCGTATGGTAAACACCTGAGTTATTTCTTGCTTTAGATTGTTGTGCATAGTATTATAGTGCAGCTTGGTGTACAAACACCTGTTTAAGTTCCTGCTTCTCAATTTTTTAGCTTATCTGCCTTTTCCCTATCTTATATTTGAACTTTCTCATGAAATTCTCTTTCTAGAAGTTCTATGGTTAAAATAACTAGAAAAATTACTGTGCAGTTGGTGAATACCAAAATTAATTGGCAAATGAGCAAAAAGGAAAAAAACAGGTTTTGCAGAATTAATTAATTTCTATGGTTTGAAGTAGACAGAGGAAGTACAGAGGATAGAAACTTCATCATGTAAATTTAAACTGAAGAAAGGTGTTTGCTTCAGTATTTTAGATTTACCATTAGTAATATACAAAAGTGTTCCAGTTTGTAAGACTAGCAAGAGTTGAATGAGCTACTTGCAAAATCATGAACATTATTTCCTCTTGTGAGAATTAGAGCTCCAGGAAGGAAAGGCCAGTGATTACTGGTCCCCTAGAATTGTGTGCTCCTAATCAGAGACGGGAGTAAAAGGATCCAGTTCTGGTAAGTGCCTGGTGACATAGCTGTATGAGGTGCCAGAGTCTTCCTCAAAGGTAGAATAGCAGTTCATGTCAAACACTGTGTAAGTGTTCACACCTTTTCTACCCAACAGTGCAACCAGAGAGGACCATTTTAAAAGAGGAAATTATATTAAAATCTTAAAAATAGCTCTGTGACAAAAGATGGAAGGGCTGTAAGTCAACTAACAGACTGTTTGCACACCAATACCTACTCTAACTAGTTGCTCCTTTTTTAAACAGCTGCAGTTTCAGTTTTAATAAACAGTAGTAGACACCATGAACTTTGCAGGCTATGATTTGAAGTGTTTCTGAATAGGTAACTATGTAGAGAGTAGAAACAGAATAGCAGCCAGAATTCCTCTGTGTGTGCCCAGGGAAGGCAAATGTTATATAGAAAGAAGCTTTACAGAAAGTTGAAGATTTTTACACTGTAGTGTCAAAATGAAACTTTTTGCAACATCAACATCAGTTTTTCAGTCATGCTGTGATGCTTATTAGCTACTAACTTGCTTATGTGATTCCGAGTAATCCAGCCTAGTAGTAAGTGCTTCAGGTGGAAATGCTGAACACAGAGGCCAATGCTGCCCACGGCCCATTTTAGTGTCAGATTGAGTCCCGGCTGCTCCACTTCAGATCTGGCTCCCTGCTTAATGCACCTGGGAAGTAGTGGAGGATGACCCAAGTGCTTGGGCCACTGCACCCTCGTGGGAGACCCAGAGGAAGCTCCTGGCTTCAGACCAGCCCATCTCTGGCGAGTAAACTAACAAATGGAATCTCACTCTGCCTCTTCCTGTCTGTGACTTAAGCTTTCAAGTTAATAAATGAATTTGGGGAAAAAAAAAAAAAAATGAGCACAAAGTAGTTTTCATTGAGGCAGCTTTAGCTAAGGATATTATTTACCTGGAATGGGTCGGGAGAGGATGACCAATAAAGGGGTCCCAACTCATTTTAGTAAAATTAATGGAGGAAAATCGAAAATGATTGTTACATAAAAATGCTTTGAAGAATTTTATTTAAACTACTTTTTAAAGGAAATTAATCTTTAGGTGCACCACGAGGTACCTGGTAATTTGGACCTGTTTTGGAGGATAGCACGTGAGTTAGCTCCTGCTATAGTACAAAACATGTTTAATTGACTTTAAATGTTATTGCCATTTTGACTCTTGCTTTAGTTTCCGTCAAACATTGCTGAAACAAAATCAGATTTTTCCAGAAAAATTCGTTCTTACTACTACTTTATCTTTAAATCTAAAATATTTATAATTAGATGTCTTAAAAGTTAGCAAATGACTTTAATATGTATTTTTTTCAATTTCAGTAAATATATTTATGGAGTATTACAGAAAGTTTCTTCCGAGTATGCACTTTGACTTACAAGTGTTAAATGACCTTTTAAGTTCTTTACTCAAACACTGTTTGTTGAAAGAAGTATTTCAGGTAGTGAATCTCAGCATAATGGTCAAAATGCTGGTAAGTAACCAGGTTTTTTCTTTTTTTCTTTTACTATTTGAAGTGAATTTTTTGTTCTGTTTGAGTGTAGCAATTATTTATTTTTTAATGCTTTCTAGAGAATATTTGTTTTTCAGCATTAACAAATTTGGAAAATGATTTTGTACTGAAAGAAGATCTGAAATTAATGTAATTTTTAAATTTTGTATAGCCTGCTCTGAAAATACTACTAAAGATATTTGAGCACGTGGCCACTATGAAGTTAAGGAATGCTATACCTGCTTTAGTTGATACTCTTTGCAAGGTATGATTTTCTTTACCTCTTTTCTGTTCTCTGATGATGAATAATCAAGAAAATAATTGTTATACTCTGGAACTGACATTTTTTCGTAACTTGTTGACCCAAAATATATATATATGTGTTCTGAAATGTTCTTTTTTTCCCCCTGAAATAAAGTTGGTGAACAGACTTCAATACTGATGAGCCCAGCTCTTACATTAATGGTTCCAAACACTCCAGTTGCCTTTTGACTTATGAACAGTATTCATCCGTATATCTTAAATTTAATGGAAGGAAATTCTTTTTCCTGAAGATCTGAGGTGATTTACAGGAGAAATTAGCAAGAGAACATGAGCAGTCTTAATCTCTGTTCCTTAGGTATAGTTAGAATTCTTTCTCCAGAAAATTCGAAATGGTTTACAATAAAAATGTAAAAATCAACGTGTAAATAAAAAATTATAACCAATAGTAAGTAGAAAAACATGAGGTTTGCAATTAGTTTTAAATTTGATACTAAACAAAAGGCAAGTAAGAGTTCTGTCTCTCACAGAAAATGTTTACGTTTTGGGTTTGTTCCATGCTGTTCACCATCCTGGATGGTCCTGGTAGTAGGAAGCCTACGTACCTACTTTCTTTCACTAGCTCTACTCTAGCAGATAGTTATCTTTAGTTCTGCTTTACAAAACCAAACAGAATGACTTGCCTGGAATTCTTTTAAATCAGAACCAACTTACCAGCAATAGTAGTTGTAGAAAACCGCAATAAAGATCTGAGAAATTTTCTGATACTGAAGAACATTTGCATTTCTGCAAAATGCAGTTACCATCCAAATCAAATTGCCCTCAGTGGAAAATATTGATCAAAGATCATTGTTTTCATTATTGTATGATTAACATGAAACTGTAGACCCTAGCAGGTACATAATATCAGTACAGTTTTCCTGTTGAGACTGTTTTGGGGTTCAGTGACAAACTGTGTTTGCTCCTTGGCAAGAGGTTGCTCCTCCTCCTCTAGCAATGTATCAGCTGCCCATTGTGATTAACGTGTCATTTAGAAAAGATCAGTTAGTTTTAAATTGCTTTGGGTTATTGCCTTATTTTTTAAGAAAAAAGTTCACATTTACTCAATTTATATCTTTTTGAGTAAGCTCAAAGAACAGATAATTTTGTGTCAATAACTGATAAGCGCTTGTGCATATTCATGTATAGTTGGTACTGTCCATTTAGTCAAAAGTCTTTGAACGGTCAAGGAACACAGGCCCACAGTGGTCCTTTTTAGTGCTACAAAGGATCTTGTGGAAACACCGTAGGCAGAGGTCCAAAAGATAATCTGAGTTAAGGCAGTTAGCTAGTCAGTAACATAGCTGGTGATTGATAATGTGGTTGAGATAACCTAGAGAACAGGAAAAAAAAAAATCAGTTTTAGAATACAGAATTGTTTTTCTTTAAATTCTTAAAGCGGGGTGTCTGTGTGGTTCTCAAACATGAAGAAGATAATGCTTCAAATTAAAATAATATTCTTAAACTTGATTTTTTATTTGAAAGAGTAACAGAGAAGGCATTCTCTTCCACGGGCTGGTTCAGTCCCTAAATGCCTTTAGTATGTGGTATGGAGCCAGGCCAAAGGCAAGAACCCACAACTCTATCCAGGTCGCAGCAGGTGGCAGGGATTTGAGTCTTGGAGCCATCACTTGCTGCCACCCAGGTGTCTCAGCTGGAAGCTGTATCAGAAGCAGAGGCAGGCCTCAGGGCCTGGCCCTCTGTTGTGGCATGTGTGTGGAGAATGGGACCTTAACTTGAGGCACCTCAATGCCTGCCCTGTTTTAAATATTAACTTCTGAAAGAAAGGTGACTTTTGAAGAAAACAAGTCTCAAATTCAAAACAATTTTTTTAGAGTGAGTTTTAATTCTGTGTGCCTCCATATTTCACTTTTGCCATCAATCTGTTGGTTGTTTTACACAACATTGGATTCTCAAACCTTCACATTTTTATAAAATGACTAGTTTTTCTTTTCTTTAGCTTGTTGAAGCTGGGATGATGCTTGACCCAGAACACTTTAACTATATTATTAAGCTCTTATACCAGTTACAGCCTTCCAAACAAGAAATAAATGCAGTTCTGGAAATGAAATCCAGGTGAGATAAATCATTATAAATATATTAAATACATGCCTAAAATACATAAAGACATGAAATATGTGTATTTTGGTGTGCGCTTGCTGGGTAAAGGAGAACACTTAGATCTGTTCCTGTGCCCAGACATCCTGACAGCTTCCTGTCCTGAGCCTGTCCAGGCCCTTCTCCCATCTCTTGGCTACATCCTGCCATCCTCAGGCTGTTTCTGGTCACCTTCATGTTTGTCAGCACCTCATTTCTTCTCAGCTTCTAAAACATTAAGTATAAAAGGAGTGTCTTCTGCTTTATCCCTGAATTCTACTTAATGCAGATTCTTAGATACATACACATGACGTTGATTCTTTCATTTTTACTCTTTGTCACATTAGTTTGTAAGATACTTTACTGCCTCTCTCCTATTTTTCATTTTGTCTGTTTAACTTATGGACCTCTAAAGGCAATTTTGTGAAAAAAAATCCTGATAATTAACATAAATATACCACAGTGTTTTGAAATACTTTGGACAATCTATTGGGTGGCAAATTGTGTTTCAGTGTTTTAATTTGCATTCCTCATTTTGAAGGAATTTTAACACTTAAGGGCTATTCTTACACATTTAGTTTGTATTGTCTGATCTTGTCATTTCTCCTTTTTTCTATTAGGCACTTAAAGTGTTACTTTTTAGGATTTATTTATTTGAAAGACAGAGTGAGTAATAGAAGGAGGGAGAGAGAAAGATGTCTTCCATCCACTCATTCACTCTCCAAATGGCTGCAGTGGCCAGTTCTGGGCCAGGCTGCAGTCAGAAACCAGAAACTCCATTCTGCTGTCCTGCATGGGTGGCAGGGCCCCAAGTAGTTTATCTTCTGCTGCTTTTCCAGGTGCATTGCAGGAAGTGGAGTTAGAAGTGGAGTAGGCTGGACTCAAGTCAGCACTCCAGCACAGGATGCTGGCACTTAACCTGGTGCATCACCATGCCAGCTCCTCTGTTGGATTTGGGGTCTTTGTTCCTTACACTTTTAGAGTAAGTGTTGCAAATGTGTGCCATATACATTCCATTTTTTCCCAGTTAGGTATCTTTTGACTTTGTAGTGATATTTGTCACAAAAAAAATTTAACATTTTTTTCAGGATTTAAATGTTTGAAAGGCAGAGTTACAGACAGAGGTAGATCATGTGCTGGTTCACTCCCCAAATGGTCGCAATGGCTAGGCCAGGCTGGGCCAACCCAGCAGGAGCCAGGAGCTGCTTCTAGTTCTTCTACATCGGTGCAGGGGCCCAACCAAGCACTTGGGCTACCCTCTGCTGCTTTCCCGGGTGCACTATCAGGGAACTGTATCAGAAGTGGAGCTAGTGCTCCAATGGGATGCCAGTGTTACAGACACTGGCTCAACCAGTTAGGCTGCAACTCCATCCCCCCAAAACTTACTTTTAAGTGATATAACGCTTAGTTTTTATTGTTTTAGTTTTGAGTCAGATTAGTTGTGTTTGAATTTATTGTTTCCATATTCCAACATTTTGCCAGAAGCATACCTTTGTTTTCTACTGCTTGTACAATTTCATTTTTTAACTAGGTTTGTATATTTAAGATGTGAATCTAATTTTAGCTTTTCCAAATTTCTTTTATCAAATTTTGTTGTGTTGTGTCATCCTCTTCAAGGAAGGACATTTTTTCTTTTTCATCAAGTCTACTTTTTGTGTCTGTAAACAGTATTTTTTATTTTCTTCATACAAGTATTTAATGTTTGGCAATAATTGAGAATGAAGTTTTCTGTGTAAGTGTTTTTACATATGCTGATTTTTACCTATAAATTTTATAAGCTATTCTGAAGTCTTTGTTCTTTGACGTCATTTCATTTCATTCTGGAGTTTGAGATTTTCCAGACATACAATCAAAATATTTGCGGATAGGGGATATTTTTTTCCTTCATAACCTTTATGCTATTGGTTTATCTTACATAACTGCATTGTCTTACACCTGTAATGCAGTGTTATGTAATAGTGGTTATAGTGGATATCCTTGCACTATTCCTAATCTTAGGGAAAATATCTCTAGAATTTTGCCACTAAATTTGATATTAGATTTAGGATTATAGAGTATATATTTAAGCAAGCATTCCTTGAATCCTGTTTTTAATTATTTTCATTACCGCTTGTTAGAATAAAAACTTTTTAAGTACCTTTGGAATTGAGTTTTTCTTAAATTTATTAATATATGTAGTGTATGAAGCTGATGGATTTTCCAGTATTAAACTTTGTTTACATCCCTAAAATAAATACTTTTTAATCATGGTGTATTATTTTCTTAATATGGTCTTGGATTCTGTTACTCTTTTGTTTGTTTTTTTCTTATTACCATTCATGAGGGACCTTTTTTTTTTCATTTTCCTTTCTTTTTTATTTTTTTAACATTTTATTATTATTATTATTATCGTTTTATGACACAGTTCCATAGGCTCCTGGCATTTCCCTTATCCCCTCCCCAATTCCTTCTCCCCCACCTAGTTCCTCTGTATCATTATTAACATATAGTTCTTCATACTCAGTCATATGTCCATCATTGCAGGCATGGACAATGCCAGAGAGTCCAGCATCCTATTGTTAAGGTATAACACACAGTTTCATTGCAAGTCCATCTTTGTCTTGAAGTAGAAATGCATACTACATTGTATCCTCACATCTGGATGTTAGTCTCCATTTTACAGCTACTGTACATCCCCTTAAATGAAAAGTCATAATACAAAATCAACAATAGAAAGAAAAATAAAAATTTACAATGCCATGAAGTTAAATGACATGTTACTAGATATGACAGTCTCCATTACACAGTTACTATACATCCCCTTCAATGACAAGCCCCAAAACAAAATCAGCATCAGGAAGAAAAAAGAAATTAACAACATCATGAAGTTAATTAACATGCTACAAAATGCCTAATGTGTAGCTGAAGAAATGAAAATCAAGAACCTTCTCGAAGAAAATGCTGCTGCTGTATGATCTACGAGTCATTGAATGATTTAATCAGAACAAAGTGTTTTGAAGGGATGAAACTAACAGAAAACAAAATCCATGCAATATAGTTTCCGCTGATTTTTGTTGGTGAAGTGTGTCTCTTCTAGACAATAAATGGATGGGTTTTGTTTTTTTAATCCAGTCTACTAATCTATGATGTTTGATTGAGCTTAAGCCATTTACATTCAGAGTTTAATATTTATGGGTGGTACTTTGGTCCTGTCATTTTAGGAATGGGTTGTTCATTGGTTTAGTCTTCTGTTGTCATTTTACTGGGATGTTCTTCCCATTTGCCTTTGGTTTTGCTTGGTGCTATTTCTCTTCTCTGTCAAGATAACATCTTGAAGTATCATTTGTAGGACCGGTTTGGAAGACACAAATTCTTTTAACTTTTATTTCATTTTCAAAGACAAAAGAAAGCTTTGCTGGATATGTTATCGTAGGTTGACAATTTTTTTCTTTTAGAATCTGGAATATGTCACTCCATTCTCTTCTGGCCTGTAGAGTTTCTTGTGAGAGATCTGCTGTGAGTTTAATTGGCATTCCTTTATATGTCAATTGATTTTTTTCCCGTGCACATTTAAGGATCTTTTCCTTATGTTCAATTGAAGAGAGCTTGATGATCATGTGTCTTGGTGAAGATCGCTTTTGATCAAGCCTGTTGGGAGTTCTGTGCCCCTCCTGGATGTAGTTTCCCAATTCTTTCTCTAGATTAGGGAAATTTTCCTTTATTATTTCATTAAATACATTTGCAAACTCAGCTTCTCTTTCTGCACCTTTTTGGACTCCCATAACTCTTATATTTGGCCTCTTAATAGTGCCTTTCAATTCTTGAATGCTTTTTCAGCCTGATCCAGCTCTGCTTCCAGCTTTTTGTTTGTTTCCCCCTGGTGACAGGAAACATCTTCCAATTCTGAGATTCTTTCTTCTGTTTGTGTCATTCTATTTTGGAGACTCTCCACTGTACTTTTAATTTGCTCTACTGTGTTCTTAATTTCTGATATATCAGTCTTGATTTGCTTTATTGCTTCCTTAAATTCTTTGAACTCTTGTATTTGTTTCTCATTTTTGATCAGAAGCTTTAAAAGGAGTTTTATGAATTCTGTGTGCCCCATTTTCTCGATGTCTTCCTCAGTTAACTCTGAGATTGGCATAGGGTTTTGCTCCTTTGTAGGGGAGTTTTCGGTAATATTCATTGTGCCGTTGTCTCTTCTTTTGCTGTTGGTCATTACACTTCTGGTTAGCAGAGTTTTCTCCTTGGGGCAGGTTTTTAAGCTGTGTCACCCACAGGTCTACAATGTGATTTTACTTATTGCAGTTGGTACACAACTTTTTGCTTGCAGGCACTTGTTCCAGGTCTGGGTTCTTATGCTAGATTTCCACCGTGGTCTCCACAGCCCCAGCTCCTGGCTCACCACTCTCCTCCTCCTGTGATACCGTGCTGAGGCTGCACTGTTGTCTGTACAACCTTTCTCCCACTTCTGGTTGGAGCAGGTCCCAGGATTAGAGAGACACCAGGTGTCCTATCTAGTTAGGTTGTCAGTGGCACTGATACTGTCAGATCCTGTTGGACGTTAGGTCTGGGTGCCACACGGACCTATTTTGACTGGTACGATGCCACAGTGCAATTCGCTGAACTCAGTGAGTTCTCGCAAGATCAGCACATGCACAGTTCACTGTTATCCCCTGCTGTCCTAAAGCTATTGCCACAGTGTACAAAATGGCGCCTGACGTACCACTACTACAATTCTTGATCTGCTGACCATCAGATCTGAGGGCTACCCAGACCTGTCTTGGGTGGAACCCGTAGAATGCCACGTTGCTGCAGTTCACCGAGTCAGAAATGAGTTCACTCCCAACTCAGCATATTCTCAGTCCTTTCGCTTGCTCTTGCCTCCTCACGCAAAATGGCACCCAATTTGGCTCTAGGGGAGCTGACTGGGCTGTGAAATCCACCCTGTTCTCACACTGCCCATCTGTGATCTGCTGCTTTGTCTCGACTCCTGGTCAAATCAAACAGACTAGCAGGACGGACAGTTCTTTGTCTAGGTTCACTTCCCAAGCTCCCAGTGAAAGTCCCTTCCCACCCGGGTGCTGGTGGAGTTCTGGCTGCTGGTGGAGTTCAGATCGCCATTAGCTGAATGCTGCTGGAGTATCTGTCACTGCAACACCACACCGTTGTGTCTGCTGCTTTCCTGTGTCTGTCTCCAGGTACTCCTCTGCTGTTGTTCTGTCCTCTCCTATTTCCTGCAATGTGTCCTCTTTGCTTCATCCTGATTAAATGTTTCTCCATGCATTTAAACGTGCCCTTACCCTATTCTGTCATCTTGATTCTCTCCTTTTTAAATTTCTTAATGCTCTGAGATAATTTGCAGGGCATTGCAACTAGTTGTCAAAATGGACTTATATATAATACTTATTTGGTGGCACCCTCTTTCCCCTTTTTCTTTTTTTTCTCTTTTCAGTTATTAAAGAGTGTTTCTTTCATTTTTGTCTATTGTATTTCCCCAAAGCTATGCACTTCAAAGATGGCCTATCTGATATCACACAAATGTTAAAATTCCTTCCATCTGGCATGTTTTGATCTACCCAGACAGTTTTTGAGCATTTTGAAATTACTGTGGACATAGCTTTTGTGATGGTATTTTAAAGTCAGTATCAGATGCTCACGACCATCCCCTCTGTAGTTCTCCTGCGCATTGGGTTTGCTTGCTCAGTTTTCAGATGCTCTTTGTTTGCCACTTTGAAACAGTGACGGTGAGGACCAGGCAGTGGAAACCAAGTGCTAGGATTTGAAGTTTTTTCCTTTCTCTTTTCTGTCACAATTATTTTAAACTTTGGGTTTAAAGTTCCAGTCAGGTTAAAGGTACGCTTTCATGAAGGGTTTGTTTATTCCTTTTAATGTTGCCTGTAAGGTTTGAGGAGGCAATGGTCTGAGGTGGTGTGTATCTGCAGAGTTGCCATTTCTTGAGCTTTAAAGATTTCCATGGCATATTTACATCCATTTTTCTCAAATGTCTTAAATATAACTATAGGACAGATTAATTAGCAGCAGTAGTGACTTCAGGCAGTGAATGTAAGCATAATTAACCTGTTTCTGTTAAAGGTTACAGGTGAGGTCATTTAAGGTGAACTGGAAGTGTGATTTAGATTCAGCTTTGAATGAAATAGAGGTATGTTTGTGTTTTTTTTTTTTTTGCTTAGATCTTGGCAAATCAATAACAAAAAGTTTGAGTAGTAACTTAGAAAAGTTTTAGAAATATGGAAATCAGAGAAATGTTCAAGAAGTTCATTATTGTTTCTGCCAGTTAATATTTGAAATTGCATCTGTTTTGATATCTGAAATTCTGTTGTACAGATCATTCTAAAAATACACTTATTATTGGCCTTGAATACAAAGCTGAGCCATTGATTTGCCTAAGAAATTTACCTGGTGTCATGGTCGGCTACAGAATGTGAAATAATGGACAATGTCAGGGTTGTACTGCATTATTCTACATGCATTTGGAATATAAAAAATAGAGGACATCTCAGGAAGATTCTAAATTTAATGTTATTTTGTATTCCTCTCTGAAGATATTTCAGAAGGTTCATGGAAGTGAAATTAGATTATTATGCTGTGAAAAAATTTTGAAATCCATGCCAAGTTAGGGGTCCTGAGAAATTTCATGGATGGTACATATTGTGAGAAACTGCATCAATTTCATAATGTCTTGCACCAATATGTACCTTTCAGTTCCATTTTTATAAACTGTTTGAAGTACCTATAGATTAATGGCTGCCCTAGTCTTAATTAGTGTATTTTTCGTCCTTGGAACATTTTTTTTTGTTTATAATTATTTCTGTATAATAGGAAGTCATAGGAAGGTGGGATGTTTTATGACCAAATAACGATGTAAATTATTGTCTTTTGGAAAAAGCTCGAATTATGCTATTCATGTTTTTCATAAAAATCCAGCTGCACTGTGAAGCTCAAGTTTGAGGTTGACATTAACTACTTTAATCATTAAAACAAATGTCATCTGTTGTCTGAAATTTATAAGTAATTTACTATAGTCAGGAAAGTGAAGTTAAAATAAGGTGTTATTGGTATGAAACTTGGAAGTAAATTTAGAAGATTTGCAGAGATTTTTATTAATGTCTGTATACTAATGCCTTTGTGTACTTGACCCATAGTGTGTGCTTTAAATGAAATATTTTTATGATTTTTCTCTCTCTTCTTTTTGTTTGTTTTCTTGCTTTCAATACCATTGATAGCATTGTAAAGAAAATGGTGACTGGATCAAATTGGGAAGTTTATACATCAGTGTAAAAATTGGCTGTGAAAAATTTGAAGATTTCCAGATATTTTGTGCTTGTGTTGCTGAAACACTAACAACAGACTGTCAAGAAGAAAGACCATGTGTTCCTTTTTGTGAATTTGCTGCAACAGGTAAGACTGTCACTATTTTCATCTGAGTAACTAACAGGATGGTACACTGCTACCAGGAAGGCAGAGCTCTCAGTAATTTCCATGTGGAGCATAAATTAATGTTGTAGGTTTCAGGTACTCTTTATTAGTGTCCCATAGATTTTTTTGCATAATCTTCCATAGATTAATTATGATTACCAAGAATTTATATTTAATCTCAAATATTTAGTGTCAATAAATTTTCCCACATATGTATTAAGTCACAATTCTGAGACAAGAGCTGTTGCTATAGTAAATGTTTGAGATCCTTGTGTTGCTTTTTATTCAAATTGATAAAAACTAATTATAGAAAATTATAAGGAACTGAATTTTCGTATCATAGTACTTTCCTGCACTAATACAAGTCAAAAAAACTCATCTAATTTTGAGAATTTTTAGCATAAATTTTTTAGTATTGTAGTCATTCTGTGAACAGCCAGGTAGTAAATATTTTAGGTTTTTCACACACCACATATGTTCTGTATCCATTTTCTACTCTTTAAAAATAGAAAAACCATTGTTAACTCACAAATTGTATGTAAACAGGTCATGTGTAGATTTGGACTGTGGACTAAATTCAATATCCAGTCTTTATTGTAGTATCATTAATTCCATATTAATCTCTTCCCATCTTTGTGATTATTTCATTTTCTTCCATGTACCTCTTTGTATTACAGTTATCAAAGATCCACAAAATAGTGAAATAGATAAAACTTTGCTGGGAAGAATTGGAATCAGTGCTATGTACTTCTATCACAGGATGTTACAGTGGTCCAAGGTACTTGATTAAGTTTTTGTTTTGGCTTGGAAGGAGGTATATTAGTCTTATAATGATGGACAAAATCTGGATAACTCTACAGATTAGTCATTTCCTAATAATCATTGCAGGTAACAAAATGTGACCCAGACATTTAGCATGTCATTTAGCATGACATTTAGCCATGCTAAATGTCATATTTATTTGAATCAACTTTCAATTCATAATTCATTTAGGCAACTTCTGAGTATTATCATTGTAATGTTGGAATCATTCAATACACTTTTTTAAAAATTTATTTTCTTTTTATTGAAAAGTAAGATACACAGAGCAGAAGAGACATAGAGAGGAAGATCCTCCGTCGGATGGTTCACTCCCCAAGCAGCCACAACAGCCAAAGCTGCGCCGAACCAAAGCCAGGAGCCTGAAGTCTCTTCCAGGTCTCCCACACAGGTGTAGGGTCCCAAGGCCTTGGGCCATCCTCAACTGCCCTCGCAGGACACAAGCAGGGAGCTGGATGGGAAGAGGGGCTGCTGGGAATAGAACCGGCGCCCATATGGGATCCTGGCAAGGACTCCAGGCACTAGACTACTGCACCAGACCCTCAATACCCTTTTGTTAAGATGAACTCAGGTTATTCACAATTAACAAACTCCTTAACAACCACCTCTTAGAATGTTCTGGAACTCCACCTATCCATTTTGATGTCTTTTTGAGACTGAATTCACTGCAGCAATGGTTTGCTAACTCAATACAATGATGTACTGTTGTTCTTTAGGTTTATCTCAGGTCAGAAGTGGAATTACAGGCTCAGTAAAGTTCAAGTATGGGACAGGACAACCCATAAACAAGGTCCTGAAGATAGTGTTAGACACAGAGTTGAAATTTTTTAGAAATATAATTGAATATGTGTTCTGTAATAAATCTGCTACAGTATGGTCTCTTATACACATTTTTAAAAATCACAAATTAAGATGAAAGAATTCATCACAGCATGGTGATGTGTGAAGGGTGTGTAGGCTCCAGGTCTCTAGAAGGTTTGGCGGTTCCTGCAGTAGGCCTGCAGTGTCAAGATACAGCTTGATCCTGCTGTCACATTATAGTTTACCATTGGCCATAATCTTCACATAGATAACATGAAATAATTAGTCTACTGAATCAAAAAGTATTTTTGAATCAAAAGTTATTTTTTCACTGTCTAAATGTGGTAGCAAATTACCTTCACATTTACTGTCTCTTTGTAAGTAAAACATAATCATTAGTTTTCCACACTGAGGCATGAAATCCTCTTCCAGTGACATCTTCAAGCAATGTGTATAAAGTGAATGAAAACAAAACTGCTGATAAAGGGATGGGGGCCAGTTAATGTGGGGCAAAACCCTCTTTGTTTCCTTTGTTGTTGTTGTTGTCTTGTTTTGTTTTTCTTCTTTGCAGCTGGAAGGAATGGGTTTAAGGAGAAAATCACGGAGCTGTGTGGCAACTACACTCCAGGATGATAACTCAAATTAGTTAATTGTCTTCTACTTATTTATCAGGGAGTTGTGTGTAGTACTGTAACACTGAATGCTCAACTCATGCTCCTTATTTTTACTCCAGGGAAGGAAGGTCCTAGATAAACTGCATGAACTAAAAATACAATTCACGAGTTTAAAAGGTCTTACAGGGCCTGAGAAGTTAGCATCAAAATGTCAAATTGTGAATATTGCAGCAGAAATTTTTCTAAAAACTGGAAGCCTGGAAGGTGCCATTTGGGTATTGAGGGGTAAGTTCTGTTATATGCAAGCTTAAGATAATTTTGGTTAACCACTTAAAAGTTCTTTTCTGTGAAATTACTGTATATTGGCATTACACTGTCAGTGACAGTTTGGTCTAAATACACATGGATAGGAAAAGTTATTGTGCAAACTAAAAAGGAAAAATTAATTTAGCTTTTAGGATAAAATTTTGTCTTTATTAATAAAAACTAGTTGTTGCTATGATCTAGGTTCAATACCAAATAATTCACCTGTATAGTTCCAGTTAATCGTCATAGAAATCCTAAATTCAGAGATATTATAGTTTTTGTTTTTAAGATTGATTTGTGGGGCTCGGCGGCGTGGCCTAGTGCCTAAGGTCCTCGCCTTGATCCCATATGGCCGCTGGTTCTAATCCCGGCAGCTCCACTTCCTCTCTGTCTCTCCTCCTCTCAGTGTATCTGACTTTGTAATAAAAATAATAAAAAAAAAAAAAAAAAAAAAAGATTGATTTGTTTATTTGAATGTCAGAGTTATGAAGAGAGAGGGAGAGACAGACACATCTTACATCCTCTGGTTTACTCCCTAGATGGCCATAACAGCCAGGGCTGAGCCAGGGCTGAGCCAGGCTGGGCCAGGCGCCAGAGTGATAGTATCTGAGTCTCCACATGTGTGACAGGGGACCAAGGGCTGGACCCATGTACTGCCACTTCCCCAGGCCATCAGCAGGGAAGGAGCTGGGAACAGAATAGCCAGGACACAAGCTGATGTCCAGATGAGACACCAGTGTTGTGGGCAATGACTACCTGTTACACAGTTCCCATTTCATAGATAAAAAGAGATTGTTAGAGTTAATTAACAGCTTTCCTAAAGTGATGTAACAAGTAAAGAGGGTCAGATTTCAGCTCAGACAGTCCAGCTGTGTAGCACGCGCTTCCACTGCTTTGTGAAACCAGGACATCTTGACTGCAGCCTGTGTAATATTCTGTCTTCGCATACATAGGAAAGGGTACTCCAAACCAACATGAGTCTAAGAATCTATTTATGTGATGTTACAATAAAATTTCATTATCCCTCGTCACAGATGACATGATTCTATACATAGGAGAGCCAAAAGACTCAGTAAAGAGACTGTTAGAACTCATAAGAGAGTTTGGCAGGGTATAAAATTAATGAACATAAATTGATGGCCCTCACATACACAGACAACTCCATTACTGACAAAGAAGTTGTAAGTACAGTCCCATTTGAATAGCAGAGAAAAAACTTAAATACCTTGGAATAAACCTAATGAAAGACATGGAAGACCTCTATAATGAAAATTACAAAACATTTTTAAAGGAAATAGAAGAAGACACTAAAAGGTAGAGAATTTTATCATGTCTCTGAATCTGATCAACATCACCAAAATTCCCTTATTACTAAAAGTAATATGTAGATTTAATGTAGTCTCAATCAAAATCCCAACAACATTCTTCTCAAAAATAGAAATGACACAAAAAATTCATCTGGAAACACAAGAGACCATGAATAGTTAAAGCTGTCCTGAACGATAAAAACAAAGCTGGAGGAATCACAATGTCAGACTTGAAGGCATACTACAGGGCAGTGTTAAAACAGTCTGGTACTGGTAGAAACAGAAGATGATCAGTGGAACAGAATAGGAATCCCTAGAGGTGAGCTCACATATGTACAGCCAACTAATCTTCAGCAAGAGAACTGAAAATAATCCATAGAAAAAAAATTCTGTCTCTTTAACAAATGCTGTTCTGACAGTTGGATAGCAGACCACAGAAATAAGAAGCAAAACCCCCACCTTATACAAAAATCAGCTCTAAATGGATCAAGGACCTAAGTGTGCACCCAGAACCCATCAAACTATTAGAGGAAAACAGAGGAAGCACTCTACAAGATAGGCATTGATACGGTCTTTTTTAGGAAAGTCACCAAAAGCACAGGCAGTCAAAGCTAAAATAAACAAATGGTACTGTATCCAACTAAGAAGCTTCTGCACAGCAGAGGGAACAGTCAACAAAGAAGTAACCAACAGAATGGAAGAAAATCTTTGCACAATATACAACAGAAGAGAACTAATATCCAGGATTTACAAAGAGCCTCAGAAACTCAGACAGCGAAACACCCTTGTGAAGAAATGGGCAAAGAAAATGAGCGGGCATTTTTCAAAAGAATAAATTGAAATGGCTAATAGACACTTGAAAAAATGCTCAGGCTCCCTAGCTATCAGGGAAATACAAATAGCGTGCTGGCATCCAATTTAGGGACTTGTTCAGGTCTTGGCTGCACCACTTCCAATCTAGCTCCCTGCTAATGCACCTAGGAAAGCAGTGAAAGATGAGCTCATTATTTACACCCCTCCTCCCCTGTGGGAAACCCATTCGCAACTCCTGCCTTTGGCACTATTTGGGAAATGAACAGCAGACAGAAGATTTCTCTCTGCTGTGTGTGTGTGTGTGTGTGTGTGAGTCTGCTTTTCAAATAAGTCTTCATTTTTTTAAATTATTTATTATTTAACTTCATTAATTACATTGTATTATGTGACACAGTTATATAGATACTTGGGTTCTCCCCACCCCTCCCCAAACCCTCCCACCATGGTGGATTCCTCCACCTTGTTGCATAACCACAGCTCAAGTTCAGTTGAGATTCCCCCATTGCAAGCGTATACCAAACATAGAGTCCAGCATCTTATTGTCCAGTCAGGTTCAACGGTTTCTTAGGTATACCCTCTCTGGTCTGAAGACAGAGCCAGCAGAGTATCATCCCAGTCAATTGAAAGCTCCAACATACCATCAGCAAAAATTTACATCATTATGGAATTAATTGACATAGTAATGAGTAACCAATATGTTAAAGATAAATGCGAGTTCCCAGCCACCTTCTGTGACCACCTCACCTATACTTCAATTTTAGTTTATACACAACATATAACATTCATAACATAACATGTTATACATAACATCATATCATCTTAAATTAAGGCAAACATGTGGTATTTAACCTTTTGGAATTGGCTCATTTCCCTTAGCATTATGGTTTCCAGTTTGGCCCATTTGGCCACAAAGAACTGCATTTTGTTTTAATAGCTGAGTAGTATTCCATGGAGTAGATGAACCATAGCTTTCTTATCCAATCCTCTGTTGATGGGCATTTTGGTTGCTTCCATGTTTTTGCAATTACTGATTGTGCTGCTATGAGCATAGGAGTGCATGTTGGTTTCTCATAAAACAATTGTTCTGGATATATTCCTAGGAGTGCTATTGCTGGATCATACGGTATGTTGAATTTGAGTTGTTTGAATATTCTCCATACTGATTTCCATAGAGGCTGTACCAGCCTGCAGCCCCACCACTTTATAAAGAATGGTGATTTAACCATTTAATGCAAATTAAATGGTGATAATGCAGTTTTTCTATATACTGTTCATTTAAATTTGTGCATTAAAATTTAGTGAGGTGGCCCCTGCAATAAAGTGTAGCCATCTGGAAAAAAAAAATGTAGTGAGGTGTCTGCCTAGCCAAGTTAATCTCCTTAAAATGCTTAAAACATTGTCTGGCGCTTACTGTGATGTGAGGCCAGCCACTGGATCCAGTGGAAGGCGGCGGGCCAAGACTCAAGTTCTTGGGTGCCTGCCGCTCACATGGAAGAGCTGGATTGAGTTCTCCAAGCTTCAGTCTGGTGTGGTTGCAATGGTTGGGGACACAGGAGAGCTGAGGAGTGAATCAGTGGATGGCAGATTCTCTCTCGCATTGTCTTTCCAATTAAAAAAAATTACAAATAAAAATATATACAAACTAAGAGCAATGTGGAAAATTAAGGGGAAAAATTTTTGTTAAATCAGTCAGGT
Organism: Ochotona princeps; assembly: GCF_030435755.1. NCBI lineage: Eukaryota > Metazoa > Chordata > Mammalia > Lagomorpha > Ochotonidae > Ochotona > Ochotona princeps. The sequence continues at coordinate 29,357,544 of NC_080852.1, read as the reverse complement.
GAATTCTTATAAATTCTTACTTGTATAACTTACAAATAAACTCATTTTAAAACTTTACACCAGATACTTAGAACATTGTTCTGGCATTGTGTACATGAATTGTGACATCTTTTCTTCAGTACATTTTGGTCTCTGGATGGACATAAAAGAATTACTTCCATACATAATCTAGTTGGGAAAAAAAAACGAAATGTGATTTTTAGTGTCATATACTAGTGTTTCATATGTCTCTTGTTTTCTATGTGATTGAGTAGATTATTTAAATGACAGAATATTGATGTTTCTCATGTTGTAACATCTGGGGTGTTCTGTCATTAGTCTCCCATTGGTGTTTTCAATGCGAAAATCAAGGCAGAAATTAAAGAACCTCAATGTTGTAGGTCAATTCTATTTTTAAAATTATGTGTGATGGATGCATTAGCTCATTTTTATCCTTTTATTACATGTAAGATGTTTTTCTGTCCATATCAAATATTTAATAGTAGAAATTATTCTAACAATAAGTTGGGGAGAAAAACTTCCCCATAATACTGAAAAATTATTATGCATTTTTTAAAAATTGTTGGATGTGTCTACATAGATAGCATTTTAAATTAAAGCCAGTTTAATCAACATTTTTACCATATAAAAATATTAACTTCATAAACAGTAACTGAATAGAACACTTATATGAAGAATAAGTGAAGAACAAGTATAAAGTAGCTATTAGTTTACATCTTGGGTTGGTAAGCGTTATTATTTAACTTGTTTCTAATTTGAGCCATGGTTATCTTTTCTTTTTTTTTTTTAAAGATTTATTCATTTTATTACAGCCAGATATACACAGAGGAGGAGAGACAGAGAGGAAGATCTTCCGTCCAATGATTCACTCCCCAAGTGAGCCGCAATGGGCCGATGCACACCGATCCGAAGCTGGGAACTTGGAACATCTTCCGGGTCTCCCACGCGGGTGCAGGGTCCCAATGCATTGGGCCATCCTCAACTGCTTTCCCAGGCCACAAGCAGGGAGCTGGATGGGAAGTGGAGCTGCCGGGATTAGAACCGGTGCCCATATGGGATCCCAGGGCGTTCAAGGCAAGGACTTTAGCCGCTAGGCCACGCCGCTGGGCCCGGTTATCTTTTCTGAGCTCACGTATCTCAGTTTCACCATTTTCTCTGAACAATGTTTGACTGTAGCTTGCATGGTCTAAAACATGCCTCTCTCTCTTCCTTCTGAAGAGTCGGAGTGGGTCATCAGTGCTCCACTGTGGCCTTGTGAGAGACTGGACGTGCTTCAGCGACATAACCTGCTCTGTACAATTGCCCATGAATTCTTAGCCAAGAGCCTTTACAGGCAGACATTTGAAATTTTGCAGAACCTACCAGGTTTTCAGAATGCTCAAGGTATGTTTTTTTCTAAAACGTAACTTAAAGATTATCATCTTCCCATCTGGCGTTTAGCGCTTAATAGGAAACAAATCACTACCTGTTTTCATATTCCTTTTTTTTTTTTTAATTAACTGGTCTTCTATAAAGTGTCTTAGAGCTCTGAGATATGCTGTGGTTTCACAAAATCACAAAAGGTCTTTGGATTGTCAGCTGGCAGTTCCTAGCACAGACGTTTCTGTTGTTCTGCTTTCTCTGACCCTGTCAGATATCAACAAGCAGTGTGTCCATGTGTGTGCACAAACTTCATTGGGGAGCAGTAATGAATGGTGCTTTGTCTCTTATCACATCATAAATGCAAAATTTAGTTTTCATTGCCTTGGAACATAGGTAAAAATGGAAAAAGTTCAAGACTGCCAGAATGGACAGTGGTAGTTAGCACTCTTGACTAAAAGGCTGAAGTCATGGGTGAACAGAAAAGGAAGTTCATGAGCAGAAGCATTAGGGCCGGGAGATAGTGGGTTCCAACAACAATGCCATTGTGAAGTTGGCGTCTTTCCTCAATATTTCCATCATTTACTGTAGAAATCCTCTAGCTAGGCTATGCTGAGATCCTGTATTATAATTAGCATTCTTATCTGTTTCTTCTAGATGGTGAGCTCTTAAAGTGATTTTCTTTTTCTTGCCTTTTCTTCCCCGGCACAATAGCTGCTGTCTAGCAGGCCTGTAATACACGGTTAGGTTGACAGTGAAATGAAGGGATAACATCGGACAAGTAGTCGGACCGGATTATTGGCAGTCTTTAATGACAGACACGGAAGTGTCTCCTCTCCGGTTGGGTGAATAGTTTATGGGCTCAGAAGTGATCAAAGGAAGCTGGTGTTTTAGGGAAGTTTCTCTGGGCATGTTAATAAACAAAGTAAAGCAGTGCATCTCTTTAAGAATGGAACCCCTAATAGAACCATAGTCAAGGTTCTATGTCCAACTGAATGAATACAGGGAATTAGAGTCGTGAGTCCCAAAGGTGACTCAGCAAGAATGACAGAAGAAACCTTCTTTAAAATTTAGAAGTACATATTAGGAGATTATTTTTTTCCTGGGAGATAGACAGCTGAGGTCCAAGCTGTGTGTCGTGACTGCAGACAGAATCATGAAGGAATTTATGACGTGGCAGATACACAGTCACGTGGGACTGTTGGGTGAAGTCGTGCTGTGCAGCCTCTGAGGTTTTGTCAGACTTTTCACGTTCTCCATTATGAGGGATCTGAACAGCTTGGCTTCTGATAAGTGCCTTTTTGTGTGTATACAAGAACACGTAAAATGACTGCATTTTAATAACTGTGGTCTCTGTAGTGTAAGACAGGGCCTGGGAGAAAAGAAAGCAGGGAGGAATAGAGGTCTGAGAGCCTAAAATGGATCCATTTAATTGTGCTTTTTTTTTTTCCATGTTAGAAACTGTGGAGGTTTCCCAGTACAGCCGTCTTTTTAACGAACTTCTAGAATCCTGTATAGAAAGCAATAGTCTTGGCATGTCGTCCTCTGTAGCCGAATTCATGATTTCCAAGAGCATCCCTGTTGATTTTTCCTTTCTTCGAAGGTTGATTACTTCTTTAGGAAGAAGTTGTTTATGGCTCAAAGCCAGAGCCCACTACAAAAGTAAGTTAAATTTACAATTTGTTTATTTGATGTTTGTTTTAACCTAGGATCCATAAGGCTAGATATTTAAATCTGTGCAAAGAGTAGCTGATGCATACTTGAAGGCAGCCGTCCGAGCTGATCTGTGCTGTCTCTCAAAACCTGTTGTTTTTCTCCCGTTTCCAGTTAATTTATTTCTTTGTATTTTTAGCATATCCACTAGAGGGCGAGCAAAGCAAACAAGTGATTGTTTGAATCAGAGCTGTGTCTTATTTGATAGATGTTTGAGTTACTCCCACTTTTTGACTATTTCAGAATGCTGCTTTGAACAGAGATAATGAAAGTCAGATTAAAATGAGGCAAAACCATATGGTTAACGCAGATGCCTGGCACATTATGCCTTCAAAGCTTTAGCCATCAGCATTCATAAGTCCTCTTGAAGAAACTTGTCTTACAACATGACAAATTTTGTATTGGTTTCGATGAGATATTATGGTATAATGCTGTCTATGCTATGATCTGGGTGTCCTAGAGTAGTTTTGAAGGGATTTTCCTATTTATTACTACCAATGGAACCTAAACACAGCTTAAAAGTTAAATCTTTTCTCTTGAAAAGTAAAGCTTTGGGATCCCGGGGCATTCAAGGCGAGGACTTTAGCCACTAGGCCACGCCGCCAGGCCCCAAAGCTCCGGCCCTTGTGGTCGCCTGGGGAATGAATCAACAGATGGGAGATCTTCTTCTCTGTCTCTGCTCCTCTTTGTATATCTGACTTTCTAATAAAAATTTTTAAAATCTTTTAAAAATGCTTTTTAAAAAAGTGAAACCATCAGGCTATAAATGATATCATTTCTACATTTTGAATTTTTAATTCAAAAAGAGTAATCATGATAAGCAAACAGACTTGTTACTAGGCCCATTGAAATAAAACCCAGATGGCTATTCTGGTGTTCTGATTATTCTGAAATTAAAGTATATTCATTATAACTTGAAATAAATGAGTAATGTCTAAGAGAAGACTCAGAAGTCATTTTTTCTGAATATTTTTATATTTTCATTCACATTTAATATACCCAAAGCATTTTACAAACAGTAACATACAGGAGAAGCTCACTGGCATTTGTGTAATTAATAGGCTGCTTATATGAAAAATTCTTCTGTAACATAAATACAAGTACTTATCGTCTGAGGTTGTCTGGAAGTGTAGGTCTCTGCCTGATGGGATCTTAGTAAAGCCTCGCCTGTTTCGATTTCAGGTGCTCTGTCATTGGGTTGCTACCCACCACTGGAGGGGAATTTATACCGAAAACTTCTTCTGATTCCTTCTTACTTGTCTGAGATTGAAATGCTTTTATCTATTGAAATCTTCCTGGTTTCTAATGCTAGCAGTATTCAGAGTCCTGGGACTTCTACACAGATACTACAGATCGTTCTGAAAAGGTTTGTTAACAGAAGTCTGACTGCATTCTGAATGCCTGGCATGGCTTCCCTGAGATCTATTTATGTGCTCATTTATTTCTGAAAATTCTTGTATTTATGTGTTGTAAACTTTGGTGGTGTTTAAAAATTGGACCTGTTTGAGACTTAAAACCAAACAATTTCCTAACATTAAATAAACATTTAAGGGACTTCAAAAGATAGTATTAATTCAGAGAAGGATTTTCTTTAGGTGCCAACCTTTACTGTGTTTAGAGATTACCTAAAAGATCTTTATGTTTTGTCAATCCAGAAGATTTAAGGAGGAACAGGTCTATAGGAGAAATACATGATAGTTTATTTCAGTCGAAAATATTGTTGAAAGTAAAGTCATCAGCATAGTTTGTATGTTTTAAACTGTTATAAATGCATAAGAGTCCCAGAATTGAAACTTCCTGCCACTCCAGTTTTGTTGTTAGCTGTGTCCAGGAATCTCGAAATATGAAGATTTTATGGACTTCCTGTTTAGGAACTTCTTCACAAGAATTTTGCCCTTATTTTAAAAACCAGATCCTCAAGTTAAATTAGTTGAAAATTAAATTAGTTATCTATTACCATGGGTCAGACATATCAGAGCAGTTTAGTTGGTTGTAGCCAAGCGGCCTCCTTGGGTCTTTCCCAGAGCTGCGGTGAGGGTGTTCGGCAGTGCAGTCACCCCTGGCATAGCTGGCCTAGCAGGGTCTCTCTCCTGGGTGACTCCCTCCAAAGCCTGTTGGCAGGAAGCCTGAGTACACCCCATGGGCCTCTCCCAGAGGTCACTTGAATGGCTTCTCAGCATGACTGCTAACTTTTCTCAGAATGAAAGCTCCCAGAGAATGGTAAGGAAGAAGCCACTGTGACCAACATCAAGCAAAAACAGGAAGGTGGTACCCTACTGACAGTCTGCATGTTAGCCTACCACTGTTTCCTGGGTGGTTGCCTGAGACACCTGAGTACTTCTTTACTGAGGTACAGTGAATAGCATTATTCTCTGTGCCCTTCATTCTGATTCCTAAGCCCCACCAAGGGGCCCACATGGATACTTACAAATGCAGTAGGTCATAAGGAAACAGACCCAAGCTTAGGGAACCCAGAACTTTTAGGGTGGGTAATTACAATATCTGCCCCATGACCCACAGGAACATCTGTGTCCATGCACTAGGACTGGATGCAAGCGTTCCCTTTGCTTCTCAAAGAAGGCCTCTCGTCTGCAAGATTATTTATGATGTAAACGACCTTGAACAAAGAGTAATGTCTCCCAAAACTCGGACCCACAGAAAACTCATTCAACAGCCTGATAGCCAGAGTTGTACACTGTTAATTTCTGTTGGTCATAGAGGAGTCTGTTAATCCAGTTCATGCATAAGGGGAGCAGATGGAAAGTGATTCCGTTCTCCCTTTCTAAAAACTCCACTCACATAAGCCTCTTTTCTGCGAGCAGCTTGTTTCTAAAGGCTTCCTCAAACACCCTTAGCCCTGCAGTAGCTTGAGGCCTCTGGGCTCCCTGTCATCCTCATGAGGGATTGGTTTTCCTTAGCTGTCTTTCCCCAAGCATACAGTCTCTGTGTTCATTATTGAATTGGGGGGCATTTGAGGCCTTCACACCTAATGTGAGACACCCAAGATGTTGGTTTTAGACTAAGCCAGTGTGTTTCATCTCTTACTTTAGTCAACACTGCCTTGTTACAGTAACCTGAGGGAATTTTATGCAGCTTGGACTTTCAAACACATAGTGGGTGTTTGCTCAGTCTACCAGATTTCATGGCACCTTTTCTAAGCTGCAATGTACCCGAAGGCCCCTGGCAAGTCATTCCTCTGTGACCCCCAGTTCCTGTGTCAGGTCTGTGCTTCTGTTGTATAAAGTCACACTTCACAGTTAATGTGCATGGGCTCATATTAAGAAAGCACTGCACTGCTGAGCCATATTAATAGTAGGTACAAAAAGCAGTGACTACAGGGAAAGTGATGCCTAATTTAACTGCCAAGTTTTTATTTTAAATGCTTTCCCCACCCTGCCGCAGAGGGAGAGCTGCTATAAGGAATGAAAATTTTTTTCTCTTCAATTAGCACATTCCTATAACTGTACCTAGTAGCTGGGCTGGGCCAGGGCTGAAATCTGAAACCATGAACAGAATTCAGATCTCCTGTGTGGGTGACAGGGACCCAATTACTTGAGACATGATCCCTCCTCCCAGGGTCTGTCAGGAGCCAGAGCTGGGAATGAAACCCCAGTACTCCGCTGTGGGAAATGGGCACCCCATTAGATTAAATACCCACACCTAAGGTACAAATTTTATGCAAATAAATGTAATTTGTAGCATATAGAACTTGTAGGAACATTCTTAGAAAAAATAAATTCTAGCACATAGTTCAGTATCTCAAGTCAGGACTAAAAAATTGGAAGTTGAATAAGGCATATAGCAGCACAAGTTCTGTTACCACAGGTTACCTACATGCCTTCTGCTTATAACTAAAAATAGCCAAGATCAAAATAAAAGGAATGTCACGACTGATCCACAACTAGATTGCAGTCAGCATTCTTTATGTAGTATAATGAATAAAGTTTTAACTTTGAAAATACAAAAAAAAGATACAATTATCTGTTTTAGCATTTTCTAAGTGGTTTGCTACTTATTAGATGATGAATTCAACTTAGAGTGAAACAGTGTTATTAAGATTGAGGGCACATTAGAGCATATTTTCCATCAGGGAAGGTGCCATTTTCTGTAGGAAGGTGTACCTTGTGTGGGGACAAAGTGCCTGTCTTATGGTGAGTTAGAGTCCAGAGAGTTTGCGGCTGCCTTGAAAACACTGTGGTAAAAGGACTTATTGGAGCTTGCGTGCTTGGAGCTAGCAGCCTCCCTTCAGCATTGCCGATTCAAGAGAGGTGTTCATTTTACAGATGTGAAGAAAGCAAGGCCCGGGGCAAGGACGACTACCAGGCTGCGGTGGAAAGGCTCATCATGGCTGCTCGCATCTCGGACCCAAAGCTTTTCATGAAGCACATGACGGTCAATGTGAACAAGGAACAGGTCTATAGCTTGGAACACTGCTCCGCCCTCAAGTGGCTGAAGGAGAACATGAAGTGGGCTGGGAAAGTTTGGCTTTTCACTAATCATTAGGCTTTTATTTTCTAAGTTCAAGTAGTCATTGTTTAAATTTAAAAAAGACAATAAAAAGTTTTCACTATTCTTTTGCTCTAAATTATCCCTTTAAGTGAGTAATTTTCAAACCCTGACAGTTATGGCCATTATGTGTACTCTGCAATACTTTTATCTCCTCTGAAAAATGACTTCTTAGATTTTTTACTTTTTTAATGTAAGAGGGACCTAAGTATGATAAATATTCTGAAATACGAACTGAAAATCACAAACTGAATACTGTGGGGCATTTAATAAGAAAACTATCCAGATAGGTACCGGGGATTTTAGAAAGCTTTTATGGCCATCTAACAATGTGTACTTGGCCCACTATTTAGACAATATTCTACATCCAAATTCAAATAACACTGAAAACAACACTAAAATTCTAGTGTATCTTACGAATTAACCAGAATAGTTTCAATTAGCTTCTCAACTGTCTGTCTTAAGTTGTCTTAGAATACTGATTTTTTTTGAAATGCTTGTCTTAGGTTTGTTACATTAGCTATGACTAAAAAAACAAACTTCTCAATACAGAATTTTTGTATGATGTGTTCATAAAAACGAAGATTGTTCCTTGCAGGCCACTGTGTTAAACTTTCCTGAAATCATCGACAGAAAGTGCAGTGCCATTTTCCAAGCAATCCTCTTGATATTTAAACTAGAATTTAAAATCATTTAGGAGAAACAGTGTGGGTAGAAGTAATAAGTAAATTAAGTAGGACAACTCAGTCTGCTGCTCTGAGACCAGGACTGCCTGATCCGGCGGCCAAAGGCTCAGCTGTCCTGGGGGGATGCGGCCTCCACGCCCGGCGACTGACTCGCCGTTGTTCTGGGGGTAACGGGAACCCCAAGAAACGGAATAGAAAAGCTTGAGGAGCAGGAACGCAGCAAGGATGGGTGGAGACGCCAGCGCCAAAGCAGCACCGAGTCGGGGATTCAGGAACGGTCGCTGTGAGGGCAGCCACAGCTCCCGCGTCGTCGGCCCGAGGCGACAGCTCCGCGGACGCGGGTCCCCGAGGCGGGGCCGAGGACCGTTAGGGACGCCGGCGCGTGCGCGCGTCCGCCGGGCTGTGGCGCGTGTCAGGGCGGCGTCCGCCGTTCCCGGCCCTCCCGGCGACGCTCGGGCGTCCAACGGACGCTGGTAAGAAGGCAGAGAGGCACGTGACGAGAGGACGAGGGTTCGGGCTCCAGGACGCCAACGTCGCGCCGCCCCGGCCGGCCGTTAGGCGGCGCCTCGGGCTGCGCGCAGGCGCCGTGGGAGCAGGCCCGCCGCGCTCCCCGCGGGGCGCCCCTGGGGCGGGTTGGGGTGGGACCCCGGCCGGTGCTGCGCGGGACGCGGGGCCGCGTCCTCCCTGCCGGTGCGGGGTGGGCCCCTTGCGGCCCTTGGCAGCGGAGCTCTCGGCCAGCACCCAGGGGACACAGGGACTGGAGGGGCGCTGGGGCCCCGGAGCCCGGCGTGCCGGCTGTGAATGGAGCCCCGGCCAGAGGCGCCGTTATCCACGGCTGTAGCCCCTTTTTAACTCGCCTCAGTAGGCGGAGGTCACAATTCTTGTGGCCTAGGTTTTACCATGTTAAGCACAGGCATCCACAGGGCATAAACAATTGGACAGTTGGTGACGTTTACTCAGAGGGTGGAAAGCAAATTAACCCACGCGTACCACAAAAAAGGGGGGGCACCGGGGGAAGGAGAGAGACTTAGAGTCCTAAGGAAAAAGAAATTGCTACCTTTTTCTGAGTCTGACCTTAGGCTAGAAGGGGCAGTGGGGAGGCAATGACAAAAACCCAACCGACCAAGCTGTGCCCAAAGCGGCCAAAGGCCAAAAGGCCCAAAAACCCCAAAGGGGCAAACAGATGCTCAGGCTCCTTGCGGGGGCTTTTATAGGTAGGGCTTGAGGGGCGCGACCAATCACAGTGCAGCCCCAGGTAATGGTTGGGTAGGCGCAGGCGGGGCACGTGTGGCTTCCAGGCTGCTGACCCTAAATGCCTGCCCAGACCGTATCACCACGAAGACTTTGGTTTTCTCATTAAAGCCTGATCTACGGGAAGTTGTGATTTAAATCTCAGAAAAAGATAGCCCTTATTTCCTGCTTTTGCTCTCTTTTGTCCTTTTCCCTACGCTAGAAAGTAATCAACTAAAAAACGATTAAAAAAAAAAAAGTGCCTGCGTTTTTAGCCCTCCTTTCTGGATGAACCTTTCCCTAAAATCCTGTGAGACGGCCACCAAAGGAAGTCTCATGAGTGTAGCCTGTTAAATAAGTTAGTTTTGAATAAGAACGCCACGAGGCTACAGCGCACTCCTGGGCATGCGTGGTACCAGCTGTCAGTCACAGCTTCTGTGTGGATCTTAAGTTACTGGGGCAAAACACAGCTGCTTGTCCTCTAGAGACCCTTCCATTGTTTAGTTTTTGTATCAGTGTCTTCAGCAAACGAAATTCAAGTTTTGAAACTGCACAGATTTAAATGCCTCGCTCAGCATAGGATTTAGGTTAAAATTAGAAATCTTCATTTTGCAAGACGGAAGCTAGAAGGCAGTGCAGTAAGTGGGATAAAGTGGCCGTTTGTGACGTGGCCCTGATTATCTTCATTTTTCCTCCAGATATTTTACCCCCACAGAGAAAAGGCTGCAGAGCAGTACACAGATGACAGGAGGGTTTATTTAACAGAATAGGCATATATTCACTCCTAAGAATGGGCCATCCCACTCAGAAGCACGCATCCTGAGTGGCCAGAGGCTGCCTGTGGTGGAGACAGAGCAGAGCCTCCACACATGCTCGGTGACCGAGTGATCACTCCCCTGCTCTGAGCCTCTCTGAGGAGGTGGGAGTGGTACCTTTATCGCAGGAACTTCAGAGGGATCTTGACATCGTCCTGGCCCCTGAGCACCGGTTCATCCTCAGAAGATGGGTGCAGGTGGGTGTAAGGAGCAGACAGTTAATGACAGAGGGTCACCTAGCAGGGCTGTGAGAACTCACACTCTTCTCAAGTAACTGCCCAAGAGACTGCCCAACTTTCAGTGATGTGTGAAAGAATTGTGTCCTGCTCCAACTTCATCCCCCTTCCTGAGCATCCTTCCCACCCACCCTCCCCCATGCTGCCTGTAGCATCTGGGAGTTTCCCATCGTGTCCCATATATGTCTGTATCATTGCATTTCTGCCATTGATTTATAATCATCCTCTGTGTCTCTTTTCTTCACCTCTCCTTGCCTCCCTTCCAGACTTACGTCTCTTGAGTTCTGGAGTGAATGTTTGTCTATTCTGGCACATTCGACAGGACCTGGCACCTGATGAGAGGCCTCAATCCTCAAAGGCCTCCTGATGAGAAGGTGAAAGTCTCCCTGAGCCAAGAAGCCAGGGCAGCCGGTGTGGTGAGAGCAGTCCGTTAGGCCAGTGGAGTGCAGACAGGAGCCATTTGTGTAGAAATTTGAAGAAGCCTGCAGCTGCCGTGGGCCCCCAGGCCTTGGAAGCTGGTGTCCCCGGCACGGGAACCCAGCACCCAACTGAGATCTCAGGCTGATTGTGACATGAGGTACTGGGACGCTTGTCCTGTAAGAGGGAGCACATCCCTGCTGAGCTCATACTCCTTGTAGCTGCTATAGTTCCCAAAGTAAACAGTGACATTATGTTCTAAGCCAGGATCCTTAAAAAAAAAATTATTTTTATTGGAAAGGCAGATAAACAGGAGACAGAAAGATCTTCTGTCTGCTGGTTCATGCCCCCAAATGGCCACAAAGGGTGGAGCTGAGCCAATCTGAGGTCAGAAGCCAGGAGCCTCTTCTGGGTCTCCCACACAGGTATAGGGCCTTGCCATCCACCACTGCTTTCCCACAGTATAAGCAGGGAGGAACAGTCATGCCACAAATTGGTCCCCACTTGCAGGTGGAGGTTGGCCAATTGAGCCATCACCCTGACCCCTGAGTTTTTTCCACCATAAAATTTATTAGAATTTTGTAGCCAGAGAGCCAAAATAATTAGAATATTCTGAATTATGTCACTATCAGAACACCTTTGTGACTGATTTTTCTTTAAATATGTGGTACAGAATTTTTGGAGAACATGTGATAAAAGCCAGATAGCAATACATAGTACCTGTTATTGTCTCGTATCACACCTGGTGCTCCTTACTGCAAGTGAAACTGTAATTTTGGGGTCCAACATGATGGCTCAATTGGCTAGTCCTCTACCTACTAGTGCTAGCATCCCATATGGACGCTGGTTCATATCCTGCTGTTCAACTGCCCATCCACCTCCCTGCTTATGATCTGGGAAAGGAGTGGAAGATGGCCCAAAGCCTTGGGGCCAAAGCCTTGGGACTCTACACCTGAAGAAGCTCCTGGCTCGTGGCTTCAGACTGGCTCAGTGCTGGCCATTTTGGCCATTTGGGGAGTAAACCAGCAGACTGAAAATCTTTCTCTCTGTATTTTCTCCTCTCTGTAGATTTGCCTTTCCAATAAAACTTTTTTTTAAAAGTGTTATTTTCCTTTTTTAAAAGAATAAATAATTATTTATTTTTATTGGAAAGGCAGATTTACAGAGAGAAGAAAAGTCAGAAAGCTCTTCTATTGATTCATTCCCCAAATGTTCACAATGGCCAGAGCCAAGCTGATCTGAAGCCAGGAGCCAAGAACCTCTTCTTGGTTTCCCATGTGGGTTCAGGGTCCCAAGATTTCGGGCCATCCTCCACTGCTTTCTCAAGCCAGAAACAGGGAGCTAGATGGGAAGTGGAGCAGACAGGACATAAATTGGCGCCCATATGGGATCCCAGCACATGCAAGGTGAGCACTTAGCCACTAGGCCATTGCACTAGGCCGTAATTTTCCTTTTAATAAAAAAGTTTACTAACATATTCAGTAATGTCACTGAGTAAATTGTACTATCTAACAGTGTAGCATTATGTTGGCTCCAAGTATTTTCCCAGGTTTTGAGTATTTAAGATTCAAAATTAGGTCCTTGCATGGTAGCCTAGTGGCTAAAGTCCTCGCCGTGCATGCGCCAGGAACCCATTGGGTGCCAGTTCAGGCTGCTTGACTTCTCTTCCAGCTGCCTCCCTGCTTGTGGCTGGGAAGACAGTTGAGGATGAGCCGAAGCCTTGGAACCCTGTGCCTGAGTGGGAGACCCAGAAGAAGCTCCTGGCCCCTGACTTCAGATTGGCTCAGCTCTGACTGTTAAAGCCACCTGGGAAGTGAGCCAGTTGACAGATCTTTGTCTCTCCTTCTCTCTATAATATCTGACTTTCCAATAAAAATAAATAAATCATTAGAAAAAATATTCAAGATTAGTGCAGTGTGTGAAGTGCAGACATTTCTGCTATGTTACCACACCTGCATGCTGGGAGATCGTGACTTTCTACATAATAACACACTGAAGTCACAAGATCTGGGGGCGTTGGAACACGTGTCACTCAAAACCTGTGAAACTTTGTAAGTTCCCTAACAAAAACCACAGCGCCAATAAACTTGCTAGTACAGTTAGATTCTGCATCTGGGAGTAACCTTATCATTCTGAGGCCAATCAGATGGATTTGTAAGTCTCTCCCTTTTTGGTCTGCACTAGCAGCTTCCCCACTTGTTCAGTTTCATGGAAAATGTAGCAGTGTTTGAAGCCACAGAATATCTGCTTGTCAAGTTAGAAACTACGGGGAGATTTTCCAGTTTTTCCTTCTAACACCTGTGTGATTATACATAGAAAGGGCACTTCTGATCAGAAATCCATAAAACATCTTTCCCCTACCAATGGCACATAAGGTAATTCATGTTGAAGAAATGTTTAACAGCTGGAGCTGAGCCAGGGCTCCAGCGAGGAGCCAGGCATTCAGTCCAGGTCCCCCATATGGACAGCGAGGAACCCAGTTACTTGATTTGTGACATTTATGTGTGATTGAATAGATGAGGAAACAACCTCAGGAAGTCAATATGGCTTGACCTTGCTTAGACCGTTAGTACAGAAATCAAGATTTGAATACAGACCCCAGATTTCCCAGGCTCCTTTCTCAACCACTGTGCAAGCTGCGTACTCTGAAGGACCAGGTTAAAGTGGATTTGTTGTTACAGTTGTTGCTGTTGGCTTTGTATCAGCGCATTCCAGTGTAAATACCGTGAGAGCCTCAGGTATCACTTTAAATTTTATAGTAGTAAATTGCGAAAAGTTTAGGTTGTATTTTACTTTTAGAAAGAAAATCAGTTAACATATTACACATTCTTTCTTTGTGTTGCATCCTTCAACTCCAATGAGGACTTGATAACACCTGTCCATTTAGACAGGCCTTATTTCACATGCTCAGGGACCACATGTAGCTAGTGCCCTTGTAGGCAGCACAAGCCTAGATTCTCTTACTCTACTGAAACATGGCCCTTTTTGGGAATAGCCTACAGGGGCACACACACACACACACACACACACACACACACACACATCCAGTTGTCACCCCACTGTGTGCAGTACGTGACAAGGCTATGAGTTTCTAGCCGCCAGAGGGAAAATGCCATGATTTGAACACAATTAGGTTCCCCAAAGCAGGTAGGACTTTAAAACCCAAATTACTGAGTTAATCTTACTAGGAAGGTTAACAACGACAACAAAATCAAGTTGTGGTGTTTGGGAGATGTGCCTGCCGGTCCTTATCACTAGGGAAAGACAAGTCTAAGAGAGGACTGAATTTAAAAACTTGAGTCAGGGGCAGGGGTTGTGGCACAGCACGTTCAGCCACCGCTGGGATGTCCAGCTCTTCTACCGGAATGCCTGCTTCCAATTCTGGCTGCTGTGCTGCTGATCCAGCTTCCTGTCACGCTTGCTGCCCCAGATCCTTGGGCCCCTCCTTGCTACCCTGCCCCAGGGGAGGCTGGACTGCATGCCAGACTCCTGGCTGCAACCCTCTCCAGGCCCCACCATTGAACCAGATGTCTTAACAGTCCAACTGTAGCCCCTTGCCGTTCCAGCTTTCCGTTTATACTTACCACTTCCCTTTTCCTTCATTTAATTTTCAGGACTTTTTTCTTAGCCTAGATTCTTTAACAAAGTATGCAGTGCATATTATGTATATGTGTGTATGTGTATATATTTTCATTTATATATAGCTATATGTGTATAGTTGTATTTAGAATCAATGGTATTTGGACCAACACAGTGGCATAGCACACTAAACCTCCATCTGCAGTGCCAGCATCCCTGATGGGCACAGATTCCAGTGCCAGCTGCTCTGCCTCCAATCCAGCCCCATGCTTATGGCCTGGGAAAGCAGCAGAGGATGGTTTAAGTGCTTGAGACCCTGCACCCAAGTGGGAGATCTAAAGGAGGCTCCTGGCTCCTAACTTTGGATCTGCTCAGCTACAGCTGTTGTGACCATTTGGGGAGTGAACCAGTTAATGGAGGATCTCTCTTTCTCTCTCTCTCTCTCTCTCTCTCTCTCTCTCTCTCTCTCTGTAACTCAAGTAAAATATTTAAATATTTATACATAATAAATGGTTTATAATAAATGTTTAAGCAAATTTATATAATAGTTTTGAATCCAGGGAAGGTCTAATAAAAGAACCACATTGGAAAACACTTCATACTCTTGAATGGTTGTAATTTAAAAAAATCAGGGCTGGCATAATGGTGTATCAGGCTAATCCTCCACCTCCAAGCATCAGCATCCCATAAGGGCACCAGTTTGTGTACCCGCTGTTCTAATTCTGGTCCATCTTCCTGCTTATGGTGTGGGACACCAAGAGGGTGGCTCAAGTCCTTGGACCCTGAACCTACATGGGAGACCCAGAAGAAGCTCCTAGTTCCTGGCTTCAGATCAGCTCAGCTTTAGCCTTTACGGCCACTTGGGGAGTGAAGCAGTGGATGGAAGATCCCTGTCTCTCCTTCTCTCAGTAAATCTGCCTTTCAAGCAAAAATAGAGCTCTAAACCACAGACACGAACAGGAGCTAGTGAAGATGTAGGGAAATTGGAACCATCCTCCACTGCTAATGAGAATTTTCAAAAATGCGGCTACTTAGGGAAATAGTTTGGTAACTAACGATATCAACTGTATAGTTGCCATGTGACTTGGAAGCTCCACTCCCGTGTGTACCCGAGAGATGTGAACAGGTGACTACAGCAACACTTGTTCATAGAAGAATTATTCCTAATAGCCAAAAAGCAGAAATAATTCCATTGTCTGTCAGCACATGGGTGTACAGACACAATACCGTGTACTCGAACAATAGACTAATATTGGACGTGAAAATCAAGAAGGTACTGATACATGCTACAACATGGCTCAACCTGGAAAACGTATCACATGTAGGAAGCTAGTCACATTTCACCTAAAATTAGTGTTTAATTTTGAAATTAGATGTAACTAAAATAATTTTTAATTCAGACATTCTAATGTGATTCAGAAGTCTGCTCCTCCAAGAAGCCTTTCTAGGTCGTCAGCCCCCTCGTTTCAGCTTGGGAGCCTCCCGAATGTTGGGAGCGTCCTTGGGTGACAGCCTGTGAGCTGTGTGAGGACACTGTGTGAGGCTCAGGAAACGTGCAGGTGCCTGAATCATGAAATGTTCCAACACCAACCCAGACACATGGGGGTCAAGTTCACCAAAGTGAGACTCCCTACTCCCTGCTTCCTGATGCAAGGCTTGCTGGGGTCTCTTCCCAAGACCTGAGTGACCTTGATCTCCTGTGCCATGCCGCATGAATATCATGGAAGCCTGGTGCACTCAGACGGGCACCAGATTTCCACAAAAACACTAGAGGCACCAGGGCTGCGGCAGGAGGAGGCCAGGTCTGGGCTTCCACTCCCACCTGTCGCATCCCCCACCTCCCTCCACATGGAGATGCTCGGCCCAGACTGTAACACACCCTGGGCCCCTGCACCCAGAACACTGCCTTCCCCCCGCCCTGCTCCTTGTCAGCTATCCACAGCCCACCCATGTCTGACGTTTGTCCCTGGCCTTGCCCGTCCACTGTGTGGTCCCCATCCTGACCCCTCAGCCCGCTGAGGAGGGCAGGCATTCTCCTTGGGGAGGTGTCATGTGCCTTGGGGACAGTTTCAGAGGCCAGCATCCCGAAGCCTCAGGGGGACTTTAGAGAAGTCCTTCATCTCCTGGAAATGATGTGATGGTGGCTGCTTCCCAGCAGCAGGTGGGCAAGGTACAACAGGTGGTGAGCCTGATCACTGTGAGGCGACCTGGAGTGATGGCCCCAGGGTGGCTGTGCTGCAGCTGCCTGTGTGCAGGGAACATGAAAGGGGAGCAGGCAAGTGTTAGGACAGCGGCAGAGGACATGTGGGGGCTCATTGCCCAGCTGTGCTGCTTCCCAGCCTATGGGTCTCCGAGCTTACCCACACCAGCTCTTGTCTGTTGCCCATGCATCCTCAGGAAAGGATGGGGGAGGCAGCACTCTGGGGGTCTCAGAGCCCCTCGCTCAGGGCTGCCTGCCAGCTCCTGGGACTCGCCTGGAGCACAGCAGCTGTGTTGACTAGTCAGCTGCCAGCAGGTGACAGAAGTGACAGCCCAGGACAGCCTCACCCCCTCCATGGCCCACTGCCATGTCCTGGCTGCTCAGTGGGCATTCATCTGCCCTCTGCCCTGGCTCACCACTCCTAATCCCCCTGAGACACTGCCCATGTGGCCTTGGGTCCATGCAGAGTGCTGCCTGCCTTTTGGAGGCATGCTGTGAAGGTAGAGTGTGTGGCCAAAGGCTGAGAGGGGGAATAGAGAGGAAGCTGACCCAAGATCTGGAATCCTAAGCTGGTTCTCACTGGGGTAGGATCAAGTGGGAGAGAGGCGGTGCTTGGGGAGCCCTGATGAGGCCCCTGGGGCAGAGACATCTTCAAGGGACAGGACATGGGCGATGAAGGGGGGAGCTGGTGACCCAGGTGAGGGGGCGGTAAGAGAGGCAGGAGGACTCCAAGAACACTTGTGAACTGTTACACTGGGGGACACAGCAGGTGAGAGCCAGAGCCGAAAGCAGCAATGGGAAGCAGGGTAAGATGCCGGAACACAGGATCAGGGTCTCCACCACAGTCCCATGGGCTCCTATCACACATGCCTCCAGCTACCTAGACTCCTCCTCTGCAGTGGCCAGTACTGTGCCTACAGGAGCCCCAGGATGGCCCAGTATGTGTGGCAAACAAGATGGCTCAGGTGCGCAGAGAGAAGGGCGAGTGAAGGTTGAGGAGGTCTGCAGAGAACAGTGAGGGATGTCCCAAAAGCTGGAGGAGGGACTGGGTCTTACCATGGAGGCAATGGGGCCAGGCATTGCTGAAAACACAACCACACTGGGGGACCAACATTGGGCACAGAGGGATGTGACAAGCCTGGCACCTGGTGTCCCACCTGCTCTGGCTTCCCCCAGCCCTGCTCTCAGGCCAAGGGGCAATCCTACCCAACTGGGCATCCCTGGCCGTGACTATTGACTATTACATCATAGCACATAAAAGGCCTTGCGCACAGCAGGGCCAGGCTATGCAGAAGGGCCAGGGACCTTCCTGGGTGCTCCTTGGGCTCCCAGGGGAAGACTTGAGAGGCTTCCCATCCACACAGTCACTGCTCTCATGGAAATGAGGGTAACTGGGACCCCAGAACCCTCCTTAGTCAAGGTCCCCTTCCCACCTGCCCTCCAGCCCCCTGGGCTGCTGTCTTTCATCAGTCCTCCTTCTGGCCCAGTGCTGAGCAACCCTCAGACACTCACCTGGACTGAGGTGCCAAAATGGGGTCACGGTGCACATCTATGACCCAACACCCATCTGCATCCCAGCTGTGCATACCTTAGGATTTTTATTCATGAGACTCTTGGGGGGGGGGGGGAAGGTAAGTAAAATGCAACAGAACTCAAGCAGCTCAACTCTGGAGCTGCTTGAGGCTACTCAGGGGCCTGTGGGGCTGGTAGGACACCACACACCTGCAGGAGGAAGTTCACGATCCTCCTGCAGAGCCCCTGGCGGCCTCGGCTCTTGGCAACAGTAGCAGCCAAGCTCCCAGCATCCTCCACGGGCTGCCTCTCTGGACTGCTCTCCTTCTCTGCCACTGCTGCCCAGGAGCAGCTCCCACCTTCTAACTGGTCCTCACTACTCCTGGTGCTGAGGGAGGCCGGGGCAGCTGGCCTGGCAGGTGCCCTGGGGGTGGGGCTCCTCCGCAGCATGCCAGGCCAGTGACCATCAGTTCTGGGGACCCCCTGCCAGCGGGCACTTGGCTCTGACTCCTGGCCCTCTTTGGGCAGCAGCAGTGGGGGCATAGGAAGGGCCCGCTCACGGGCACTGCCCCTGCAGTCCAAACAATCAGGGAAACACCGGGCAACGTGGCGTCTTTGAGGGAAGGGAGCAGCCAGAGACGAGCGCTTCCCCCTGGCTCGGCTCTTCTGCAGCACTGGAAGGTGGGTGCCAGCTCCACAGCTGGGGAGCAGGGAGTGTTCCCTACAGCCCAGAGGAAAGCCTAGGCCTGCCAGGTATTTTTGAACCTCTGGATCCTGGGGAGAACCAAAAGGTTCCACATTTGTTATTTCTCTTGGTTCCAGTCTGGCACTGTCCTGCCGCTGGGATTTCTCCCGGCACAGTCGAGGGGAGAGGCGGCTGACCCATGCCTGGGCACCCAGACCCACCAGACATTCACGTATTTCCTTTTCCTGGGGAGAACCCAGAGCAACTTCACTTGTTTCAGGTTCTTTCTGCCCCATGCTGAGCCACTGGTGGCCCATAAAGTCTGCCACCTTAGGCCTCTCCTTGGGGTCATAGGTCAGTAACCTCTCCACCAGGTGCTCAAGCTCTAGGCTCATATGGGATGGGACCTGGTAACAGCCAGACAGGATATTGTCTTCCAGCTGTGCCCAGTTCTTCCCAGCAAAGGGCAGGGTCCCAGTTGTCATGGCGTACAGGGCCACGCCCAGGCTCCACACGTCTGTCTTATAGCCGTCGAATTCCTCGTCTAGGAACTCTTCCGGGGCACAGTACTGGGGAGTACCGCAGAAGGACTCTAACTGCTGCCCCTCATGCAGCCTGCAACTCAGGCCAAAGTCCGTTAGCTTAATATTCAGCCCAGCATCCAATAGGAGATTCTCCAGTTTTAAATCTCGGTGCACAATGTGCTTGCTGTGGCAGTAGTGCACGGCCGATAAGGTCTGATTAAACATCAGGCGCGCCTCTCCCTCTCGCAGGCGGCCGTGCTCTGTCACGTACTTTTCAAGGTCCCCCTGGCTTGCATAGTCCATGAAAATATACACTCTGTCTGTCGTGTGCTCTATCCACTGTAGCCTTATGATATTGGGGTGGTGCATGTCCTTCATAATCTCCACTTCTGCCCACACCTGCTGCAAGCTGGGGGAGGCCTGATCCTCCTCGGCGATGATTTTCACAGCCACCTGGGACCCGCTTTGCAGATGCTGCGCCAGCTTTACCCAACCGAAGCTGCCGTGGCCGATGGTCCTGAGGACCCGGTATCCATCGAGGACCTCCTCCTCCTCCTCACTGTGGAGGGCTGCAGGCTCTCCCATGGAGAGGGGACCCACCCCTCTACTCTCTCTGACACCAGTAACACTGACTAGTCACCTACAATAACAAATGAAAATGAACAATACTCACTGTGCTATTACTACTAACAGGTAACACTCATTCTATGAACTACCGCTGAAACCAATTCTATAGGAATAAAAAATTTAAAATGAGGAAATCTGTAAAAGAAAACACCAGCTATATAAGCCTCATAGTCCTGTCTAAATCAAAGGATTAAAATGAGAAAAAGCAAAATATGTAGGAAACACAAGAAACAGAAGATGAAAAACAATGGAAAATAAATATGAGACATGGCAAGAAAAAGTTAAAAATGAAATGAGATGTTTCAGTAAACACACAAGGGTAAAAAGTGAAAATGGAGGATGGGAGGAGAACAAAATTAACAAAACAGAAAAAAAGAATAAAATAGGAAAAAAATATCCAAAATTATAAACATAAAGCAGACAACACAAGTTGAAAAACAAAATAAGGAAACAGAGCTAACTAGCTTCATCTGAGCTCTGTAGGTCACCACCAAAGCGTTTCCTGGGGCAGCTGGACAAACACCTCGGCCCAGCCAGTGACTCCAACAGACATCACAGTGGCTCTTTCTGATGTAAGAGCAAGAAATGGGCCAATCCTTAATGAGGAGAGTTCACAGTGGTTTTCTTTAGAAACTTTCTACTCAAATAAAGAAAAAGGACCCAGAGGTTTTTGCTTAGGTGGATGATAGAGGTTGATATTTATTTTTTGAGGAAATTAAAACCTGTGTGATGTTTCAATGGCCTTTCCATTCCTAGTTTTAAAAATCTTTAATCGCTTGTGGCTTTTGAAGATCTACTTAGGTATGCGCTCCAAATGTCCGTCCTTTGTTTTGATATCTGAATCACAGGTCCGTAAGTGGTGGTGGAGCTTGCTGGTATCATGGCACTAAGAGAAAATGTGCTGTGGATGACGCACACGCAGGTGCACTGTTCACATCTGTAGAGCTTAGAGGAAGGCAGTTTTCATCATTTTCCCAAAGTCCATCATCAGACTGGTCCTGAGAAACCCTGGAGGGCCAGAGGCAGTGGGTAGATCCAAGGCCTTGGAGAAGTCAAAGTAAGTGCAAACTCGGACATCTGCAGCCTCCTAGACCTTGGCATGGCTGACAACCAGATGAGACGTTTCTTCTCGTTGTTCCTGAGGATGGAAGGCCTTAGACCGAGGCGCTGGCCGATTCAGGAGCTGGGAAGGACTCATTCCAGGCTTCTGAGAGAGCACCTCCTTCAAAAGAATGACAAGGAAGCAGAAAGGCTGGTGACCTGGTATGGCCAATTTAATCCATCTGTGCATGTTGAACAGTCACCTTGCATCCATAAGAAATGCTTAAGTACCACGTCTTAGTCCAAAATACAAAATCAGTTTAAGAAAAAAAAAAAAAAAACTGCCTTCCTGGTGTGCTCATCCAGTGGAGGATGACTGCTTTGTCCCATGGGATCTTTCGGTCACCCAGGAAGCAGGGGGCACCCTCCGGAGCCACACTGCCTCCTGAGCCTCACCCCCAGTGCTGCATTGATGTTCAGGTTTCAGCCAGAAGCATGGAGAAATTCCCTTCACCAGGAAGACAGAGCAGGACTAAAGATGGCATAGTATAGACCCAGGCAGGCCCCACCTACCAGGAAAAGCCAAAATCAATCATCCTGAGTGGCTCACTTTAAGATCCATCCCATCAACCCTGCCAAAAAAAAAAAAAAAAAAAAAAAAAAAAAAAAAAAAAAATCAAGGTCCATCAAAAGCTGAAGCATTTTTCTCCACGTTGAAGGTAAACCTCATCACTGGCTTTGGACCAAAGCGAAGGCAGCAGATGGGGAGTTAGCCTTGCAAAGTGCCGACGGGAGTGGCCCACAGGTGCACCCTGCAGGTTAACTTCCTGACTTCAGCTCCCATCGTGGGCAGGAGGGTGTGGATGAGTGCACTCCATTTTTATAGAGGATGCTGGAGCTCTGCCCTAGCTCCTACCCAGCTTCATGGGCAAGGCCAGCAATGAAGTGAATCTAGAGCAGACCAGCAGTTGGGGTGCAGGTGTGCATGGGCCCAGCTGATGGCTCGCGGGGGTCTTGTGTTCAAAGGCCCATCCCTGGCCCTGGACAGAGCCCTCGGGTCCTCTTCCAGGTCATGCCAATGAACGCTGGCCATGAAGGACATGGACTCTAGGCTTATCCTATCCTCCTCCTTCCTGTGCCAGGTGTGCAGGGGCATGCTGCAGGGCACCCCACCTGCTGGTCCTCCTGGCTAGGGGAAAATGAAGACTCCCAACAAGTAACCCTGCCTCTCCCAGAACACCCAGCCTTCTCCTCCTGCCTTCCCTACCTGGGGTAGGTCCAGGACTCCTCCTGGCACACAGTGAGTTACCCTGGGGTTTAGGGAACCTCTGGATAAAGGACAGGTGGAGAGCAGTGGCTGGCGGGAGTCAGTTCTGGGAAAGTACAAGAGGGTGAGGGTGGCTAAGGGAGGCCCGCCAGGGGTGGGGGGAGCTGTGCCAACTCGGCCACCATGGGCATTTGTCATTTGGGGAAAGGTAGTAGAAGCGAGGATCCAGCACCAGCTAGAGCCTGGGCTGGCAAGGGCAGGGCTGGCTAGAACCTCAACGAGACACGAACGGATATCGGACATCGTGGCCTGAGCTCAGGGCTAGAACTCGAAGTGAGTCAGTGGAGGCGAAACTGGCTGAGGGAGACAGAAGTCAGGCGAGACTAGAAGGGACCCAGGGATGGGGAGGCTGGGCCGGGGTCAGGTCCCCTGTGCGCGTGGATACCTGCAAGAGCCCGCGGTGGATAGCCACGGGACTCGGCCCACGAGGTCTGCCCCCGCGCCCGTTCCGAAGCCACCTCCATCGGCCCGTTTGTCGGTTAACACCACCGCGCGCGGCACTGCGCACGAGGCAGTCATCCAACAGTCGCCAGGATGGGTGGGGTTCCGGTGGGGAGGAGTGGGGCGGCTCTGGGGGCAGGGCTACTCTGAGCTCCAAGCGCTTGTTATGAACTTGAGCCCTACCTATGGTATGGTGGAGGAAGAATCCTCCTCCCTGGTAAGCAGTGGTTAGTGAGCGGCACCCCAGAACCAGGCTCAGCTCATGCTCTCCGTGTTCCATTGAAGTACCTCTCCCTCCCTCCCCAGAGTTGGAGCCGGCTGTGCTGTGGGGCCACAGGGGTCGGGGTCGCCTGGTTGAGTGGAGAGAACTATTTTCCACTACCTGGTCTCTGTCCTTATGTAAGTTATAGTTTCAAGGAAGAAAAGATACAGTGGCACCTCTCCAAGGAGGACTGGGTCCAGGCCCACTTGGTGCACAACAACCTGCACATACCCAGGTCCTCTGTGCGGGTACTTGCATTTTCCCCACGCAATCCTCCAACAGAGGGTTGCTATAATCTCTGATGATTGACAAACAGCATACAGTGGACATGTGGGAGGAACCGTTGTCCCTGCTGTGTGGGTTAGAGAATAACACCAAGGGAAACGTCTGGATACATTCAATAGAGATGTGATCGACTTGCGCATTTTCACTCCACAGGGTTGAACCCACAGATGCAGAACCGGGATGCAGAGAACTGATGATTCCTGACCTTGAACGCAGGCTAGCCATCCCCTCCCTGTCTGGGCACCCGTGCTGAGATCTCACTGGTAAGAACGCGAGAACGAAGCCAAGGGAGTGGGAGGAACTGCCCAGTGAGTGAGAAGGGTGCACACGGCCAAAGGAGGGAGCACTCCGCCTAATGCGACGACCAACTCAGAAATGAGGGAAGGGGGACTGAGAATAAAGAGAAATAGGCTCACCCGGAAGTGACAGAGGCCTCCCCCTGGACACACCTCAGTGTCGTCCCTGCAGCCAGCATAGCAAGCGACTCTGAACCTCTCTGAAGCCACTGTCCATCTAGCTGTGACGGAAGAAAAGGTGGGAGGCAGGCGAGCAGTGCAATGAAAGGAAGGTGTATAACAGATGGTCTCACAGCCCCTTCACATCACCCTCCTCTCCTCCCAGGGGGGCCTCCCTCCACGTCCCTTTCAGAGGCCCAAACCCAGCTGTCAGTGTGCAAAAGCCCAAGACAGGAAGTTTCTACAGCAAGCACATCTTGGATGCTGGGGACCTCACAACCACAAAGAGCCCAGAACCTTCTCTGGCCTGAACATCCAGGGCAGCCCAGACCTGGACTCAGGGACAGATGGGCGCCAAAGCCAGAAGGATCATGGTTACTGTCTGTGGTGCTGCCAGGCCGACTGGCAGTTGGAGGGAGATATGCAAAGAGAACCACCTGGCAGCCGAGATGGTTCTAGGAGCTCACGTTCCCAACTCAACTTTGCTAATGAGAGAGCAGAAGGCCGAGAGGGACAGGAATTCACACACAATGGCTCAGAGTTGGCGGAGTAAAAGCACAGCAGCCTCCAGGTGCCTGCTCAGGCACAGCTCATTGCCTCTGGATGGCTCCTAGCCCCCAGTCCCTGGCTATCCAGACAGCCTTTTACCCAGGGGTGCTGGAGCCCACACAGCTGAAGCATGGCTCCGAACCAGGTGGACACAACCCTCTTTCTGTCCCTTGCTACATCTCTGATCATTTTCTTCCCCACTGTCCCCCAACCCCACCAGGCTCCCCATTCCTCCAAGAACAAGGCTCGACCCCCAGAGGCCAAAGTGGTCCTGCTGTGCTGTTTTTGCAGAACCCACGAGCTAAGAAGAGTTCTAACTCCTAAAATGGAAGGGTAAAATCCAAGAAGTGTGCTATTTCATCATGTGGGAACATCACCTAAAATTCAGTTCCAGTGTCCATAAATGAAGTTTGATGGGAACTGTACTGTGGTCAACTCACGTATATCGTAGCAGCAGCTGTTTCTCGGGTAAGAATGTAGAGGTTGAGCAGTAAGTCCGATAAATGAACCACCTGGTTCCTTCCAGAAAGTTTGCCAGTCAGTCCCGTCTCGGGGGACTTGACATGTGCTCTAACTTCCGGAAATACATGAGCTTTTTTCAGACACTCTTTCCCATCGAACACAGGTCCTGTTATTTTCTCCAGGTTTCTGTCCAGCTGTCATTTCCTCCCACAGGCTGCCTCTGACCACTAACCCACACATCTCCAGAGGCATTCTTGTCCCCACCCAGGTTTTCCATGAAATATTCAGCTTACCTTGGCGCAGCTGTAATACCAGGCCTCTGGAAACACAGGCTAGAGTTGCAAGAACCCCAAAGTCGTTCAGCTGCTAAGCTTGCTTTCCAAACCTTGTACCAGTTGTTGACTTTAAAACCATCAGCAATTCTGTAACCACCAGCTGTTCATTACAAAGCTGCTCTCCCATCTCTGTGCCTGGAATCACGGTGACCTGGCTGACAATGGTGTCACTGCTGTCCCCATCTCCTGGACCCTCACTCATCCCATCCCAGTCCCCCTCCCCCAACAAACACACACCCACCCTCCTTGGACATGTTGTGGGTTTAGATTGCACCTCCCAAGTTTCTCAACAAATGAGGAACTGGGGCAAAGGGAGCTCTGTGAGGCAGGAATCAAAGAATTGAATTTTGGAGGGCAGTGCCAGTTTCTACCTGCTAGTTGCCACTCTCAAAGACCAGACAACAACGAACGCCTCCCTTTGCACTTCTCCGTGTTTCTGAGTCTGTCCTCTGGTGGGTAGGTAGTCTCAGGTAGAAAATACCACAGTAGGTAACTCGGGGAATGCTTGTTGATTGGATAACTGATGACAACTGGACCCAAGGAGGAGAATTGAAGCCGGAAGCAGACCCAAACCCCAGCAGTTCGGAGAAGTTACCACCATGAGTTTTTCTGTAAGCAGGGGACAGTAGGGCCTGGGAGGAGGCTGTGAACAAGCACTTCCCAGGACATGAAGTCCAGAGGATCAGAGATTCTATCCCTCTCCCTGCTCGCTCAGGCCTCACCAGATCTCCTACCCTTCCCACTCCCTGAAACAGAGAAAGCAGCTCCCAAGTTACCCCAGAAACAGTGGTCACATGACTACAGTTCAGTGTCTAAGTGACCGATCAGGTCCCCCGGAGTAAGCCTCAGGGGTGGAACCCTGGAGGAAGAGAAGTTCTGTGTCTGTTGGGCTTCTGAGGCAGTTGGTGCTCCTGGCGCCATCTTGAAGGAAAGGAGGACACCAACACAGCCAGGAGGTCAGGAAAGGCAGACCCTGGGGACACCACCCAGCACCAGGTACAGCCTCGCTGGACACCACCCCTCTTTGACTTCTTGGTTGCTTGAGGAAGCCACTTTGAATTCAGTTTTCTGTCATTGGTCATCCTAAGGGTGCTGGGTGCTCCTAATACATAGCAAATGGTGCTCCTTGGAACTGGGACAGGGGGATTTAGGCTAACTGCCAAGACCTACTTCCTATCACATAAAAGACTCCAAACACTCCAAAATTCCCTGATCGCAGATCCAGCGAATTCAAGCAAGAGCTGCTGAGGGTCTGTTGCAGGAGTTAACCATGTGACCCCTCAGGGTGTTAACCCTGTTAAGGAAATGGTCCACATCTTCCATGGGCCAAACCGAGCATCAGAAAAGAGAGCAAAGCAGACCTGACTCAGCCCTGTGTCTGGGTTGGGTAGGCTGCTCAGGGAACACCTACTGAGCTGACCTACTCATCCTTGTATTTCCGCTTTGAATCACTGGAGATTTCACTGAATTAAAAAGAGTAGAGACCCAGGCTCAAGTGAATGAACCTTACAGGTAAGACGAGGCAGAAAGGATAATGGACAAAAGCCACATTCAGCATAACCCTAGGACTCCACACAGGAAACTCAAAGGCTCAGTCCTATAGACCACCCAGCCTCAGGGCCTTGGTATTGGCTGTTCTCTTAGCCTGGAGCATGCTGTCCACCGCACTGCTGCTCTCCAGGGCTTGTCTTTAAATCCTCCCTGATCTTATCTTCCCATGGTCCATGTCACCACTGACAGAGTTACTGTCTCCTCCCAACAGGCTGCGGGCCCAGAAGGAAGAGAGCTCCGCCTGAATCACTCCTTGCCATGCCCTGGTGTCTGGATCCTGGCTGGTAGCGGCAGGGCCTCAGTGAAGGCCTCAGTGCTGGGTGAGTGAAGGCCACAGACTACCAACAGAAGGCCTGCCTCGGGTGCATTTGCTATGTTGCCTCACTGTGAATCCAGATCCAGCTCAGCAGGGAGAGAGACTTGAGAAACAGCAAGTCAATCATGCCTGGAGGGCGCAGTGACGGGACACAGTGCCACCAGCCACCACGGAGGAACTCAGGGCTGCAGAGGCCAAGTCAGGCTCCAGGGACAGGAGGGCAGGACTGGGAGACAGGACAAGCATGGCAGGTGCTCCATGGGCTGCCACGCACACTTTTACTCTGGGTAAGGTCAGAGCCACAGCAGGTGCTGCTGGATAGAGCTGGGCCAGGAACAGGAGCAGGAGATGCAGCGGGAAACAAGGAAGGAGATTTGAGGTTAGCAGCAGACAGTCACAGTAGGTGGCACAAGCAGGGCAGCCTTCCGGGAGGAGGTGGTGTTTGGGCTGAACCCTTGGCTTGGCCATGGCCATGTTTCTTCCTCCTGGAAAGGAAGCTGTAACATCTGTCCTCCATGCTGTCCAGGGGGGCACGCCTTGTCCTGGACAGGCCCAGCATGGGCTTGGGTCACCTGGCCGTGTCTTCCTGCTTCCTTGTCACCATCCTATCCCCATCAGCAAGGGACCCAATACAGTCCAGGCAGTCAAGTGCCCACACCCCAATCCTCTCCTTGATCAGGATCTCATGGTCAGGACCCATCTCTCCTGCCCTGCACTCTGCAGGAGACAGCCAAATGCCCCAGGCCCTTGCGTCATCCAGTTGGGCTCCTGCTAAGCCATTTAACTCTGCCCCACCTGTTTCTGCCTGGGATAGCACAGCGAAGCCTGCTGGCCACCCTCCCTCTGCCTGCTGCCCAGCCTCGAGGGGGCTTGTGACACGTGCGAGCCCCTCCTCCTGATCGGCGGGCTTCTGTGGCCTCTCCATGAAGATGTGAAGTTTGACACCATCTCTGAAGGACACTCCTGCCCGTGAGAAGTGAGGTCTGGAGGCGGGGAGAGGCACTGCACCTTTTACCCGTGCCCCCCACCAAGGTGACTCTCAGAACATGTATTAGCATGACTGGTCCCTGCAGGCAAATTGCAGGCTCCCTAGGGTGGGAGCATAGCAGCGCATGTGTGGACTGCCAGAGTTCGCCAGTCCTCGCTGTTGGTCTCTGATTGGCTGGAGGCTCTTGTCTCTGATGCAAGAAGGAATTCAAGGATGAGACATTGTGGAGGGCAGCAGAGATTCAATTGCATGCCAGGAGGATGGGGCCTGGCAAGCTCAGGAGAGAGCAAGCCGCACGCCACAGCCAGGGCCAGGGATGCATCCAGCTGTGTGCCCGGCAGTCGCCAGGACTACCTTTTCTCCATACAGCACCAGGAATGCGTGTCTGGGGTCTGTGACAAGTTGGCTCTGCCGGCTTCATCCGGTTCTAAGGATCCAGCCAGGGTGGTAATCACAAACAGACAGTGGGTGATGCTGCCTGGGCTTCCACAACGTGGCTAAGACCTCCTCGGGCATATCCTACTAGCCAGAGAGCCCTACTCTCACGACGCCTTGCCAGCTGCAAGGCGCCCACCATCCGGGCTTTTCCAGAAGTTTGCCTTGTAGAACAGGGTTTATGGGTGTAGACTAGTTCGAGGCTCCATTCACGAGAGCAAGCTAGGTTTTCAAACTCTGCAAGCCTATGCAAGAGTAGCTGGAGTGAAGACGTGGAGTTACTGTGAGAGCCGCCCCCGGTGACTGTCCAGGAGGGCTTGGGGTCTAGTAAGGCCTCCTGCTATTAGCCAGCGTGAGTGTCCTGTAAGCCATGGCAAAACCCTGAAGTTTGATGGTAGGGTTGAACTTAAAGAAGCTGGCCTGAAGTGGGGCAGCAGCAACCGCCCTGTAGTGTCATGGCCATGCTGAGTCCCACTGTTTGGAAAAGTAGACCACTGGTCACACAAGTGGACCCAAGGTGGGGACAGGGCCACCCAGAGCCTTCTGTTTCTTTCAGCTAAATACAAGATGAATATCTGGTCTGAAAGAGGCCCCCCCCAGCGCCTGGGGCCACTTCCCTCCATAGAGACCCCTGCCTGCTGGGAGGCCCCGGATGTTGTTCTGGGGGTCCAGGTGGGTCAGTTTCAGGTCCCTGTGAGACCTCACGCAGGGATTCCTTGGTTTTCAACCTGAGTGCCGAAGCCAGAGCCCGCTAGAGCCTACTGCCACACACAGCAATACGCTCACTCAACTGCTGCTTTACGAGTTGTAGCCAATACACAAGGGGCTCCCTTGCATCCAAACATGATGTGTTTCCTCAAGAACAGGGCAAACCCCGAACAGGCTGAGGAGACCGGATGTCCTGATGCCCTCAGAAACATGGGAGACCCTACTGGTGCTCTCAGCCGGGTCTTCCAAGAAGTGTATCAGGAGAGAAATATCACCCACCTGTCATCGCCCACTTGGGTCCCAGCCTCAGGCCTCATGTGTGTCATAAAGGTAGATTACAGTCGAGGATGACTGGCGAGAAGTACCCACCAAAAATGGTATAATTTTTGCCAGTGAAAGAAGTCAAGCTTTCAGGGGTTAGGCAGGCTTTTCAGATGGAGACATTCCTTGCACCAATGTCCCAGCCCCCCATACCCAAACATCCTCCTCCCTTGGGCTTTTCACCCCTGGATGGACAAACTCCCTCCCACCACCCCGGCGTCAGCCCTGAGGTCACCAAGTGCTACCTCCAGTGACTGCTGTCCTATGAGCTTGCCTGTCTGCTCAACTGGAGCCCTTTTCCACTGCAGCCCTAGCTCTGTGCTTTACCACCCTGCATCCTGGGTCCAGCACCCACTCCATGGGAGTCTGGGGTCCCATGGCCAGTCCCTGATTCCCATAGGCTGACTGATGTACCAAGTAAGGCCTGCCCTTGGTCTGTGTTAGTGCACCTTGTTAAAGCCCCTAGCAGCCACCCCTGGCATAAGACAGGACTCTCTCCCCTCCACTGGCTTTGTCCCATTCAGGAAACTCAGCAGCACAGTAGGGCCAAATGACCCGAGTCCCCTCGGGGCCACTCCCACACCACCTCCCTGATTCCTGGCCCCATCGCATCCGAGGGACCTCACCTTGTTAGGGCAGAGTGAGTCGATTGACCACAACCTAATGTTCCCACCGGTCTTGGTGAAAACTGGCCGCTGGTTCACGTGAGTGCTGGGAGGTGGCACCCAGAGCCCCTAAGTGTCCCTTGATGATTCCCTGAAGTCACTTTTTCACCTCGTTTTGTGGATGGGTTCCAAGTGCTCGTTAGGACCTGCTCAAGCTGGAGTGCTTGGGTCCCCAAAACATTGCCCAGAGGAGGCCAAAGCCCCTGGGTGGATCCATTTCACTGTCAGATTTGGGAGAAAAGAGACCCTCCTCAGAGCTGTCTCCCCTCCCCAGGCAAGGTAGAAGTGAAGATGGAGAAGCGTGCGGCAGAGGTCCGCAGCTCCAGGAGACACTGTCCCCTCCAGCAGCTTCTGCAAACACAGGCAGTGAGGAATTCTTCCCCTCCGCCCTCCATGTGACCTGCACCCCCACTTCTCTCAGCTCACCCAGGGCTTTGTAAGATGTGTGCAGGGGGGAAGGTAGAGTGTTCTGTCAACCAGCACAGCCTATAGAGGAGACCTGAATACTGGCCCCGCTCCGTTGTCGGCTCCCACCTGCCTCTGTTTGAGTCCACCCCCAGCTGGGCCCCTCACACTACAATGTCAAGGTCCGTGGCCCCTGGGGATCTCCTTGTGCTCTGTTGAGGCCACATAGGGTTGGATAGTAGATACAGACCTGCTGAGATGTTTGAAATGTACCTTAACTAGAGGCAGCCTGCTGTGTAGCGTGTCTCAAACCCTCTTCCTCTCCGAGCGTCTGAAATTCTGCAGACATTTGGCACTGTCCCTCCTGCTCTGGGGACATTGTTGTCTACATTTCTGTGAGGCCAGCCCTGTGAGACCGCCCCCACAGATGTGAGATCATGCGGCATTTGTCCATCTGTGGTGACAGACACGCCTAGGAACGAGGTGTTCCATGGTGCATACGCTGTACCCAGACATCACACCGCACCCTGTGAATGCAAACAATTAGGATTTTTATTCATGAACAACGTTTGCAAATGCAAGAATCAGCCTAGGTTTTCACTAGGTATTCCTCATTTAGATCTTCCCCAAGTTGTCCTCCCCAAACAAGGGAGGAGGCGGCAGAACCCTTGGGAGAAAGTTCACTTTGAGGCCATTACTGCTGCTGTATCCTAAGGATCCCATGTCACCCCGGCCTCTTGCTGTCCCCTCTTAGGGACCCCTGGTGGCCCTGTAACTTAAGTATTCCTTTGATGTGTCCTTGGCTGCTGCTGTAATCTAACGATTCCATATCATTCACAGCTCTTGTCCTCCCCGACTTAGGGACCCCGGACAGCCCTGTGTCTCATATATCCCCTTGAAGATGCCTTCTGTCCTTGCTGCTATTGTAACCTAACCATTCTTAAGCTTCCACAGCTCTTGCCCTCTCCTCTTAGGGACCCCTGCTGGCCCTGGATCTTATGTATTCCCCTGGGAACCCTCTTCTGTCCATGACTACACTCTACCCCAAGGAACCCATGTCACTTCTGCTCTTGCTGTCCCGTCTTAGGGACCCCTGGCAAATCTTGTGTATTTTCTTGGGGACTCCCTCTGTCCATGGCTGCTACTATAATCCAACAATTCTATATCATTCTCTGCTCTTGTCATCCCCTCTTAGGGGACCCTTGGTGGCCTTAGAATATCCCCTTGATGCGTCCTCTGTTCTTGGCTGCTACCATAACCTATGGATTCCATATCACTCTTGCCTCTTGTGTTCTCTCTTAAAGACCGCTGCTAGCCCTGGGTCTTGTGTATCCCTTTGCCCCCTAAGGACGCGCATCCCCTTTGGCTCTTGCTATCCCCTCTTGCCAGCCCTGGCTCCCGCTGGAGGGAGTGGCTGAAGTCACAGCCATGTGGCTGCCCGGCCCAGGGAGAATCACACTCAGCTATGCTGTGGGAGCCATTCCTTTCCTCTGCTCCTGGTGCAGAGGCCGGAGGGGGCAGCTTCCGGGTCTTGCCAGGGGTCGACCTGGGGGTGGGGATTCTCTGCAGGCTGAGTAGGCTACGGCCAGGCATGGCGTTCTTCTGCCCACATTCTGCCCTGAATCCCAGGCCTGTCAGGGCAGCAGAGCCTGGGAGGGACACACAGAAAGGTGGGAAGGGTGGGGCTCACTCACTCTTTTTCAGCTCAGGTGCACAGAGAAGCCCAGTGGGTTTTGGGGACCCCAAAGACTGGACTTGCCTGAGGCTGCTGGTGGGACCCTTCTGTTGGGCTAGCTCACAACCCAGCATAAGGGGTGTGGCCATGGCATTGTCATATTTATGCTTTGACAAAGATTCGTATCTGCCCTGGGCTGACAGCCTAGGCTGACCGTGACTGCCACAATTTGAGGGTCCCTCTGATAAGCCAGTCTCCACACAGGGTCTTTGGGGTTTTTTCCTGGCCCACACTGAGCTGTCAGTAGTCTCCCAATGTGGTCTAGTTTGGGCCTGAACATTGGGAAAGCTTTGGGAAGCATCTCCTCTGAGATCTCTACTGCTTCAAAAGGGTAACCGCTGTTCTCGCAGGAGCATGCTCCCTGCTGCCGCACCCACCAGCTATCTCCACCAAATGGCGAGATGTCCGTGACCACGGCGTGCTGATCACCTCCATGATCCGCATGCCAGCTTGGGTCACCGAGCATCTCCAGAGCATCCGACTGGAGACTTCCACAAGATGCTCCCATCGGTGACACCCACATCCCAGGCCAAGGTCAGTGTGTTCAGCATTGAGTGTCCTTCTGGATGCTGCCCAATTTCAGGCCCCTGTGCACGTTGCCCTTCAGACAGCAGCCATGCATGGTCGGCACCCTCCTCCTGAGCCAGTTCAGGGTCTCATCTGGCC
This sequence comes from Ochotona princeps, assembly GCF_030435755.1. Lineage (NCBI taxonomy): Eukaryota > Metazoa > Chordata > Mammalia > Lagomorpha > Ochotonidae > Ochotona > Ochotona princeps. The sequence goes on along the minus strand of NC_080852.1, from coordinate 29,324,508 downwards.
AGGCCGCCTACTCCGCCATCCCACAGGGAGTAGCTTTCCTTTGCTGGTGAATCCCATGACCATGTATGGTTTGTCTGTCCGCCACGTCAATGACTTCAGAGCTTTGTTCTGTTGGGGTAATTCCTGGTCTTCATTAAATACATGCCTATGAAAATGTGCTAGCGGCTGAGGTATGTCCATAATGTTTCCGGTTGACCTTCCCAGCCACCTGGATTTGGTTAACAGGTGGCAGCCTAGCTTGCACTTAACCAAAGCTTCCCAGGCTAAGTGGAATGATCAGCAAGAACTTCCTTGCCAGAATAAAATACAGATTCTCTCTAGTCTGGCGACCTCCTGGCAACCCTGTCTAGTTAGACTAACTAGTAATGCCATCTAATTACCCACTAACTGTTCTAACTGTGCTAACTAGTGACACAAATCAATACCGATCATATTAACTATGTTAACACTACTAACGTGCAGTAGTAACTAAATGAACTATACCCACAATATCTAAATTTTAAAAAATTAAAATGAGAAAAAGTGCAAAGAAAAGACAAAATAGAATGGGGAAACAAAGAAAATTGAGAATATCCTTAATGAACTTTGCTTTGCACACTCAAAAAAAAAAAAAACACAAAAATCAAAACACAGGAAGGAGAGGCCAGTGTTGTAGCCCAGGGAGCTAAGCTACGGCTTCCGCCACTGGCACTGCGTATCAGAATGTCAGTTCAACCCTACCTGCTTGACTTCTGACTCATCTTCCTGCTGACAAACTGGGAAGGCAGTTGATGATGGCATAGAGCACATGAGCCCCAAGTGTATGAATATGAATATGCCGCCTCCTACAAACATACGTGGAGATGCCACTTCTTATTCAGGGCCAGGTTAACGAGGGTGGACACTGTCACCCTATTTGCCCCATAAGTTACAGTGACTGCCTTCATCCTGTGATGCTAATAACCTATTAATATTATCAATAATACATTGATAGAATATTGATAACTGATAGAATATTCAGAATAGATTTAAGATGATGTGCAATTATACATCATCACATGAGTGATTATATACTAATATGTTAACTGTATAATAGGTGGTATTGTTGGTATTCAGAATATTATTCACCAGTCCTTGTGAGACCTGCCTGGAAGTTAAACACCTATAGACACAGTGAACTGATCATGACCGCTCTGAGAGCTTTAATCAGCCCATTCGGATAGCTTCTGTAGGCCCTGGGAAGCATCACTGACAGAGCGTTGACCTTGTTTGATCCCTACCCTCATTGATTCTGACCAGAGAACACACTTCATGGCTAAACCAGCCAATATGCTCTGTCACAAGATGCTGCTATACTTATTCTCCAGTTCCTTACCCTCCCACTGCTCCAGGGCCCATTGCGAGTTTCGCGAGTTGGCTTAAGGAACAGCAGAAACTGGTGGGGATATTCACATAAAAACATAAGGACATCCAGAAAGCTACCCACTTATTAAATTATAGAATTACAGGCATGATAGAGACAACTTGTGTAAACATGCTTATCAACTCAGGGTAAGATATGTGTAACTCAACCCTTTTTTTTTTTTTTCCTATTACCAAACTAATACTTGGTGCTGAAGCCTGCAAGCAGAGTGGGAACCCTGGCAGCAGGCCCTTTCAGCGGGGAGATGTTTGAGCCAAGCCTACTGTTTGGGCTACCACGGAGAGAGGAGTCGTGGGAATGTCTGTGTGGTCAATAATCCTTGGCGGCCTTGCTTTTCTCAGGGTTCTAATTACAGCGCTGCCTACTGCGTTTCCGGTAGGAACTCCTCCCGAGTCCTGCATGTGGCAGTAGTGAGAGCACAGCTCGCCAGGCTGCTCTGGTTGCTGTTGAGTACGAGGGACCAGTGGGGCTGCTCTCCTCGACGCTGCTGAGAGGGAACACAAGAGAAAATTCTCACCCCTCAGGGAGCCCTGACCACTCTGAGCAGGTGGGCTCCAGGTGGGCTCTCCCACTTGGCTGCTAAGCTGAACTTGGGTGTGCTGACTCGCACTGTGGCAGGTGACCAATATTTCTGTTCTCTGGCGTAGTTAATGTTCATAAACAGTAATGTTAACAGGCCATGTGAGCACCACTATGGCACGTGCCAAGCATTAGGAATTATTAGCCTGTGTTGCTGGTTTCAAACACACAGACAGACACGTTTCAGCGACTTTGGTTGCTGTTGCCTTTGCTATGTTTCACATCACGCTATTCTTGGGATGGACTTTGATGGGAAATTCCAGATCCCAGTATGTGAAGTTTTTTCAGGTACTTTTATTTCAATGCAGTGCTGTCTTCCTTCACTCTTGTGTTGAAATTTCCTTAGGTGCCAACCCAACCCATCCCTAGGTGAGTGCTATGCTGGGTTTTGTTACCACCGTGGTACTTCATGTTGCACTTCGTGTTAACTACACTTTGTCCCTCTCGCCAGCTTTAGGTAGCTAGTAAAGCTTCTCTCTGTTTCTTCGACTCCCTGTTCCTTTTGGAAACAACAGTGGGTGGTCCCACCTGTTGTCAGTATCTGCTTTCTGACCTACCTTTAACCAAGGGCACACTGGCTGCCGGGCTCGCATCTCCAAAATGACTTGCCCACGGCACTGAGCTGCCAACGAGGTTTCCCAAACATACTGTTCCTAGTTCACCCTATTTATGTATGGCTGACTTGGCCTGGCACACTCGAATGGCCCCAGCCCCACCCCCAACCTGTCACACCAGAGTCGCCTGGATTTTATACTTTTTCCTTATTTTCTCACTTGCCCTTGTTTATGAATATTTTCATTTAAACTCAGGTTTGCTGTTGGTTGCCTAATCCCCCCTTGTCATTGCTACTCACCCGCTGTCATGTTTCCTTTCCACGCTGAAATGAAATTCATCGCCTCCTCATTTTCATGTGGATAGTTGGGGTTATTGTGTAATAATATCAGCCCTTTCAGGTCCAAATCCAAAGGAAATTTTTCTTGGTTTGTCCTCAGTGTTTTTGTTAATGTTGCGTGTAATTCTGTTTCTGACAAACTTACTGCTACACAGTCATTTGTGTATTTGGTCTTTTGTTGCTTTGTGTTTTAGGATGCGCTGATGGAAGCCTTCCTCCTCAGTGAGACTCTGATATCCATTGATGTTTGGTCTTTCTGTTGACTGAGGAGAAAGACTTGGGTCCAGGGGTGGGTGGATTGCTCTTTGTGTGTGCTGCACTGGGGGGTTCAGGGGTGGGTGGATGTTGTGTGTGTGCTGCACTGGGGGTCACATGAAGCTGGGCGGGTGTTGAGTTCTGATCCACATGGCTGCGCTTCACCAGCACTCAGCCTGCTCTGAGCCCTTCCCTGCACCACGAGCCATAACTGAGCAGAGAGGCCGGCTGACGGCAGGGAGGCCCACTGCCCCGTGCTGGCCGACTCACAGCCGCACAGAAGACTATTGCCCGGGGTCTGGAGCCCTGTGGGTTCACCATGGCCGACAGTCACAGCAACAGCCTGCAACAACATGCAGTTGCGATCACTTGGGTCTCAGGCGTCCCCTCCACGGCTGACACGTAGAGAACCCAGCTTCTGGGACAGTCCACACTAACACAAACCACCATTGGAGGCCTGTCTGCTGTGACTTCACTCCCCACCAGTACTGGAAAAGGCGTCAGCCTCTGAGGTCCTGCTGGAGTTCAAGGCCTTGGACTCCTTGCTGGCAGCTGACAGCATCCAGACCTGCTGAGCTTCATATACCACGAGGGGGCGTGTTTTGCTGGACCGTGTGGACATGCGGTGTGGGGATCATTACTGGCACTCATCTTTTCATATATTCTTGTCGACTTTGTTTACCATGTATATTGCAATAAAACGATGAATGCCCAACACTGCAGACTGAATCTTACAACTGTGTGTCCCCTCCATCTTAACTACCATTGCATGCACTGTGACCATGACCTTTGACATTGGAGAGGTGGCAACAAAACTAGCTTCAATGTCATTTTCCTCCTCCCTCGTGTCACTCGTGAAGAATGTGTTCATAGCAATCTCACGATGGAATTTCTTTCTCGTAAAGTCTAGAACACTCGCCTTTTCACTTAGCTTCACTTTGGCCCACCCAAATTGCTGCCTCCACCTCCCCTGCACTTGGTGGCCCTCATGACATCAAAAAGCTTTCCTTGGACATAAACCCTGCTGTTAACCAACAGCTGACCTGAGATCCAAGATGGCAGCTTAGGTGACTTCCAGGTGAGTAGGGAATGCAGCATGGCTATCCGGGGCGTGTCCTAGCCAATACAGGATGAGACGGTGTGGGATTTCACCATGCTACCCAGAAAGAATGTACAAGTTGTAAGTTGGGAATTGCCTTCTGGAATTTAGGCAGGTCCACTGCAGTTCCCAGCGCCCTGTGTTTCAGGGGTCAGTGTGAACCCCTTAGCTAGAAGGACACTGGACTCCTCGTCCGGCACTTGAGCATGGGCATCAGCACACACCAGCCTGGATCCCACAGCACCTATAGAAAAAGGTGATCCCGGGCCTGGCAGCGTGGCCTAGCGGCTAAAGTCCTCGCCTTGAACGCCCAGGATCCCATATGGGTGCTGGTTCTAGTCCCGGCAGCTCCACTTCCCATCCAGCTCCCTGCTGTGGCCTGGGAAAGCAGTCGAGGATGGCCCAAAGCTTTGGGATCCTGCGTAGGAGACCCGGAAGAGGTTCCAGGTCCCGGCATCGGATTGGCGCGTACCGGCCCGTTGCGGCTCACTTGGGGAGTGAAACATTGGATGGAAGATCTTCCTCTCTTTAAAAAAAATAATAGAAAAAGGTGATCTGGGAGCAGACTTGTGGTGCGTCCATGCCCCAGGGGTCCCGGGGATGAGGTGTCCAGGGGCTGCTGCCAGCGAGCCTCCCCGAGCCATCCCCAGGCAGCCTGGAGCCCCGGGCAGCCGCAGGCGGGTGGGGCAGAGCAGTCCGGAGAGCAGCAGCAGCAGTTCTTGCTTTCTGCTTTTGATGTCCACCTGCGTCTGAGCTGGGCACCACAGAAGAGGGAACTACAAGGATCCACTGTGTATGCCAGTGCATGTGCATGGGTGTGCGTGTGTCCGTGTGGGCGGGGGTGCCACAGCAGAAGCAGCATACAAGGGAGGTGGGGGTGTCATAGTGCCTGCCAGGTGTGAACGGTCAACTTCAACACCTCCCCCCAACACACACGCCCGGAACTGAGTACAGGATTAAAAGGCGACCCATGAGCTTGAAGCAGTATTTAATCCCCAGCACCTTCTCTGTAGATACCAAAATAGTTGAAGGAGCGGCATTTCTTCTTTAATTATTCCTGTACTATGGTTTTCGTGCCAGACAGGGATACAGGATCTAGAGGAATCCCATAAATGAGCAAAAGCACGATCCCAGGTTGCACCAACAGTAGGGCAGGAGTTTGAATGATGGCAGGGTGGCCATTCCCACCTGTTCTTGCACACTGGCCCGCGATGGGAGCCCAAAGTCCACACAATGGCTGGCTCACTGTGTCCTGGAGTTCAAGCCCAGCTGTCTGACCCCTTCGGCTGGGCACTGGAAAAGCACTGCGGGGTGCCTGGTGTAGGAGAGTGTCAGGCTCTGAAGAATTCACACGCAAGAATCTGGTCAGTAGGTCAATAGCCAATATTGGATGAACATGGAAAAAAGAAAAACCCTACAACTTTTCTTCAAAGCACTGCAGGCAGAAATGCAAAGTTACGCTCCTCAAATGAGGTCTAGCTAGTTCCTCCAAGCGAAAAGGAATTCAGTCTAGGGCCGGGCTTGGGGAATGCCTAAGGAGTGGTGTTTCTCCAAACGCACGCGGTCCTGCAGTCAGTGGACCACGAGGGGGCGGCCTCGGGCCAGGAGCCGCGAACACGCTGCCTCCTTGGCTGTGGGAGGAATTCCTGTTAGAGATAATTGCTATGTTACCTGCATCCCATTGTGGGAGTGCAGGGCGGGGATGTGGGCGGGGTGGGGAAGCAGAACGTGTTCCAGAACTTGAAGGAAAGTTGGGCCGACACAGCCTGCCCCTCCCACAAGGGGAGTTATCCGGCTACCTTGCAGGTCAGACAGGTGAGGGGAGGTGAGACCAGTGAGAGTCTTTCTCTCCTTCCCTGCGTCAGAACGGCGGCTGCGTGTGGGAAACAGGAGTTGAGAACATACTCACAGGAACATCCCCCCAAACCTCCGTGTTGGGGTCTCCACTCTGACTGCACGTATGCCTGAGACCCACCCTCCCTCAGGCAGCCTCCATGCCGCCCGCCGCAAATGTGAACTTGTTGGTGTTGAAGAGTCTTAGATTTGCCGACCACCCATGAAAATGAAAACCTCAGCCCATTGCAGAAAAAGATGTAGAGAGACTTTTACTGAGATTTGCTCTGGGGCCTCCTCTCTGCGCTTGAGGAAGCTGCGAGAAGGCAGGTGGAATGGTGCGGGTGAGGGTTTCACACCCCTTTTGACATGGGTGCTTACTGTGGCCGGAGTGAAACAGGCCCTGACCCCCTCCTGCCCGCGGTGGCCATCGAGGAGCTGCACCGAGGTGGCCCCACCCAGAGAAACGACCTTGAGGAACACCAAGCGAGGGAGGCTTGACACCCTGCAGAAGGGGGACTGTGTGTAAAGCCTCCAGGCCCAGGGGCTCTGCTTCCAGCCCCGCTTGGCGCCGACGCACGTGGAAGGCAGAGGACGATGGCCGTCCCTGCTCCCGCAGTCACAGGCATTCGGAGAATAAATCGGCAGATGGAACAGCTCTGACACTCCGGGCCTCCCTCTGCCTTTCCAATAAAATTTATTTTAAAAACCTTACAATATTCTTAATATTTTTGAACATACGTGGCACTTGTTCATTTTCTTAATTTAGGGACATCTCTGTACAATAAAAAGGACCCGATGGTGAACTGGTGGATCAATCACTAATTTGGATTATATTTGGGTTGGGTGTTTTTTTTGTTTTTGTTTGTTTTTAAGATTCTATTGAAATATGGAGGAAGAAGGTGAGGAGACATTCTTCCATCTGGTGGTTCACTCGCCACGACGGCAGAACCAGGAGCCCCAGCCCACCCCAGGTCCGCCATGTGGAAGCAAGGCGGTGGCCTCCCGCGCGGCGCAGCCCGCTGGCGTCATCAGCCTGCGCGCGCGAGTGACGCCACTGAGGTGCCGGGCGGCCCAGGCCTCGAGTCGGCGCCCGCTGTTCCCCCGGCCTCTGAGCGGGAGATGGTGTCGGGCCTGTGGGCTGTTCCCTGCGAGCCTTGTGTTGGCTCCGCCAGGCCAGCTCGGACCGGGATGGATCAGGTGCCGCACCCCAACCTTCGGGGTCCCCAGGTGGTCTGCCCACTGGGGGACAGGAGGGACGCCTCAGCTGCAAAGGACCCCGCATCAGAGGAGGCAGTCCCTGTGGCCGTCGTGCGCGTTCTCTCCAGAATGTTCTTTGGGACAGGTTGCAGTCGATGTCTTAGTACTCTCTCTCCCCCACAACGCCATGCTTTATCTCTACCTTCCTACCCAAGTCCTCCTGTGGTGAGTCTCACAGGATGGGCATTTATATGTCCAAAAAGGCAGTTCCTTGTCACTCAGCCCAGACTCCCGATCTTCCCACTGCCTTTTTTTCTTACTTTTTAAAAGATTTGTTTAATGGGGCCGGCATCATGGCTCAACTGGCTAATCCTCCACTTGCAAGGGCAAGATCCCATATGGGTTATACAGCGGGCTATCCTAAGTTTAGTGTTCATTATGTACGAATCCAAGTTGCACACAACCAAGCATTCAGGAATGACTGAAGGCGAACCTTTCAGAAAACTTTAGAATTCCTTTCTGCTCGTTGGCCCTAGACCTGCCTTTGGGCATTCCCAATTGAACATCTCAGTCTTGGTGGCCACTACTGTCCCACAGGAGGTAATGCCAGTGGTTGGAGGCCCGTCCTTTCCCGACTCTGTTCAGGTGTGCCCTCTGGGAAACTATGCTGCCTACCCCCACCTGCCACTCTTTGATCCACCCTGGCTCCCTAGCCCCCCCGCAGCCTCCCAGTCTGTTTGCACCCATGTCCTCTGTGGTGTGATAGGAGAGGCTCCGTGAGTCTGGGTGATTTAGTGTAGTGTGCCACCCTGTGGGGGTTACCTGCCCTGGGTCGCAGGACCGGGGAGTGGGAGGAGAGGAGGGGAGGCACTGTGGAAGCCACCGGTCATCCTGCGGGGCCACGTCAGTGGGAGACTGGGAGGTACTGGTGCGTTGCAGAGGACGTGGGCTTGCGTGTCCTGCAGAAGCTGCTGTGGGGCTCAGGGCAGTCACTGCAGCATCTGAGCCTCTGGGCTTCTGTCAGTGGGCTCGTGACCCAGGAGCATCACTGGGGCATCGGCAACTCGCAGCCCCAGCAGATCCATCAGTCTCTCCTGCTTGCCTGCCCAAAAGACCGGAATCAGTGTGTGGTTATGGGACATTGGTGTGGGGTGGGATGTAAGTGTGGTGGGACATTGGTATGTAGTAGTGGCATGTCGGTGTGGCATGTGGGTCATTGGTATGGAGTGTTGGGACGTCGGTGTGGGGTGTGCGCCGTTGGTGTGGGGTGTTGGGACGTTGATGTGGAGTGGTGGGATGTTGATGTGGGGTGGTAGGACATCAATACGGGGTGGTGGGACATTGGTGTGGAGTGTGGGCCATTGGTGTGCAGAGGCCTAAGCTGGGGCGGGGGCAGGCGGGTTGGTGGGAGCTGCCACAATGCCCGTGTCTCCCGGCCCCTGGGAAAAGGATACTGCTTCCTTCTGCCCTAAACTGTTCTGCCTCCCAACCCAAAGGAGAGTGGGTGACTCACTTGGGCCCATGTGGACTCAGCATTGCTGGACCCTGCCCTCTGTTTCCAGGAACTAGATCAGTGATGCTGGCGATAGAGAGGGGGATCTGGCTCTGTGGCCTCTGCCTCCCTCAGGGCCCCTGACGATTTCCTGGTCTCCTGAGATGGCCATGAACACCCTCAGCAGTGGACGGTTCAGCGTAGTAGCAGTGTGGGATGCTCAGGAGGTTGGTGGGTGAGTGGGGGGCAAGGACCTGCTGCAGGGTGGTCCTGCCTTTGCTGTCCCCACTGCAGTTCTGCCATCACCTCTGGGCAGCTGCTGAGCTTTGGTTTAGAGCAAAGAAAGTACTGTCCTGTCCCCAGCGGTTTGTCCTTGTGTTTGATCAGTCCTGATATCCTGCACGTAAAGGAGAAAGGAGAAGTTGGGCATCCTGCCATAGGAGGCAGGAAGTGGCCGCTTTTCTGACCCTCGGGAGGTCCTGCTCTCACCCCCTTGAAAACATACTGACTTAGTTAAATGGCAGAGAAGGCAGGACAGAGTTTCCATTGGCTGACTCACTCCTCAGATGCCCACAGTAGCCAGGCTGGGCCAGGCTGAAACTAGAAGCCAGGAACTCCACCAAGGTGGCATCATGTGGGCGGCAGGGACATGGGTGGTTCGTTTTTCATCTGCTGACTTAGTGTAATGGCAAGAAACTGGATCGGAAACAAGGAGCAGCTGGGACTCGAACTAGCACTCTGATACAAGATGCTGCGGTCCCAGGTGGTGGCTGAACCCACTGCACCATAACACTTGCCCCAGGATCCCACCTTGAGGGTGACTGGGCAGTGAGTTAGGGGGGGCGGGGTGGGCACCCACACCCCTTGGCCTCTGCATCTTCCCTTGCTTCTTTTTTGTTTTTTAAGATTTATTTATTTATTTTTAAAGATTTTTTTTTTTTTGGTGGGGGGAAGGCAGATATATAGAGAAGAGACAGAGAGGAAGATCTTCCGTCCAATGGTTCACTCTCCAATCGGCCGTCATGGCTGGAGCTGAGCCAATCCGAAGCCAGGAGCCAAGAGCTCTCCCGGGTCTCCCACGCAAGTACAGGGTCCCAAAGCATTGGGCTGTCCTCGACTGCTTTGCCAGGCCACAAGCAGGGAGCTGGATGGGAAGCAGGGCTGCTGGGATTAGAACCGGTGCCCATATGGGATCCTGGGCGTGCGAGGACTTTAACCACTAGCTATCGCTCCAGGCCCCATCTTTTTGCCTATGACTTTAAATAGCCCGTGACCATCCTGGCTTTGTGGAGGTGACAGCAGAGACGGGGACCATGGGGAAGGGGCATTCAAGGGTCAGGGCCAGGGGCACGTGTAGGCTCTGTTTGGCATCTGCCCTCCCTCTGATCAGATAGGAAACAGGCACATGGAAGTGACCCACTGGAGGCCATAACCCTGAGCTCCCAGGCAAACCTGTCAGGTTCCAGACTTGGGCTTCTCCCATGTTGCTGTTTTGCCCACATGGCCACTGTGCCCTATTGTGGAGGAGTTTTGGGGGGCCTCTTGCCAAGTCCTCCAGAGGAGGCAGGACTTCTGAGAAGATCCTGTAGCCTAGAAATGTATAGATGTGGGATATGTCCTGGGGGCCAGTGGGGGATTGCATCACACCTGTGGTAGCATTTGGAGAACAGGGGCTGTGGGTGGCAGCGGGGTGCTGAGGTCCCCGTGTCACTCTGTGAGGACCACAGAGCCCAACCTGATCTGCCAGTATAAACCTTAAAGCCCCAGGCCTCGTGTTTCAAGCCAGGCTGTCATCCTGCTGTGGCCGTCTATTGGCCCGAGCCTGTACGCACCTCTCTGGGCACCTCCAGCCTTCCATCTGTGTTCCTCTTTGCAGCCACTCCTGCTGGGTAGTGTCACTCACCGAGGTGGTACACTTGGCTCGGCCCCCAGCTGGTCTTACTCTGCCTGCAGGCGGTCCTGCCTCTGACCCATACCCGCTACCCAGAGGGCTCTGCCTTCCTGGGCACTGGGTCTCAGCAGTTATCTGTATCCTGGAGACCAGTGGTGAGAGGGGCATTACCAGCTGCATGGTGGCAGTGGGGTTTGCTGGAAAGGATCATCTTTTTCCTAGTTTCTGGTACTCCCACTTTTTGGTATCCTGTTATAAACTAAATGGCTGTGGTAGATTCTAGGGTTTTCTGTTGGTTTTGTGTCGGGAGTTGTCAAGCTAGTCTTTGGATTTGTGAGATGGAGTGAGAGGTTTAATGGCCTAGACCGTGACCTGGTGTCACAGAATTGGGCTGTGCTGACTTCTCTGTGGACTCTGGAAGGTGTTCGGCTCAAAAGCACAGCAGCCAGAACTTGAACCACCCCTCCAACTTGGGGTACCACGTTACAGGCAAGCAGCTTAACGCATGGCACCACAGTGCCAACCCCCAAACAAACCAACCTTAAAAAAAATGTACAAAGTGGCCCTGAGGCTGTGGCTTCCATCCGTCCCTCCAAGCTTACACATGCGCATGCACACACATTTTAAAGGTCAGTGGAGCCAAAGGCTTTCATTCTCAGGGCACAGCTTTTCTTTGCCACAGCTGGATTTGTTTGCTTTGGTGACCAATCCAAGCTAGTAAACAACCTGAAGTGCAAGTTCAGCCTTTTTCATGAGCCAAATTCAACAATAAAAGTCCAAAAATATGTGTTCAGACTTGCTGACACTGTTTACAGACAGCTTATGTAACAACATTCAACTCGGTTGGATAGACCAGCTAAGCAGTGATGTTATAACCTCCCTGGTACAAAAGATTCTAGATTAAAATACTTTTCAGTTAAAATAAATGTATCATGCCATTTTGCACAAATCCCCAAGTCACACCATCTTCACACATAAGATACTGACATTATATGGTCACCACTATGGTTCCCCAGTGGAAAATGCACTTAACACAAAATGATAAATAAGCTTGCTTACTTACATGTCATAAAACTTTTTGTGCAGTTTCATCACACTTAGTAAAGTGACCTCAGTGTGTGAACATAATGTTTACTGAAGGAGGAAAAAACAACAAACATTGTGATGATTTCCTATTGAAATGAAAAGTGTGTAGCCCATTCTAAGCATTAGTTGGGGCAACCACTGGTACTAGATTCAGCAAACACTTTCTGAATAGAAATTTGAGTAGTAGTGACACAAAATGGAACTGTAACTGAGCTGAAAGAAGCCAGGCTCGGGGTGGGAGGGAGTTAAAACTTTGCAGGGAGACAGATTCATTCTGCTTTTGCTGGGGCGGAGTGCCCAGCCAAAGGGAGGGTGTGCACAGCCAACCTGACGCCTTCTGCCCATCCTGCCACATCTCAGAGTGCGCCAGCTCCCACACCGAGGACCCTGTTAGCACTCTGTCCCTGAAGCCAGGGACCCTTCCACGCCCCATCACCCGTACCTCATCCCCCAGAATCCTCTGAGTGAAGGATTCCTGATTATGTCCAGGACTTTTACAAGTTCTGTCTAAATACGAAAACTACCCGTCCTTTCTCAGGCTTTTCCAAAGTGCTGAGACACTGCATGGTTCCCCTACGCCGAGGGTGGGAGGGGGGTGTCTTACCTGCAGACAGGTAGCAGAAACTGTCATTGTAAAGGTGGGACAGAAGGGTAAAATCAGATCCCAGGTGTGGCTCTGCTGCCTCTATTCCTGGGCAGCCTGGAACTTTACCAAGCTCTGTCCTCACTAGAAAATAGCTTACCTTTAGCTCTTAGTTTAAATAGAATGTTACCCACTTGAGTTATTCCCATTTAATCATATTAGCCAGTCACTGATATAGTTTTACCTGTTTTTCTAAAAGGCAT